>NC_141693.1:833256764-833811764 GCF_964263255.1 Lissotriton vulgaris | reverse complement strand
TGAGGGTGCTTTAATGCGAGTGAATGCTGCAACAAGTGAACGTCGTCACAGAACCCACTGTGGGAGATAAATGATTTTCCGAGGACTACAAGTTCCTACATGCACTGGTAAAATTAGCGCGATGAGCGCGGCCCGACTGAGGTTACATAAAGGTGCGATCAATGAGGAAATGTCTGTGCCATGTTTTGCAGCTGCCCTGGATGAAGAGACGGTGGTCTCGAAACGCGTAGGCAGAAAGCAATAAAGCTCCCTAACATGCCGAGGCTGGTCTCCGTGTTTTAATACCGTAAGGTGACATCTGCTGGAGTGCGAGTTCAAAGCTCTTGGGCATTTTGGATAAAAAACTACTTACACGGCGCCCTGCCGTGGAACTTGCGCCATCTTAAAAGGAAGAGGCTACGCAACATTGAACTGTGTCCCGTTGCGAGTAGCACAGCTAATGTGGAATTAATGGACTTACCAGGCATCGTGGGGCCCACTGAGGGTGCTTTAATGCGAGTGAATGCTGCAACAAGTGAACGTCGTCACAGAACCCACTGTGGGAGATAAATGATTTTCCGAGGACTACAAGTTCCTACATGCACTGGTAAAATTAGCGCGATGAGCGCGGCCCGACTGAGGTTACATAAAGGTGCGATCAATGAGGAAATGTCTGTGCCATGTTTTGCAGCTGCCCTGGATGAAGAGACAGTGGTCTCGAAACGCGTAGGCAGAAAGCAATAAAGCTCCCTAACATGCCGAGGCTGGTCTCCGTGTTTTAATACCGTAAGGTGACATCTGCTGGAGTGCAAGCTCAAAGCTCTTGGGCATTTTGGATAAAAAAAAATTATATATATATATATATATATATATATATATATATATACTGAAAAAACCAGTTGGGCATTTGACTCGTATAAAACCAGAGAAATTCGGCCACTATAGTTAGTTGAGCTAACTATAACTCACGTGCCCGCAATGCACTGCTGATGACATTGCATCTTACATCACTCATGACCTTGTCCGTGACATCACTCATGACATCTCAAAGGACATCACTCATGACATCATCCAGTGAATGTGTGTTTCTGTAAAGTTTAAATATTTTTCATATATATCTATGCCAAGGTGTATTGAAGAATGAATGCATTTACAAGTGCCTGAAGGGATTAGTTAGTAGGTGTGTGACTGACTGTATAAGTGAGTGATTGAACGTGTCTTACTGAATGCATGGGTTAGTGACTAAACTGTGTGAAAGTCTGTATTAGTCTCTCCGTTGGTGTGTAAGTAACTACATGGGTTGGTGAATAGCTACATGAGTGTCTATATGGGTTATTGATTGTTGTCAGAGTATCTGTATGGGTGCCTGAGTGTCGGTATGGGTGTGTGGGGAGTGTACAACTCTGTGCATAGATGTCTGAGTGGGTGATTCACTGGTTGTATGGATACAAAAAAGTGCTTCTGGGAAGGGCTATATGGGTGAGTTAATGTGTGTATGGGTGTGTTGGTGAGTGAATGAATGTCTCAGTGGTATATCTGTGTGTTAGACCTGGCACCATTGGCGTGGGTCTCCCTTCCATTTTTGCTGTTGCCTCGTGTTTTTGCTGGTGTTAGATGCTTTGGGCACTGTGCCACTGCTGTCCAATGCCACAGTGCGAGTGCTCCCTACTGTAAATTGATGTATTGATTAGTGGTTTCATGATTGGATATTTGGTTTACTTGTTAGACCCTAGTACAGAGCGCTGGGTGTGCCCAGGGCGTGTAAATCCAAATGCCGGCAGTGGGCTTGCAGCACTGGTTGTGCCACCCACAGAAGCGGCCTTGTAAAATGTGTCTAAGGTCTGCCATTGCAGAGCCTGCGTGCAGTCTGGTACTGTCATGCTGACTGGGCACGTGCACCCACTTGCCAGTCCCTGAACCTTCCCTTTTCTTCATATTAGTCACCCCTATGGTAGGCCCAAGGCCAGGGTGCATTGTAAGTATAAGGTAGGACAAGTCCTGATGTGTGAGGCATGTCCTAATAGTGAATTAGAGCCATTTTCGTTTTTCACTATTGCATGGCTACCTGTTCTCCATAGGCCAGAATGGGCTGCTAGATTATTACATGTTTATAATCCTAACAGACTCAGAGAACATGGTAGAAATTGGAGTTTAGTATGCCTGGACTCAGAATAATAAAATACATCTTTTTGTGAAGTTTATTTTAATATTCTGTGTTTGCAAATACCACTTTTAGAAACTAGGTATTTGCTTGCCTAACCATTTAAGCCTGCCTCTGCTAGGTTGTGTATTCCTTTGTCTTGGTTTGTAAGTGACAGGGCTGGGGGATTCCAGGAGACAGGCTGGGGCAGCCCAGTGGTGAATAAAGAGATCTGCATCTAGATGGGAGGGAGGAGTTGCACCTGGGACCTGAATAGGACTGTGCCCGCCCCCCACAGTGCTGGCTTCACCCCCTGTGGTGCGTCTGAGTCTCTGCCCTGCACACTGAAAGAAGAGAAGGAAGACTGTCAAAGTGCTCCAGGACTGTACTTGCCTTCCACAATGCTGGCTCCACCTCCTGTGGGGCATCTGATGTGCCTGCCCTGCGCTGTGAAAGGAAAGGAGAAGTCTGGTAAACAGAGTGCTTCAGAACTGGCTTGAACTGGGCACAGGCCACTCTCCCCTCAGAGAACAAAGCATTTTGGGGTATAAATTTTGGGACCCTGATCCCAAGAAATTAGATCACCTCTGGACTTACAAGACAAAACCTCTGCTGAGGAGAAGGAACCTGAAGAAACTGAGGAGAGACTATTCCCAAGCTGAAGTGCTACTTGGAGGATTGGCCTGCAATGGTTGTCTGACTGCCAAAGAGAGGAGAAAGGACTGTGTGGACTTTACTTTCAACTTGTGCAAAGATATCCAAGGGTTTGGAAGAGAGCTTGCCCCCTGACCGATGTCCCAGGACCAGTGGACCTCATCAGCCTTTGTGAATTGCTGCTGGAAATAAGTGGCTACAGAGGCAGGGAGCTGTGACCGACTCTCACGACCGGCCTGGTGTGCTGTAGGCACCGCACCAAGCAACGTCCGCCTCGAACAACGCAAGCTCTGCGCTCACCGACTCCACCAAAGAGCCGTAGTATGCACCGCGACTGGAAGGACACCGCGAAGTGCAACGCCTCGCTACACCGAATCGAACTGGTCTGACCGACGCGGTCACTGCTGCTGACTTCGAGTCCTGTGACCGCACTGGAGTTGGGCCGCGCCTTGCACGCTTTGCGACGCACCCCCCGACCTGCACCACTGTCCGGACTGATAGACGCCAGCTCCCGAACTCCGGCTCTGTCGCCGCACGTAAAGCTGGAAGCACCGCAACGACCAACGTCCACCACAAACAATGCAAGCTCTGAGCTCACCGACTCAGTCTCGACGCCATCAACGAGCCGTAGCCTGCACCGCGACTGGAAGGACACCATGTCCTGCAACGCTTTCTTTTTCTATACCGCGACGAACCCCGGAACCGGTTCTCACATTCGTACTCGGACCGCCGCGGTCTGCTGGATTTGTTAGACTGTGTTCTTTTCAGCAACTCTGTAGCCGGACAAAGCTATCGATTCCACAGAACCTTGAATTAAGCCTTTTTAACCTGAACTCTTGAAACTGAATAGTACTGTGGATTCTTTTTGTCGTTTATTGGTCTTGTGATAACTCTATATAAAGTATACTTATTTTTTATATAAAACCTGTGTGGTGTCCATTTGTAGTGTTGTCACTGGGTTACTGTATGTGGTCACAACTGCTTAACTTACACCGCCTCTGAAATAAGCCTTGACTGCTCGCGCCACTCCGCCTAGAGGGTGAGCAGGGGTTATTTTGAGAGAGTAATTCCCTTGCCCTGACTAGAGGAGATGGTCCCTGCTTGTCACAAGTACCTACCTGTGCCAACCAGAGACCCCCAATTCTAACACTGTGACGAACTACATATGTTTTAAGGCACTATTTGTGAGTGTTGGAGTATATAAATGACTATACGTGAGAGTAAGTTATTTGAAGAGTGGGTGTATAAATGAGTGTTTGCTTCTATCAGTGATTGTGTAAGACAATAAATATGTGTTCGTATGTATGAATAAGTGATGTGGTGTGTCTATAAATAACGGAGTTGGTGTGTATAACTGTATACATGAGTAAATGGGTATGTGATTGATTCTTTGCATTACTGACTAGGTGTGTGAGTAACTCTATGGATGAGTTGCGGAATGTGACTATGTATAGATGTATGAGTGCATATTATAGTACTGTATTGATGAGTAACTACATGTATACGTGACTGGATGTGTGTGAAGACCTACGAAATAGTGAGTGGTATGTAGTATCTGGCATTGTTGTGTGTATGGTTTCAAAAATAGTAGTCAGCATTTTAGAATGGGTGTATCAAAGTTTATATTAGGGCATCAGTATGTGCATCAGATTATCACGTGGATGATGTCATCAGTGATGTCATTTGAGATGTCACTTACCATGTCATGAATGATGAAATATGTGACATCATCAGCAGTGCATTGCGGGCGCGCGAGTTATAGTTAGCTTAACTAACTATAACGGCCGAATTTCTCTGGTTTTATAGGAGTAACATCCCTGAAACCTATGGTTTTTTGTGAATTTCAAATGTTTTTTAAATGCTAATTCCCAACTATAACGTCTGTAAAACCTATGGTTTTTTCAGTGAATTTCGAAGGTTTTTTAAATGTTAATTTCATAGTTTAATATTTATAAAACCGATATTTTTTCTTTTTTTGTAATATTTTGAAACTCTATTATCCTTTTTTTTTTTTTTTTACTTCAAAAATGATGTATTGTTTTATATATATTTTGGGGGGGGAGAAAACTGCAGTCCCATCACCATTCGAATCCTATCTGCCATATTGCTAAACTCATAAATGATGCGCATTTCGTGTCTGACTGGTTCGTAGCACCGAGTCCCAGGTAACATCATATACGTATGAGGTTGCGCCAGCTGGTACTTTGGTATCCGGGTACGCAGTCCCAAGCCACGCGTTACGTCATGTACGTATGGGGTCGCGCCAGCGGCGCTTTGCGTATGTGACGAGTGCACGCTGCCAGGCCCTGTGTTACGTCATAGACGTATGGTGTCGCGCCAGGTACGCCATTCCCGAATTTTTTTTAGGTCTCAAAACTATCTCTAAATAAGTTTAAAGTGTAGATTAGAGCAAGCAATAATCAAAAATATTTTAAACATTTTTATATTTCTAATTGTAATAACCTTATACTATGATAAATATATTTTCTCAAAACCACGTCTGGTGCGGCCTCCTTGCGCGCTCAATGGGCGATTGGCATCTGACCTTAAAAAAAACATTTGATTAACATTTCCCATTGTAACAGTTGGAGGACCCCACCCATTTTAGTCATTCTCTACAGCGTTTGATGAGACACACCCCTTCTGCTTAGAGCTTTTTTGACATTTTTTTTGCTGTGTACACATTTTATACTACACACAACATGCAACGATCATCTTGATCAATATTCATTGTCTGTACATTAGCCTACCACGTGTGCTGGCAATGCATCTGAAACGTTACATCAAAAACAAATGTGTTACACGATGCCCCTGGTGTGTGTGTGTGTGTGTACGCGCATTATTGTGCTGCCTTTCGGCCTGGGCATTGGTGGCTCGAAGGGGTATCATCAGCCACAGGCAGAGTGCACATCCTAGATCACATGTAACAAACAGTAAATTGTTATGTGTAGATTTGTGTTGCAGTATGCTATGTTGTCAAGCTTTACCAGTATAATAGTGTCATATGGGAGACTTTCAGAATCACGTTTGACATGCATTGCTTGACTGTAATGAGCGTTATCACTATGTATGACGTAGCCTTACTGCTGAGCCTCCCTCCATCCAAGCACATTCACATGTGTGCGTGCGCTTTGCAATAGCAACACTTTCAATAATACCGCACACCAATGACATGCGTGTCTCCGCATAGCATCAAGCTTGACAACGACATGCGATGGCCATTCAATGTTTTCGAACAGCATCTCATTAGCGATAGTTGCCGCATTCTGCGATGTCAAAACTGCAACAGAAACGCACATAAGTACACTTCCTGGCCAGACAGGAACTGAACAATGCCCAGGTCCCCGGAATAATTATTCACAACCCTACGTTGGCCTGGCGTACGCAAACCCAGCCCACTTTGCTTACGTATAAATAGGATAAAGACTACGCCACATGTCCCAGTTCTTCCACACTGCCTCAGGTGATATAGCCACATCCACCTCGCATATCACAATGCGCAATAAAAAAAGGGGTCCATGAGGTGTACACCATCCTGGCAATCAACAATGGATATGAATTGGGAACCCTACTGGCCATCGTGTTTGGAAAGGGATCCATGAGGTGTACACCATTCTGGCAATCAACACTGCATATGAATTGTGAACACTACTGTCCGTCGTGTTTGGACACACAACAATGACAGCAGGTGAGCAGTGGGGCCTGGGTGCACAGGGGCTGCAATTGAGCGCTGTGCTGCAGGATGGGTGGGGTGCACCAGTCTAGGTGCGAACAAGCCATGTTGCTGTGCGTAATTATATATATTTTTTTATATCTTTATTGCAGTTTTATTTTTTCGTTACAATCAAATCAGGCATAGGTATAATGCACTTGCATACAATATCAATATCTCTGTGTCATTACATATGTAATTCCAGGTATTACCATTTAGTGAGCACAGCATAATTTACCTCTAGCTCTCAAAAGGTGACGTGCACTAGCAGTTTGAGATAGGTATACGATACCTATGTATACTGTCGCCTCTAAATGAGGGGCAGGACATGTCGATCATATAGGTCTTCACCTCACAATAATAGGTCAGACTTGAACATGTCTAGTAGCCCAATGTCATACAATTTGCAATCAATACAATTGTTGAACAACAACAGACAATAAGGCACAGGTGATAGGAAGTGAACCATTTCCCTGATTGCAGGATATCCTAATTTTTCAACTCGTAAACCATAACTAGGAAACTAAAAAGAAATACAAAGGAAAAGGAGATATCAGGTACATTAAAAAAGGGGGACATGTAGCTAGTGCGGTGTGTACTTTCCGAGTGTGGTCATGTCAAGGGTGGTGCGCAGCATGGTTGATTTGGGTCACTGTTGTTGGTCAGTATTTAGTTGTGTGGGTGCCAAGGCCTCATGCGTCTAGGACCGTGTCTATGCAGCATCATGAAGGAGTATGGGGACATTGCCTAACCTAACAATCCTGTCTGAGGCGTACCCATGCACACAGCCCATTCACCCCACCCAGGCACCACCACAGGTGTCACCTCCCAATCGCTGTGTGGGAGAAGCCCATAACGCTGTTCTAGTTTGTACAAGAGTTTTCAGGATGTCGTCACAGGCCTGTTCAATAGTAAACTTACGCAGCCCAGGCGTTTCTTTCTTTTTTTATTTTTATTTTTTAAACCTTTATTGTACCTTTACAAAATCACACAGCCATTCGCCTACAACCCAGAGGGACGGTCCCTAATAATTGAACGTTGGATGCCGTGCATCAGGATAAGTCCATATTTGATCACGTTGCTGAAAAGTGAAAGGTTTATCACACGGCAAAGTGAAGGGGACATGACTGACGATATGTTGCTAATCAGTAATGGTTTTAGTTTTCAGTTTTTTATGAAAACAACAAAAAAGAACAACGAGGAAATCACATTGCGGTCATCCAAAAGTAATTAGTGCTGTTTAGCTGTATGGAAAGTCTACCCGACAGTATGTGCAACTATTTATAGTCATTGAGTCAAACCCAGATTGTCGGGCAGTAACGCCCATGTTCCTACGAGTTACTGTACACCAGTCCCAGCCATGTCTACCCATACTGCCCATTCCAAAGGACCCGGGCCCCCTCCCACTCACAATGGCCTCTCCCCTCTGCAATCCCTTTGTGACACCTCAGCCGACCTCCCCCTCTTCACCTGACTCCAATGGGTCATCCTCTGGCAGAGGATCACAAATTTCACCTCGGTACACATTCCATGGGGTCCATATCTTGTTCCATTTCCCTGGACATGCCCGACTCGAGTATACCGCCCTCTCCGTCACCATTATCTTATCCATGTTCATGCACCATTGCGACTTCGTCGGTAATTCTGCCGCCCCCCAGCGCTGTGTGATATCTCTCTTGGCCACTATCATGCCTACCGTAACCCAAAGTTGGCCACATCTAGACAGGTCATTCGGTCCCCACACATTTAAGAGACATTGTCGCGGTTCGGGAAGTAGAGAGGTCTCCAGGGTCTGCGACACAGTGCGCATTGTCTCCAATAGTCTTGGATGCGTGAGCAGTCCCAGATTGTGTGAAAGAAGGGCCCCTCCTCCCCACAGCCATGGAGACAGTAAGGATGTTGTATTCTGTGAATGCGGTGTAGTAGTGTTCTCGTGTAATACACTCTGTGTAGGACGTTAAGCTGTACGAGTCGCAGCCTGGCTGAGATGCCTACCTCTTTTGGGGATGCTAGTGCCTCATTCCATTCGTGTTCGTCCAGGGCGTCCACTTCCCCTTCCCATCTTTCTTTCAATGAGGTCAGCGGGTCAGGTAAGTTATTAAGGAGCTTGCGGTATGTCAATGACGTCGCTCGCTCAATCATAAAGTCATTTAGAAGACGATCCTCCAGCGGGGATGATTCTGGTATATCCACCCCGGAGGGGATGGCCGTGAGCAAAGCATGGCGTATCTGGACGTAGCGGTATGATTCTTGTGGCCCTAGTTCGTACAGTTCCTTCAGGCGGTCAAATGTTATAACCTCTCCTCGTTCCCACAGGTCACCCACCGTGGATATCCCAATGGTGTCCCAGTGAGAGAAGCCCTTGCTGTATCTCAAATTCCCCAAGGCACGTGTATCCCAGAGCGGGGTGAGTTTGGTAATTTTCCCCTTCCAGCCCAGCTCCGCTAGTTAAGTATGCCACAACGCTGCGGTTAGTCTGGTGGGTCCCGCTAATTTTCGCACTCGACGTTGGTCATAGAGTGGGGCCAGCATAGTATTGGTACCCAGTTGTGCCCTATCTGCTTGGAAAGCTGGGTCAGTCTGTGGAGCATGAATCCACTGGTTAATGGGCTTAAGTTGAGCTGCCCAGTAATACAGTTTAAGATTCGGCAACGCGATTCCACCATCGTACCAACCCCTGTGTAATTTGGCTTGCGCAATACGCGTCGGGCGATTGCTCCACAGCAAACCAGAAACCACTGCTGCCACCTTTTTGAAATACCCTGGCGCCACTGGATACGGCGTGTTCTCCAGTATGTATAGGAAGCGGGGCAGGGACATCATTTTTTATAGCGCTGCTTTTCCCAGCATTGTTAAGGGCAACCCTGCCCAGAACTTGGCGTCTTGTTTAAGCCGTTCCAAGGGTGGTGCCAGATTCAGTTGTACAAATTCCGTTGGATCCATTGTGACATGGATCCCCAAATATTTAAAAGAGGAGCCAGCTAACCTTAAGGGGCAGTCGGGGCCCATTACCGGGACCGGGCCTTTCAGAACATACATTTCTGAATTATTCCAGTTGATCGTATAACCTGAAATGTTACCATGATCATCGCATAGGTCCAAGAGCACCGGTACACCACGCTCGGGGTCTGTTAAGTATACCAGCATGTCGTCCGCGTAAAGGGACAGCCGGTCCTCCCAGCCTTTCTTCCATTGTATCCCTTTAAGTAATGGTGTTTGCCTTATCAAATTCGCTAGTGGCTCTAGGGAGAGTGCGAAGAGTAATGGCGAGAGGGGGCAGCCCTGGCGGGTGCCTCTCCCCAAAGGGAATGTTCGAGAAATGTGGCCGTTTGCTACCACATGTGTCACTGGTTTCGTGTAAAGCAGTCTGATCCATGATATAAATTTCGAGCCGAAGCCCAGACAAATAAGAACCTCAAACAGGTAGTTCCATTCCACTAGGTCAAATGCCATTTTCGCATCTAGGGCCAGTATTACTGCTTGATCGTGGATCAAGTCCGCTCTCGCCAGTACCCCATGCACCCTGCGAAGGTTCAGTGCCGTGTTCCTATGGGGCATAAACCCGGATTGATCCGGATGTATGAGGTCAGGTAGATGCGCCATCAACCGGTTAGCAAGGAGCTTGGCCAAGATTTTACTTTCCGCATTCAACAGAGAGATAGGGCGGTACGAGGAGAAATCCTCTTGCGGTTTCCCAGGTTTGGGAATCGCTACTATAGTGGCTGTTCTCTGATCAAGCGGAAGTTCACCCTTTTCTAGGCATTCCTCGTACATGGCGAGTAAATATGCACTTAGCTCCTCTGATTGAGACTGATACCATTCTACTGGAATGCCATTTGGTCCAAGCGCCTTGCCAGGTTTCAGTGCTCGTATAGCCAATTGTATTTCATCTCTAGTTATGGCCGCATCTAAGTCGGCTGCTGCTTCTGGCTGCAATATTGGAGTTTCTATCCTGCCCACTGCCGCTCGTGCCAAGTCAGTAGACACTGCCCGTTCAGGGGTATAAACTTCCTCAAAATGTGTCGCCAGTGCTTCCACTATCCGTTCAGGGCTTGTCTGAATTCCACCGCTGCTATCTCACCTGTTGGATCCCCCTTGAACTACTCCCCCTCTTATCTAGCCAGGCCAACATCTTTCCCGCCTTATCTCCCACATCATATATCCTGTTCCGTGTATCAGTTATGTGCCCCGTCACCATCTGCCGAACATGTTCCGTGTACAGCTGCTGGTGGAGTGTAAGTGTGTGCGCCGTGTCTGTTGTGGGGTTTGCCTCATGTAAAATTGTCATGTCGCGAAGTGTCGATTCGAGCATAGACTGTTCGGCAGCTTGCTCCCTTTTGTGGCCCGTGATTGAGTTTATTGCCTGCCCCCTCAATACCGTCTTGTAAGCCTCCCATAGCACCTCCGAAGCGGTTACAGTGGCCACATTTTCTTCGAAGTATTGTGTTGTAGACTTCCGGAGGTTTTTCCTACTTTTCGGGATTTTAAGGTACGATGCCTGAATGGGATATATACGTCTGCGGGACTTTTCTTGAGTGGAAACTGTCAGGGTGATCGGGGAGTGATCTGATATGCCTCTAGGGTGGATGTCTACGGTATCGACGTGTTGTAGGCTGTCACCCAGAGCTAAAAAGTAATCCATTTGTGAAAGGCTGTTGTGTACCGTGGAATGAAATGTGTATTGCCTATCCTGGGGGTGGACGCGCCGCCAGATGTCTACTAGACCCATTGCTATCAGGAATCGTTGAAACCGGGAAGGTCCCCCGGTCGGGCCCGTCGCTGGGAATTTGTCAAGTTGTGTGTCTATTGTAGCATTAAAGTCCCCTCCCAAAATTACCTCACCCTCTGGGAGGGACAACAAAAATTCACTGAGCGCCGGGAGCATTATTGAGTGAAGGGATGGCGGGATATATACCGATACCACAGTTAGGGGGCAAACCTCCCATTGTCCCTGCAGGGCCGCAAAGCAACCCTGCCCGTCAGTTTTCGTGCCTAGTGGGATGAATTGCGAGGACTTTTTAATCAAAATGCCAGTGCCCCGTGAGCCCGAGGTGAACTCCGAGTGGGCCACCATCTTGTACCCCCTCCTGTCTAGGGCCTTAGAAGCCCCCCCGTTAAGTGTGTTTCTTGTAACAGTGCTAGGTGAGGTTTTTGTCTCTTCAGCGCGTTCAGTACCAGGCGACGTTTCACCTTATCTCCAAGTCCCCTTACATTCCACAATAGTATTCGAAGGGGGGAGCCACGTGTCCGTGACTCGGCGTCCCCCGCATTACGTAACAGACCATCCGCCATTTCCGGTCATGCAGACACACACAAATGAAACTAGGAGGTGTATCCGGACCCCTAATTTTACCTTTCCAGCTATAGTATTCACACAGAAAACACAATTTTTCAACCGACGTAGTGAATTTCCAACCAACAACCCCCACTCTCCCTCCTCCTCCCTGCCTCCCTGCTTAACGGACCTTCAACTGCCCGCCTCCCCAACTGAGCAGAGCGCTTAACCCATCCCAAAAACAGAGTACTTGCACTTTGGGGGAGAGTATCTCCCTGAGCAGGCGGCATCCCTGCTCCCTTCAGGGCACCCAGGCCAGTGTCCATCCACGACTCTTGTGCAATTGTAGGCAATAAAAGGAGTCCGCGTGCAATGTGTTCATGGGTTGTCCACATTATTCCCCCTCGCCAACCTCAGATAGTACTTGTGTCGGCGACTTGCTCGCGCCTCCTCTGCCTGACGTTTGTGAGCTAGTCCGGCTGTCGTCTCGGTGTCCGTGGTTCGTTCTGCCGGACCTACGCGGGGGCCCCGCAGTGCGCCAGCCATCGAGCCAGTCTCTGGCTGCCTCAGTTGAGTCAAAAAACCAGACCTTCTTGTCGGCGACCACCCTTAGCCGGGCCGGAAACAACATGGAGTAGGGTAATTCTTGCTCTCGCAACGTCTTTTTTACTTCTAAGAATGTCCTCCTCCGTGGCAATACCTCCGCCGTGTAGTCGGGGAAGAAGGATACCCTTGAATTTTGAGATTGGATGACTGGTGCCACTCTGGCCGTCTGAAGGATGGTATCCCGAGTTAAAAAGTCTTGCCAAGATCGGTCGTGGCAAGGCCCCTGGTTTCGGTTTTCCTCCTGGTACTCAATGGGCCCTTTCCACAGTAGAAAAAGTTTGAGAGACCCTTGGGGGCTAGCTGGTTCTTGATCAGGTCTTCCACGTATAGATCTATAGCACCTGTGGTTTCAGATTCCGGGACCCCCAGGATACGGACGTTGTTCCGCCGGGAGCACCCTTCATGATCGTCCAGCTTTTCCTTGAGCAATTTGGTATCCGCTTGCAGTTTCTCCATTTCTACCTGCAGGTCCGAGACATCTCCCACCAGGGATTTGGCTACCACCTCCACTTGCTTCACCCTTTCACTCATTTTCTGGAGGTCTGCCCGAATAAGGGTTACTTCCGTTGAAGTCGCCCCCACCGTCGCTTGCACTTGGGCCAAGGCGTTCAGCACATCCTCCAGCGTGGCTTTCTTCGCACCTTCTCCTTCCGTCCCTTTGCTTAGAGATTTGCGTTGTTCCGTCTGGGGAGAGGCTGTTTCTCGTAGGCAAATTTATCGAGCTTAGCTTGGGTGGAGTTATTCCTGGACCCTCTGCCCGCCATGTTCACACACCAAGAGTTCAAGCACTGTTGGACGCAGCCTGTGGTGATGTTCTGCCAGGGAGTTCTTTGCGTTGAGTGGTCAACGGGCCCGCCCGAGTTTCAGCGGTGCCCCGACCGCGCAGTATTTGGGCTTTCCAGGCAGGGTCCCCACAAACGGGTGTGCACCTCTTCTTCAGTTGCGTTGGTATTCTTAGGAGCCGTTGTCAAGCCTGCGGAGACCTCGGCCCAGGCCGCCCAGCCCGGTAGTCGAGAAAGTTCGTGCCCGCAGTGGCGTGTGCAACACAAAATGGCGGCGTCTGCGCACTTGTTTTCCGGCTTCGGTGTCCGTTAGCGTTGCCACTGCCCGCAGCACTGCCTTGTCATTGGAGCTATATGTACAGCCCTTGGACGGTCTGCGGGGGAAACGGACTCCTACCGCCGTTTTCACTTGGGTCGTTCTCACCATGGACACTTCCGGATGGTAGCACCGCCGAGGCCCCACTTCTGCCCGGGCAGCGCCCCAACCAGCCGCCGCTGCTTTGCACGTGCCACAGGGCCGCGTTAGGGTGTCGTATTTTCCACCAGTTCCCAGGGCACCGCTGCTCCAAAACTTCTCTGCTAAGTGCCTTTCGGTCACTGGATCCGGGGCATCTCGTCTGAGTTCATTGTTGAGCGGATAGGCATGCGGATTGATGCGGGAAGCCGCCTTACTCCGGGAGCCTCTCTAGTTTGCTGCCGCCATCATCGGCTGCTAGCCACGCCCCCCCGCCCAGCCGTTTCTTCTCTATGAAGAATGGGGCTCTCCGCCTGTGCCCAGATTTCCAGAGATTTTAACCAATGGGGCGCCTCCGGAGGGTCTTTAGGTTTCCATCTCTTGGTTATCAGCCGTTTTGCAGTGGTCGTGGTGAGCCTCAGCTAGGCCTACCAGTGCTAGGGGTTCGCCCTTCTCAGCACAAGTCCTCAGATCAATTGAATAGAAGTTGGCATGGAAACTGGAATATAAAACAAAGTATTTATTAAACCTCATGAGGTGGAACTACATTGATACAAAGCCCTTCGGTAGTGTAGGACGTAGCACCCTGAACAGAAGGAACGTGGTCCTTTTATACCCACACAGGGGCTCAGAAGAACGCGGTAAAAGTACAGAAGAGAAGGTTTACATACATTAAAGGTCATACAGAAATGCACAGTCAATAGTAGGGTGGAGCTTAGCAGTTTGCTAATTGCGGTAAAAATACCCTTACAGTTACACACTAAGAGATATGTGAACAGTTACAGTGTCTTCTGCGCAAGTGCAGAGTAGCAGAATCTAAATATAGTCTGTCCATAAGCAGAGTACAAGAGTAAACAGCAAGGAAGGACAGAGCACATGGCAGACAAGATGGCTGCCCAAAACAAGATGGCTTCAGCTAAATGCTAACCTCGATCGCTGCCAAATTACAACAGACGACCCTTTTAGCATTAGCTGAAGACATTCGTTCATTTAGGGTAATCTAGATTCACATCTTGTGCGTTTATTTTCATCATTTCAGTAATCTCTTTATTCAGCATGTGTTGGGCTTTTATTTCTGCAACATTCCGCTTAGCAGGTGTACAGGCAGTAATGCAGACGGAGCAAAGAATTGGACCACATTGTATACATACACAGCATGTAAATAGTACCACTAGTATGATACATAGGATGTTCAATAGCTTCCAGCCCCAGGTAACAAACAATGTCCAAAACCAACTGGCAAAAGTCCAGGTGCCAGTCTCTGGGTGAATTTCAGCAGCAATCTTGTGCAGTTTAGATATTGCATCAAACACTGAAGGTGAGTGATCCGGAATGTAGACGCAGCAACTACTACAGATGATGCGACATGCACCACCTCGATCAGCCAAAACCACATCTAGAACCATACGATTCTGGAGTGCTACAATCTTCACAATTTTCAGCTCTTCTGTAATGTTCGAAAGTGCCATAGCTGTCTGATTGTTAACAACTTCCACAACACGAGTCAATCGTCTTATTTTTCTGCTGTTTAATGCAGCACCCATAAAGAAAAACAAGCCCAAATTGAAATCAACGTATTGTTGCAAGGTGGTGTCAGTCTGGTCCACCTCATCAGTGCTTGTTGTCCTCATATCTGTTCTTAGAAATATCATTGTACAGTTTTAAAACCTTGTGATAAGATGCAGGCGCCAGAAACACAGGGGGCAACAGAAAGGACACCTAGCATACTCCAGACCATCCAACAGGTAGTTGGTAATATCCTTTGTTACAACAGACAAAGTAGGTATTATGTGAGGATATTAAACTACTGTTATTGGCACCTTCAATAGTCGGAACCACAGTACACTCACTTATTCCTACTGGAATTCTCCCAACGCTGCCTATACACAAGTCTGCTTTAGCTCTAGTAACAGAAATCACAAATGGTCCATTGTTCTTAATAGTTCTCATATTTGGAAAAACATATGGCGTGGAAATATTTTCAGGTTGATACTCCTCCCATTTAGTCCCTTCAGCTCGAGGATAACCTTCTTCATCTGGATAACACACTTTATTGATAATTAATCCGTCCTACTGTCATCCTTGAAATGTTAGCCTTTTCAGAAGCATACATAAGCGCAAACCAGGCTCGGCACGAGCCATTATGCGAGAAAGGAAGAGGAATAAAAGGCGTTCCTCCCTTCTTCTGGTGAGCAGGTATCATCCCACACACCCAACAGTCAGTAGTATTTGTGGCGTTGTGAGTATGATGTAACATCTGAATAAACGTGTTGTTCAGGTAGGATTGTTGATGCTTTTGCTCATGGTATGGAAGTGTACATTAATGATGTTCACCTGGTACTGGGGCAGTGGCGATCAAAAGCTGCCAAGCAGGAGCCACTTTCTCAAAAAAACAGGTTGTCACTGATACAACTACCATAGCAACAACAAATCCTACAGCACATATGGCCTTTTTATTACAAATCTTAGCAACAGTTGATCTCCCTGCAGACATGATCACTTCGTTGTTGAATCAATCGTTGGAGATCTAAAGTCCTGGGCAGCCGTTGGTTTCTTCGCTGAGGGTCAAGATGGGTGTCACTGTGTTGGACTGATCCCCCGCCTTGCCACATCAGCTTCATTTCACAAACCCAGGACAGTAGCTCAACCAGTCTTTTTCAACAATGCAGGCTCCTTCCGTGGTCTCAGTTGGTACCAGGATACTCCAAGGATCATGTGGTCCGGGAAGACTTCCTCAGATTCGTCAGGTGATATGACATGGCCTTTCTCCGTATCCAGAATCTCTTGATGGTCAGTCAGCACAGCAGGTTCCACCAAGATAGGCGACACTCGCTTGCAGTGAGTGCTGTAAATCCAAGTCCTCCTGTTCGTCACTCGAACCGCTGTCCTCGTAGCTAGGAGCACCTGTTCCGGTCCTCGCCACCTAGGCTCCAAGCTGTTCGACCTCTCGAACACCTTGACCATTACGTGGTCACCAGGTCAGTGTTCATGGACCTCACCTGTGGACCTGTCAGGAAGAGCTTCTCGAACCGGTTGATGAATATAAATCAAACTGTCAGTCAACTGTGCTAAGTAGTCACTAATCAGGACACATGGTACATCTTGTATGGGGCGTGGTTTAGGAACTCCCCAAATGTTCATCGGTCTCCCAAATACCACCTCATATGGTGTAAGCCCAGATCGTAAATGTGGTACTGGTCTAATAGACAACTATGCCAAGGACAACGCATCAGGCCATTTCAAAGACGTGGGAGCCAGTATTTTCACTAATTTCAATTTCAACGTAGCGTTATACCTCTCCACCAATCCTGCTGATTGTGGTTGAAAGACTGGATGGAGCTTCTGTTTGATCCCTAATCCTTTCAGGACATACTCAACAACGTGCCCAATAAAATGAGGTCCGTTGTCACTCCACAAAAGATTGCAAACACCAAATCTAGAAGAATTCCTTGAAAAGCACCTTTGCAGTGGTAAGAGCCGTATTATCCTTTGTAGGGTATGCCTCTATCCATTTACTGAAGGCACATACCACTACTAGAACATACTTCAAGTTATTGCAACGTTCAAGTTGGATGTAACCTATTTGCAAAACTTCAAAAGGTGCGGTCGGTGTAGCAAACCCTCCTGTAGGAGTCCGTGTCCCTTTACCAGGATTGTACTGCTAACGGATCAAACAGGACTGTACTATCCTTTTAGCTGTGCCGGCAATTTCTGGATGCTCCCAAACTTGCGTAAGCAATTTTGTTATTGCTGGGGCTCCAACATGTGCCGGCCCATGTGCCATCTGAACCATGAGATCTCTTCATTGGTTGCCGATCCGTGAACGAATAAACTTTAAATCCCTCTGCATAACCCACAAGTCACTTCAGGGGAGGGGTCCCCCCATCCTTAGGAATCTGATTCACCCCTACAAGTCCCTTCAAACTCTCCGCTCAGACCTTGGAAACTTGGCCACTGTCCCTAGAGTGAGGAAGGCGCGCACTGGGGGACGCCGATTCTCGGTCAATGCGGCAACACTTTGGAATGCCCTTCCTGTCATGATTCGAAACGAACCCAGCTATCTTAAGTTTCGGAAGCTCCTCAAAACATTTCTTTTTCCTAATGAGCCCTAATTAACGGTACCTTCCTCAGCTTTGCTCTTTGTTCTGCAGCGCTGGGACGCTCTCGGGCAGCCATGCGCTTTACAAATCAAATTTCATTTCATTTCATAGGCTGTAAATAGGATATAGGCAGTTTCCACTTATCCATCTCTTTATTGCGCCAACAGCCCTCATCATCCAACATTCTCTCTTTAGACCATTGCTCAAGTTCTTCCACAGAAGCAGATCTCTGTATGTCTAGCACTTCTTGTCTAGCATCATGCCAACGTTCAGCTTGTGACTTCACTACATACATCGATGTAGTACTTCGCTGCATTGCAGTCTCACGGGCTATGCGATCTGCAAAGGCATTTCCTTGCCCTGTCTTCAGTCACATTCTTGTGTGCGCTACACTTAACAATAGCTATTTTCTTCAGATATGTCAGTGCAGTCAAAAGATTATGCACTGGTTCTCCATGCATTATCTGCATCCTGTGGGATGTAAGAAAGCCTCTTTCCTTCCAAGGTAGGCCAAAATCATGGGCCACTCCAAAAGCATAGCGGCTATCTGTATAGATGTTCACACACAAGTCAGTGCTAAGTTCACACGCTCGTGTCAAAGCTATTCGCTCAGCTTCTTGAGCTGACTTCTGTGGTATACGAGCTGTCTCCACTACCATCTGAAGTGTTGTAATTGCATATGCAGCTGAGGTCGTGCCATCTGGTAATTTCAAACAAGACCCATCAACCCATAGTTCCCCTTCTACATCTTAAAGGGGCTTATCTTGGAAATCGACGCAACCCTTTGTCTGTTCCTCAGTAAGGAATATAAAATCATGAGACTCCTGTGGCTGAGTCTGAGTCGCTGGATATGGCAACAAAGTAGCTGGGTTCAAAGTCGCACATCTCTTCAGGGTAAAATGAGGGGCCAACAGTGTCAATTTCGTATCCTGTCAAACGAGCACTAGTCAAGCGTTGCGTCTTAGTCTGGTTCAAAAGGGCATTGATTGCATGGGGTACTACCACCAACAATTTATGTGACAAAACTATCCCTTCACTCTGACGTATAGACACAGCTTCTGCTGCAAATGAACAGAAGCACCCAGGCAATGCACGAGTAACGGGATCAAGAACAGCTGAAAAATATGCACAGGGACGCTGTTTGTCACTGTGTGTCTGTACTAAGACTGACAATGCACACCCATCTTTCTCGTGTACATAGAGTGTAACAGCCTTCCTGTAATCTGGAGTGCCTAACACTTGTGCAGAGCAAAGACCTTGACGTAACTGACGAAAAGCATTCTGGCATTCAGTCGTCCATGGAAGGGGCATTGGAATGTCTTTGGTCAGAAGTGCCAACAAGGGTTTAACAATGTGTGAAAAACCGAATATCCATTGCCTACAAAAAGAAGTAAGACCAATGAATGCATGGACATATTTCTGAGTTCAAGGCACTTGTGTGTCTAAAATTTGTTGAATGTGATCTGGTGTAAGTGCACGCCCCTCCTTAGACAAAAGGTGACCTAAGTAGGTAACCTTCGGTCTACAATATTGTAATTTCTTCCGTGACACTTTGTGGTGGTGTGAGCAAGAAAGGAAAGCGAAGATAAAATATATTTTTCACACTGTTCAAGCGTATCGGCTGCCAACAAGATGTCATCGAGATATTGTATGAGAGCCACTCCTTCAGGCAAAGTGAAAGAATCAAGTTGTCTTTTCAATGCTTGGCTGTAAATACTAGGACTCTCAGTATACCCTTGAGGAGTTCTACAAAATCTGTACAATTGATTATTCAAAGTGAAGCTGAACAAATATTGGCTATCAGGATGAATAGGAATCGAAAAGAAAGCATTCTTGAGGTAAATCACAGTGAATGTAGTTGCTGTCGGAGGAACTAAACTAAGAAGTGTTGTTATGTCAGAAACCACGGGGTATTGTGGTACTACAATCTTATTAACTTCTCGCAAATCAATGATGAATCTGTAAATCCTAGTATCTGTATCTTTTTTCAAAATGGGAAGAATAGGACTGTTGCAAATATTGTAAGGAACTTCTTCCACAATCCCCACTTCAATTAAATCATGGACAATGCATACAAGTGCTTCTTCGCCTTCTTGAGAAATTTTGTATTGAGGCAAGCGTGGCAATGAAGCGCTCTCCTTGACACTAATATGTACTGGTGGAATAACCATTTGCCTAACATCGGTGTCTGAAGTAGCCCACAAAGTACTAGGGAGTGAAGCTAATGCAATGTCCTCTTTAACAAGACAAGATCTCTCAATCACAGGGTAGTTGTCATTCAAAGTAACACATGCACCTTCTGGAGAACATCGTATCGTAGCCCTGAAATACTTGAGCACATCAAGACCCACAATATTGTCCGATGTATTTGGAGAAAGCAAACATGGACATGGAGCAGTACATTTGGCAACATGAAATGCAAGTTATTGTGACAGTGGGCTAAGGGAAGGTGTTCCATCAAAACCTATCGATGTAATGGTTAAGCCAGACAGGGGAGCCCTTGGAACCAATTGCTTAGATAAGGCGCTACGAGTAGCTCCTGTATCAACCAGAAACTGATCAGTGGAACCCAAAACATGTGCTGCAACATAGGGACCCTTCTGATCTACTGGAACTTCAACTGATTCCTTACCCCATCCTAGGCAATCCTATGCATAAGCAGAATCCTTCAAATCAGACCGCAAATTATCAGACATTTATTGGTTCCGCCTATCGAAAGTGTTAAAACCATCCTGTCCACGCATATTAGTATCAAACCTAGCACGATCGTCCGTGCTCCCTCTAGGCCCAGAATATCCTGAACGATTTCTCAATTGTCCCCGTGGATACTGCTGAGCACGCAGTACCGGATAATGGGCAGCCCAATGTCCAAATTTCTTACAGTACGCACACTGGTCAGAAGACAAAGTCGGACGAGCATAAGGAGGAAAAGATGGACCATGAGACACACGTCCACCCCGGTCACCACCTGTAGAAGGCAAACCATAAGAATAAGCTAACATAACCTTTGTTTTTAACTCCTTAGCGTCTTATCCTCATTACCCTTCGCTTCTAATTCCTGCCGTTTATAATGCTGAGCCATAGTCAAAAGGGAGACCGGAGAAGAGGTAGTCAATGAACTCTCGCTGGCCTTTAGGCGACTAGCTATTCCTGGCAACAGGTTGGCGACATATTTGTCGACAAACCGATGCCTGCCCGTGTCGTCTATCAATGACTGGCCACTAAAATCGTGGAATGCCTCTTCAAAACGTGTAAAGAAGTCAGAAACCGATTCATCTGTCTTTTGCTTACAGGATGCTAATACAGTCCAGTCTATCTTTTTAGGGGGAATAATCGTCTTTAACTTAACTAATATAGGTGCTGGAAGATCTAAAATTAGCTAACATGGTTTCTGTGCGGGTTCCCTTTCTACAGCCTTTTGTTCTAAATCTTTCCATCTCGCCCCAAAAGACGCACGATCATCAACTTTACGAACAGTTCTCCACATATCAGGGGGTAATATCAATCCGAACAACATATCAATATGAGGCAGAGTCATGGTACAAGAGCTAATGGCACCCTCAACTTCCTCATAAAAAGCGGCTGGATTTGTCCGCATATCGGGCAATGCAGTTTTAAGAGCCATAACATCTGCTCTATCCAAAGGAGTGTAAACCCAATTATAAATAAAATAACCATTTGCATCAGTAGAATTCTTATCTATTCCCGTATCTCTAGGAGGAAGATACAAAGGTGCAGCTTCCCGCATAGGTCTCACGTGAACTACTACATCCTTATCTGTTTCGGAAGTAGAAGCCTGCGTTCCGCTGGTCTGAGATGTTTGTGCAGCTGCACCAGCTGCCTTTTTCTCTTCTCGTAAACGGACTGCCTCAGCACGCAATTTAACCAAATGTTTGATTGAGTCAGCCACCTGAGAGTAGACAAAAAGACCATCACTCATTTGCTTACAATCATCTGCTATATCATCAGATTCCAACTCTCCAGAATGCTTCCTAAACTGCTCAACGACTTCTGCGGCGAATACCTGGGTAAAATATATTTGCTCCCTTTCCTGCCAGTTTTTCATGTTATCTAGAAGTTCAGAGGCAGGAGCAGTACCACGAACGGCTTTGCGAGCAGAGGATCTAAGGTCACCCGCACGTTCAGCGGTCAACATAGAGCGCGTTTCCCGTAATTTCTCTTGCTCTGTAGCAGAGTCCTCATCTGACTCATGAGCAGAAGGAAAAGTGTACTGAGGCGGAGAACGGTCTAGCAAAAGGGAATCATCTTGTGGTAAATATTTGATTTACCGTCCTAATTTCTATGCAGGTAAGTACTTAACAAAAATAACTCAATCGGAAAGAAAGACGCAGAGTCCGTGGTGTTAGAGTTCTTAGGGGTTTTATTCCTTAAAAAGGAATGGTACAGGTACCGGATATCGTGTTCCTGCCACCACTGGGGTGCAGGAAGGGATAGAGCATACTTTATTGACAAGACATAACTTTTATACTTAAACCATATAATGAATACCAATACAGTAGGCGTAACAGCTGAGAGAAACAAGATAACCGCATACACGTGTTAGCAATACGTAATCAAAAGGCGTGAACTAGGCGTGGACATAGAGGTGTGTGCTAGAAACGTCACATGTAAGTGTCACGGGTAGGTGGGTACTTAGCAGAATTTAGCAATGTCAGCAGAAATCTGAGGCCTGGATGCGCGCGCAGCTGCATGACGCGTGACTGACGTGGGACTGGAGGGTGCAGGGGACTTGACATTTACACTAGCGGAAAGAGACAGAAGTCTGGCATGTCAGATCAACTCGTACCTATATCATATCTGATATCTGATGTTTGGGAACCATATTATCTAGAGGGAAAGGTCTCTTGGGCAGAGGCTATTCTATACTGACTGTGAGTGCGTGTATAAGCATCTACGTGTCTGCATGAGATGCGAGGGGGCATGGGCCTACCATGGTAACAGAGGCTATGAATTACTTGCACGGAGACAATGAGGCCGGGCCCTTTGCTCTGCAGCTGGAAGGATGTTTACTTGAACTAGTAGGCAGGAATGTATGTTTGAGGAGCGGAACAGATAATTCAAAGGTTGAATACAGTTTTGGCAGGCAGCAGGCTGAGCCAAGCGCCGTTAGCCGCACAGGGAGTAAGGCAGAGGTCACGGGTACAGAGGCAGCCCAGGCTGAGGCGTTCAGAGTCAGAAGGCAGAAAAAGGCTCGATGGCAGAATTCAGGGCCTACTTCGCCAGAGCTGAAAAACGTGTAAAGTACACCACAAAAAGACGTTGGCATGGCATACTTAGGAACGGAATATTCAACCCATTCAGGGTGGATCTGAAAGAGGACATGTTAACGTTGGACGCAAATGTATTTGCGTCTTCATAGCTGGCACAGGAGGGAAGTTACATGCACTTTAAGCTGGTACATGGAGACGGTGGGGTACACGTTAGGGAACATTTCTTGACCATAAAATTTATATTTCCTCATTCCCTCCTTGTTCCCTACGGACCCTTCATGATATATCGATCCTCATGAACCGATCAGTCTGTTCTTGTAACATCATTTGCTCTTCTTTCTTCTTTTCGCGTTTTAAGTGAAAACTGGAATGTGTAATACATGAAGTGGCGCACAGACCACAAATCGCTGGCCCACACTGTAGGCACAGGCAGCAACTGAATACTATGACAAGGGCAATGCCTAGGAAGGATAGGATCTTCCATCCCCAAGCGGTCAATGTTGTCCAGAACCAACCGGACCAAGTCCAGGTGCCTGGATTCTGATGTATCAAACTTGCAATCTTATGAAGACGTGTAATAGCTTTATATACTGTAGGCGCGTTTTCTGGAATGAAAACACAGCAACTTGACCCGATGACCTTACAAGCTCCGCCCCTATCTGCTAGGATGACGTCAATAACAAGACGATTCTGGAGAACAACAACCCGCATGGCAGATTGCTCCTCTGTTAAGTTGCCTAGAGCGGAGGTAGTTTCATTCACTACTGCTTCGAGTGTTCTAGTTAATCTTCGTATCAGTTTACTATTTTGGACGGGACCTGTGAAGAAAAAGAATCCTTTATTGAAATCTGTGTATTGCTCCCATGCCGTTTCAGTATAGTCGACAATCGGGAGATCTCTTCGGAGTCTATTCTTTACTAGATTTGTATTTCTGTGATAATCAGGAGGGGCTAGAAAAACAGGTGGCAGAAGGAATGCAATGTAACAGGTACCATCCCAATCTGGAGGTAAGCGTATGTATGCGGTATGGCCACAAACAAAGTAGGAATGTCGAGTAGCTCTAAAGGAAGATTTGCCTTGATCACTGAATTCGACCACAGTAGTACATTTGCTATGACCTAAGTGTACTGAACCCTTCTTTCTGACACATAAGTCACCTGTGACTGGTAATACTGACATTGCAGGGAGAACTGGTGCAGCTTCGGATTCGACAGTAAGAATCATAAGGTTAACTGTATAATTACCTAATCCATACACTTCATTTTCTAGATCAGTTCCTATTCTAGTGGGAAGTCCCTTTTTGTCAGGATAACAGGCGTTAAGCAGAACTAAGTTCAAGTTTCCCCAAACCCAGTTTCCTTCGAAAACAGCAATATCAGGATCTAAGGAATTAATTATTCTAAACTATGCTCCACATGAGCCATTGTGTGTGAACGGGTACGGAAAGAGGGGCAGAACTCCCTTGTATTTCTGATAGGGAGGGAGTCGGCCACATATCCAACAATTTGTAGCATTATTAGTCTGATGGGAGTGATGTAACATACTAATGAAGGTGTTGTTGCGCAGCGCAAGTCTGTAAGATAATTCATGAGGGGGTAATTCGCTAAAAGAATGTTCGGCAGTGACATTGTAAGCAGATTGTTCACGCTTGAAAATAGGGTAGTATATGGGCAGCAATATACTGGCAGCAATAATCAAAAGACTTAGAAGAAAAAAAAACCAATAATGTCACTATACAGTGACTACGGAGTGATTTACAATATGCACGTTTCTTGAGTCGTCTCTCTCTCTCTCTATCTCGGTCTAGGGGATACATGTCAGAAACTATTTAACCGATTCACCTAGGGGAGGACTTAAACAATTAAACTGTCTGACTTGCTAGACCGTAATTTTGCTTTGTACTCCTCTTGGGGAGTTTTCTCTCTTTTGGGAACTTTAGAGTTACTTGTATCGAGGCAGTCCTTTGAGGGGGTGGACGAGTCAGTCTCTGGCAACAGTTCATTACATTTTTTAATATGACTCGTGTGGATCCACCCCTTTCTTCCTTCAACTTTTATCGCCGTCCTCGTGGTCAGAAGGACGATCTTCGGCTCCTTCCAGCGGGGCTCCAGCGGGCTTTTCCTGTCGAAGTTGCGAATCAACACAGCATCCCCGGGACGGACATTGTGTGGCTTTACATCAGTGTTGTCGGAGAAGGCTGCGGCAACCTGTGAACGACATGATTGGAGTGCAGACATCAAGGAGGCAAGGTAATCTGTCAGCATGTTACAATCAACATCGGTTATTTTCTTAGGCATGGGCGTCCCCCACATATTCGGTGGTCTGCCAAAGACCACCTCATACGGTGATAGTCCTGATCTCGAATGGGGGACCATTCTCATATAGAACAGTGCAACTGGCAGGGCGACTATCCAGTCGACCCCTTTCTCTTTACAGATTTTAGCAAGGCGTGTTTTCAGTGTCTGGTTATGCCTCTCTACAAGGCCAGCAGCCTCGGGATGTCGGACGCAGTGGAATTTCCACTGATATCCTAGCAGAAGGGAAACCTGTTTCATGAGCTCGGATGAGAATGGCTGTCCGTTATCTGAGTACACGACACGAGGCAAGCCGTACCGTGGGAAGAATTCTCGAACCAGCTGCCTGGCAGTGGTCGGGGCAGTGTAATCTGGGACTGGATATGCTTCGGTCCAACGGGAAAGTGCACAAACAACTACGAGGACATACTTGAATCCTCGACAACGGTCCATCTGGATATAATCCATCTGGAGGACTTCAAAAGGGTGATCGGGAGGATGGAATCCACCTTGCTCTACAGGGACGCTTTTACCTGGATTGAACTGACAACAGATCATGCAAGTACGCACTTTCTGTTTTGCTGCTGCTCGTAAATGTTTGTTGTACCAGAGATTCTGTAAACTGTCTAACATAGCTTTATCTCCTAGGTGTGCTGGACTATGTGCTGTATTTATTATGACTTGAACCATAGAGTCGGGGAGAAACCATGTAGATTTTCCCTTCGTCATCCAACCTTGATCTGTCTGGATCCCTCCTAGTTCAGTCCATTTCTTGATTTCATCTGGAGTAGCATGTGTCTGAATATCGATTACATCTAGTGTGGGATCCCTAACTGTCATACAATGTGTCGGTACTATTGTCTTTGTCACATCAGTTGTCTGGGTGTGAGTCAATGCTGTATGTTTTGCTGTTTGGTCTGCCAGGTCGTTACCCTGGGAAATGGAATCTGTAACTTTAGTATGTGCTTTACACTTCATGATGGATATGCCTGAAGGCAGATGTATTGCTTCTAATAGTGCTTGAATGAGGGGACCGTGTTGGATCTTGGCACCGTGAGAGGTCAAGAAACCTCGTTCTTGCCATAACACTCCGAAGTCGTGTACGACTCCGAAAGCATAACGTGAATCTGTGTATATGTTAACATTTCTGTTCTTAGCTAGTATACAAGCTCGGGTCAGAGCGATGAGCTCTGCTGCTTGAGCGGACAGTGTATCAATACGATATGTTTCTTTAACTTCAGTTTCAGTGGTCACTGCATATGCGGCCACTAATTCTCCTGTGTTTGTTCTCATACATGAACCATCCACATAAAGTGTCAGGTCTGGATTTGTCAGTGGAACATCTGTTAAGTCTCGTCGGGGCTTTGTTACTGCATTAATGATCTCTATACAATCATGCGGGGCTGAATTAGTCATAATCGAAGGTAACAATGTTGCGGGATTCAGAATGTTACAGCGTCTGATTTCTATGTGTGGCTGGAATAGTGTCAGTTCATAACCTGTCAGTCGTGCTATAGTCAAGTGTTGAGTCTGGGTTCGGTTTAGAAGAACCTCTACAGAATGTGGAACTTGTACTGTTCATTGAAGTCCTAAGACAATTGAATCGCTCTGTCTGATTGCTAGGGCTGTCGCTGCAACTGACTTTAAGCACGCAGGGAGTGCCTGGGCTACTGAATCCAATGTACTTGAAAAATAAGCGCAAGGCTTATGTGAACCTGCTTGATCTTGAGTGAGGACAGACAACGCTGTACCATCACGTTCTGTAACAAAAAGTGTAAAAGGTTTGCTGTAACATGGTGTTGCTAAAACTGGTGCTTGACATAAAGCTTTCTTTAATTCCTCAAAGGCCTGTGTATGTTCCTGAGTCCAAGGAAGGGCAGTCGAAGTCGCTGCCTCCTGTGTTGTCAACTGAATGAGTGGTTTAGCTAGAAATGCATACTGGGGAATCCATTGTCTGCAGTACGAGGTGAGGCCTATAAAGGCCCGCACTTCCTTTTGTGTCTGGGGTTGTGGCATATTTACAATTAACTGGATGCGGTCAGGAGTGAGCTGTCTCCCCACTTTGGACAGCAAGTGACCCAAGTACACAACTTGCTGGACACAGAATTGTAGCTTCGAAGGAGACACCTTGTGTCCCTTGTCGGCCAGAAAATGTAAAACTGTCAGTGATGCTTGTTCACATTCGGGTTCACTTCGTGCGGTGATCAGTAGATCATCGACGTATTGTAGTAAGGCGGTGTTAACTGGCATTTGGATACAATCAAGTTGTCTTTTCAGTGCTTGACTATAGATGCTGGGGCTTTCTGTGAATCCTTGAGGTGCGCGTGAAAATTTGAAACTTCGTCCATTTAAACTGAATCCGAAGAGGTATTGGCTCTCTGGATCAATGGGCACACTGAAGAAGGCGTTCTTGAGGTCAATTACAGTAAAGAACGTTGCTTCTGAATCAATAGCAGTCAATAGGGAAGAGATGTCGGGAACCACAGGGTACTGTGGAACAATGCATTTATTTAGTTCTCGTAAATCAATCACCAACCGATATACTGGCGGTGCATTGGGATCAGTACGTTTAAGAATCGGAATGATAGAGGAATTACAGATATTGGAGTCGGTCTCTACGACCACTCCTTGGGCATTGAGTTCTTCAATGATTTCCAGTAAAGCCACTACAGCATCGGGTGGTAACTTGTATTGTCTGATTCTCGGTAAAACAACTCCTTGTTTGAGTGTAACACGGTATGGTGTGATGTGCATGCAACCTACATCGGTCGGGCCTTGTGCCCACAGGTGCTTCGGTACATTTTTCAATCTGACATCAAACTCTCGTAATACATAGTGACCCTTAAAGTCACGCAGAAAAAGTCTAACTCCTTCCGGAGAACAACATATCACAGCTCCTACAGCCTTCAATGTTTTGATACCTAACAGGTTTTCTGGACATGATTTCGTGAGTAACAAGTCTGTAACACGTGATAATGGACCCACAGCCAGGGGGACTGGTTTCGATACCTCATTTACAATAGGCTGTCCTGAAAAACCAAGGGAAACATTCTGCGAGCCTGAGAGGGGTGCCCCTGGGACTTCATTATGGCTGATTGTTGTGCGGCTTGCCCCTGTGTCAATTAAAAACTTTCTGTCTTTTCCCAATACTTGACTGTGTACATAAGGACCCTCTTGATCTACAGGAATCTCAATAAGAGGCAAGCCAACCTCCCTCTCTAGGCTGTTTCATGTGTATCGCTGATAATCGGGATAATCTGATTGGGCATACTGGTTCATCTGTCGTGAAACTTGCTGTGTCGCGGCAATGGGCTGTGGCTGTGGCTGTGATACCGCTGCTGTCTGTGCTGTATGTGGTGGAGCATGCATAGGTTGTGAATTCTGTGAAGTCTGTTGCTGGACCTGGTCTTGTCTAGACGGATGCGGTCTTTCTTTAGTTTTACCTGTTGCTATATTGTGTTTCAGGACTGGACATTCATGTACGTAGTGACCTGGCTGCTTGCAATAATTGCATGTCCCTTTAACGGGAGCTGCGGCATTACCTGTCTGGGTCTGGGTCGTACCCTTTCTCTGGCCGTCGGCTGGAACCGACTGGGCCACTAACATTTTCATTTTCGTGTCTTTCATACGTCTCTGTTCGTGATCCTGTTCTTCTCTAATTCTGTTCTGATGGTATTGTAACATTTGTAACATCTGGGATGGCGTGTTTGCTTGCCATGTACTTTCAACTTTATATACACGGTTTTTAACTGCTGTCAGGGAATTCTCGACTAACTTTGATACAAAAAGATGCGGGTACGACTCGCTACCTGGTTTTAGGCCACTATTAATAATGAAACATTTCTCGAATCTTGAATAGAAGTCACTGGTATCTTCATCGTGTTTCTGTTTACAGGCTGAGATTGCGTCCCAGTCTTCCTTTTTAGTTGACAATAATCTTGGCAAGACCTGTACTATTAAACCTGGTAATGCTTTTGCTTTCTCCCCAAGGCCTAGCCCTGGAGTACGAATTTTTTCCTCGTCTTCTATTTCTGTCCATATAATCTTTTTATCTCCCACCTCCCATTCCTTTTCCTTGAGTTTCTCGTAGATGCCGGTGGGCAGCAGTACCTTTAACAATTTCATAATATCTGTATATGTGTAATCTCCCATGAGTAACATGTCTTTAAGTTCTCGGTGAAAACCTGCAGGGTCTTTATCATGACAGGGTACTAGTTTCTTCATTTCTAATAATTCTAACTTGGTCAGAGGTGTGTATACATACACACGTTTCAGGGTATTATCAGTGCCCATAACTGGGTGTACTACTCATAACGGATTCTGCCTGTCAAAATGCTCAAAGTGACACATTTTTCTTTCGGGTGGCTGAGCTGGAACATATTGTGGACCTAAGAAAGCGTTATATTTACGTTGTTGTTCTAGAATTATTTGAATTAATCTGGTACTTAGGCCTCTCCATCTATTCATGAGTAGTGCTTCTAATGTATCGGGTAAGGGACCTGGATCAGAATGTTGTTGTCTGTATAACGTGATGATATGCTGAATCATGTATATACCAGCTAATTTCTGCTCGTCTGGGGAAAGGTTCAGAAATGTCTGTGCTACTGTATCATCATTGTACGTGTTAGAATTGTCAGCCCATAGTACTGCTGACCGGGCTAGTTCTTGTTCATCCATAGAATTGAGTACATGGTACCCCATTTGTTCTTGAAGCATTTTATCGGTAACTTGAAACAGATGTTCAGGCGATTTTGGTTTTAATATGCCAGAGAGAAAAAAACTCTTGCTTTCTGGACGAATGCCTTTCCTAAGGTAATTTCCCTTACCTACATACGCTATCGTATCTGTAGTCGTTTCTGGTTCTTCAGGTCCTTCCTCCTCCTCGAATGAGTCATTCTTGTCACTTTCTTTTTCTTTTTCATGTATTTCTATTACTGCTTTTCTGATTTTCTTGTACATGCTTGATATACAATTCATTTTATCATGTTTTCCTTCGGCTATATTTTGACCCCACTTGTTTAGTGATTCTATTTCATCCTGATCTACCCCAGGCCTGTCTCGGTCTCTTATTAAGCAATTTATGAAAAAACGTAATATATATGCTTGAGTGTCAACTTTCTGATGTGCCAGGGCCTCCTTAATACTATCGGGATTTTCTCCAGTCTGGACAAAATGATATATTCTATCTAGGTGATCAGTGATCCCTGGGAATAACACTAGGTAATCTGTAGCTTGTCGCAAGCGTAGTGATGCTATCAACATCCTATCTTCTTTACCGGGTACTGGATCGTATCTGCAAACTGGAAGGGGTTCTTTGAGTCTGTCGAGACGGGGTGATTGGGGGGGTATGTTGCTTCAGCAGGTCTCTAAGGTGTAATCTGTGTGTTGTTGGCGGGGTCTGGAGACCCCCTGTCGCACCTCCTGAGCCAGAGGCTTGAGCATTATTTCTCTGTGGAGTCTGTATGTGTATCTGAACTTGTCTCTTACTGGGATCGGGCACAATCGGATTTGGTATATTAATCTTAGGTGCGGGAAGTGGTGGAGGTGGAGGAACAAGTGGAGCAGGCTGTCGAACGGGGGAACCTTGTTGCGGTAATAGCGGGATATGGTCTGGTGGCGGGTTGCCACCTCCGTCCCCGTCACCGTCAGTAGGCGGGACGCGGGCACGTGGATTGGTGTAAGCGGGTGCTACATCGTCTAGATAGGAAGCAAGGAATATGTCTTTGGTGGTCCTGTGATTTACTTTAGTCGGAACCAATGGTGACGGCAGATTTTTCGGTATCTCTGAAGTGGCTTCAGGCGAACCCTCGGCCACAAGATACATGCCATTTACAAGATTGTTTCGTGCGCGGTCTACTTGTTCTGCTTTTACTCTGATCCCTTCATTAACTAATTCGTTTTCTCGGGCTCTATCTGACTCTTCTCTATGTCTGTCTTCTCTACGGAGTGCTCTTTCAGCACGTTTATGTGATTCTTTACGCCAAAATTCTATGGCGTCTTTCTGAGATTGTCTGGCTTTCTTTTTCCATAGCGCTTCTTCTACCTTCACGATGCACTCGGCATCCCATGTTCCTGTAACGGGCCATCTGTGTCTCTCGTCTAGATGCTTAGTATAATCGGCCCATAAATCTAGATACAATATGGCATCTAAGCCATGCTTATGGTACATAAAATTTCCAGGAGTGTCCCTAGGGGGGATAGGAATTTCTTCCTCTAGCATCCCTTTCCTAGTTCCTATCTGTCTTAGTTTATTGAAGAACGGCATCTTGTTGCTTAGTACTGGATACTCGATACTTGTTACTTACTTCTGAATACAGCTAGTTACACAAAAACACAATAATGTACATCAAACAGTCACTCATACCACGACATTAATCACATTGAAAACATTTTGAACATATATCACTACCCTTGATACTAGATGTACTGCTAAACAGCACAGATACACTGTTGGGAACAGTGCAAGAACTTGTATGCTTGATATACTGCTAAACAGTACAGATACACTGTCTAAAACAGTGCAGACCGCGTTTGTGTACCCAAACACGTCTTTACCGGATACATATTAATGCACCCGTCTAGATACGTCCCAGCAATGGTACTCACCGGGAAGCACGGAACAGAAGGCCTCGGAAAACTTGACTGGACTGGACCGGACTGGACTCGACTCGACTCGACACGTGGATACTTCGGAAACTGGTGGGCCTCTTGACACCTCGGACCTTGCTTCTTTCGGCTAGGCTCTGGTCGGGATCCTCCGCACTCCTCACCGCCTCGTCTGGGTGCTGATCGCAGTCTCCGTCACCTCCGTGGGCCAGAGGGAGATACAGGAAATCCTGCGGGTACGCGTAGTGGTCCGTCTTGACTTATGGCAGGGGGCAAAGGTTGCAACGCACCAACCGGCGCGTGAGGTGGGGGAGGGGTCCCTGTTCGGGCGCCAAAATAATGTGGTAAATATTTGATTTACCGTCCTAATTTCGATGCAGGTAAGTACTTAACAAAAATAACTCAATCGGAAAGAAAGACGCAGAGTCCGTGGTGTTAGAGTTCTTAGGGGTTTTATTCCTTAAAAAGGAATGGTACAGGTACCGGATATCGTGTTCCTGCCACCACTGGGGTGCAGGAAGGGATAGAGCATACTTTATTGACAAGACATAACTTTTATACTTAAACCATATAATGAATACCAATACAGTAGGCGTAACAGCTGAGAGAAACAAGATAACAGCATACACGTGTTAGCAATACGTAATCAAAAGGCGTGAACTAGGCGTGGACATAGAGGTGTGTGCTAGAAACGTCACATGTAAGTGTCACGGGTAGGTGGGTACTTAGCAGAATTTAGCAATGTCAGCAGAAATCTGAGGCCTGGATGCGCGCGCAGCTGCATGACGCGTGACTGACGTGGGACTGGAGGGTGCAGGGGACTTGACATTTACACTAGCGGAAAGAGACAGAAGCTTGGCATGTCAGATCAACTCGTACCTATATCATATCTGATATCTGATGTTTGGGAACCATATTATCTAGAGGGAAAGGTCTCTTGGGCAGAGGCTATTCTATACTGACTGTGAGTGCGTGTATAAGCGTCTACGTGTCTGCATGAGATGCGAGGGGGCATGGGCCTACCATGGTAACAGAGGCTATGAATTACTTGCACGGAGACAGTGAGGCCGGGCCCTTTGCTCTGCAGCTGGAAGGATGTTTACTTGAACTAGTAGGCAGGAATGTATGTTTGAGGAGTGGAACAGATAATTCGAAGGTTGAATACAGTTTTGGCAGGCAGCAGGCTGAGCCAAGCGCCGTTAGCCGCACAGGGAGTAAGGCAGAGGTCACGGGTACAGAGGCAGCCCAGGCTGAGGCGTTCAGAGTCAGAAGGCAGAAAAAGGCTCGATGGCAGAATTCAGGGCCTACTTCGCCAGAGCTGAAAAACGTGTAAAGTACACCACAAAAAGACGTTGGCATGGCATACTTAGGAACGGAATATTCAACCCATTCAGGGTGGATCTGAAAGAGGACATGTTAACGTTGGACGCAAATGTATTTGCGTCTTCATAGCTGGCACAGGAGGGAAGTTACATGCACTTTAAGCTGGTACATGGAGACGGTGGGGTACACGTTAGGGAACATTTCTTGACCATAACATTTATATTTCCTCAATCTTGTGGTTCGTTAAGGATAGGATAAAGGGGTCCACGAACAGCGTTGGCCAGTTACCTGCAAATGACGCTCCCTATCTTCTCTCTCTTTTATTTCTTTAATTTCTTCGTTTTTCATTTCTAATGCTTTCGCATGAATACTTTTTCGTGGTTCTTTTTCGATCAAGGCTTGCTCTCGCTTCATTCGTTCACGCACTTCTTTCTCCCACATTCGTACACAGTCAAACCTATCTTGCCTAGCCTTTCGCTTAAACATACATTGTTCCACATACTGAATCTTTCGTAAATCAAATGACCCATGCATAGGCCAATGCAACTCAGGATCCTTACTAGTATATTTATTCCATAACGTGCTGTACATTTTAGAAGAAATACCATATTTAATATACATATCCCTATTAGGCGTCCCCTCCGGGGGTAGGGGGGGGGGGTCGGTTGTCTCATCGAGTCTCAACTGGTACCACCACAAAAGCAACACATTCTACGAAGTGTGCTAGAAACAGGCATGCCAAAAATAGTGCAATATATGTAGCATTATACTCACAGTTGCACTTAAATCACGTTGTGCCATTCAAATCTTACACAAAGTAGAGAAAAATCTCCTCGCTACCGGTCTATATTAATTGCAATTTATATATACCCAAATCTCAAAATCCCAAAATTGGCCAATACAAACACCAAACCAAACAGCAAGCGGCGCAACAAACGACCTTACTAATCCCAAGTGTCCCGATTCCAACTGCCAAGTTCTTGAATGGACCAAATGGTCACTGCACGGCGAATCAACAGAAGAGATCTTGGTCAAGGACCGGCACCATCCGGAGGGTCAGATCAGAAAGAGAGGAAAAACGCCGTGGTTGCCAAGATGTGGGTCTCCTCGGGCAGCGATCGTCCGCAGTGAGATTCCAATCCTTCATTTCAACCACTCCTTTGGGCATCTGAGTCACCGATGAGCCCCACTGTTTGTCTTGGTGAGCCTCAGCTAGGCCTACCAGTGCTAGGGGTTCGCCCTTCTCTGCAAAAGTCCTCAGACCAATAGGAATGGAAGTTGGCACAGAAACTGGAATATAAAACAAAGTATTCATTAAACCTCATGAGGTGGAACTACATTCACACAACACCTTCAGTAGTGTATGAAGTAGCACACTGAACAGATGGAACCATGGTCCTTTTATACCCACACCGGGGCTCAGAAGAAGACGGTACACGTACAGAAGAGAAGGTTTACATACAGAAATGCACAGTCAACAGTAGGGTGGAGCTTAGCAGTTTGCTAATTGCAGTAAAAATACCCTGACCGTTACAGACTAAGACATATGTGAACAGTTACAGTGTCTTCTGCGCAAGTACAACATCTAAATATAGTCTGTCCATAAGCAGAGTACAAGACATTTCTTTTGGTGAACAGTGTGCAAATGCCTTCAGGCTTCAAAACTTGTAAGTTTTGTGGGCGTCTTATGTTGGTGACTGACCCGCACCTCATTTGTATGTGGTGTTTGGGGGAGGATCACGGCACCACTGACAGTGAGGCCTGTCAACAGTTGAAGCCGTAGTCGTGGAGGGAGCGCTGCATGAAACTTCTCTCGGCGTGTCTCTCACTGGCGACGTCCTCCCCTCGGTCTGCATCGGCGGACGGCTTAAGGTTCGGTCCTGGTCGTCGCCCTCGCCCTTCTCCGATGTCTCGCGAGTGTTGCTACCCGGTGGGTAAGTGTTGCAGTTTGTCCCCGGGGGCTGGTTTCCGGCCTGCTGGGGACGTGGACTCTCCGCTGGTGATGCGGCCCCGTGTTTCTTCCTATCCACCGTTTCCCAGTGTTGGGGCGTTGACAGTCCAAAAAGAGACATACGCGGCGGCTTTGCAGGCCTCAATGGCGTCTCCCACTCCTTCCCCTCCTGGGGCGTCGGCGGACCCCTCGCCTTGCTCAGGGCCCTCCACGGTGCCGCCTGTGGATCCGGCCCCGACGCCGACTGGTTCAGATCCAGGCTTGGAGGGTGTGGTGCTGTTGGGGTGCGGCTCCTCTGATGCACCTCCTTCAGGCCACGGCATCTCTGCCTCGCCGCAAACTCCTGGGGGAGTCCCTCTAGTGTCGCGGGAGGTCACCGGGGCTCGGATCACATCCCCGAGCCCCTCTCGGTCCTTTGACAAGGTGGTCCTGTCTAAAGCCGAGGTGACGCCGCTACGGCGCCAGCAGCAGCTGGACTGTGCGGAGTCACATGGGTCAGTGAACCCTCCTCATCCTGCTCCGGGTCGAGGCCGGGTGAGGACCCCTCGCCCCTCTCCGGGCCCCTCTCGTTCCTCCACACAGGTGGCTGCCTCAATAGGGGGTGAGTAGGAGGTGGAATCGTCCCTGGCACCGCCTCATGGGTTGCCGAGCGATCTACACCTCATTCTGAACCGCAGCTGGCTGAGGTCTTCGTGTCACTCCCCAGGCCCGTCTCATTCCCCCATGCAGGTGGCTACCTTGGTAGATGTCAGGTCCGCGCTGCTCTGTCGACACCCCGAGCCGGCTCGACTCCAGCCCCACTCCGGTCCCTGCTCCGGTCTTCTGTGCGGGGTGACTTGGAGGAACCTTGTCCGGCGATGCTGGATGGTGCCGACAACTTGCCTCAGGCAGAGGATTCTACGGCTCCGCACAGGGTTTGTACCACGGATTCGTCTTCGGACGCCCCTTCTCTGGAGGCAGGCTGTATCTTGGTGTCCTCCTCCTCGGAGACTGGTCTCCGTGTGGTGTCTTTTTCACCGGCATCGATTCACGGCTCCCCGCCCTTCATGAGGCAGAGGTGTTCGTCGGAAGAGCGGAAGGTACCTCATTCTTCGGCTTCTTCTGAAATCCAGGTCTGGCCCTTTCCCGTCCCGCTTGGCCTTGGGGACGGCTGCCTTTGGAGCAGCTGCTTTCCTCGCCGCTGGGCCATAAGGAGGCGGGTGCAGCCTTTGCTCATGTTGTGTCCACAGCTGTGGGCATCCTGCGTATGGGTGACCCGGTGGCTCACTTTCCGGCGGACCATCTATTGGAGGTCCTCCACCAGGGCTCTGGTGGGAAAGAAATCTTACTTCCTTCTGAAGGTTCCCTCCTTTCTTCCTTGATGGGTGCTTGGAGGCATCCTGCCTTAGGGGACCCTGTGCCTCAACCTCTTCTCCACCGGCATCTCCCAGCGCCGCGTAACCCGGCGTGACTATCCCTCCACCCCTCTGCCTCCAGTCCTCTTTTGCAGACTGCTTTTCTCTCCCTGCCACCGCTGTTGACTCCTCCATCCCGAGAGACCCGCTGGCTGGACTCTTGGGGGCGCAACATGTTCGCCTCGACCAGCGCTGCCCTGCAGGCTCTTAACACCCTTGCTTGTGCTGGCTCAGGCCTCCTCCTGTTTGTGGGACTCGGCTGAGTCTCTGGGATCAGCAGCGTCCCAGGAGGGTGGTCAAGTGGACTTGAGGCATCATGCATTAGATGATTGGGAGCTTGCGGCGTTTATTCTCCGCTGCGCTCTGGACATGTCAGAGGTGCTGGGCCGGACCATGGCTTTCTCGGTCGCTCTCCGTCACCATGCTTGGCTTCGGGATGGAGTATTCCCTAAGAATATTCGGGAGCGACTCATTGACCTTCCGTTTGATGACCCCTGTTGTTCCATGCCCCAGCTGACTCCGCCATCCAGAGGCTCTTGGCAGGGCTCCTTCCTCCTCCTCCGCCTTATCCTCCTCCGTCCCCTCCTCAGTGACTCCTGAGTCGGGTTGTTTGTGGGTCTTCTTAGGCCAGTTCTGGCTGTGTAGGGTGTTTTCTGGGCATTTGCGTCCTTCCTTGGGACTTTGGCATTGTTGGCTGCTGGACGGCCCTTTGGTAGACTGTGTGTGTGTTGGAATTGTTGCGCAGACTTGGCCCTGAGATAAGGCCTTCTGCTTGCTTGTGAAGCCTTTCACAGGGGTGTTTTTCCCCTGTGGCTCTTTTGTTGGTTCCTCTGCTGTGGAAGTTCTTCCAAAGAGGGTTCCCATATTTTGGGACTTATCGTACCCTAGGTGGGGTAGTGGTAGCTGTCATATGGCTTGCGCTCTGCTAGGGGGTTCTGTTCGCCTTCGGGTGCCTGTTCTCCATGGCGTTTGATGTAGGTTGCTTTTGCTTCCTGAGGTCGTGTGTGTGGCCACTCGTGGTGGTGTGCCCAGGCATCTCCTCCTCTCCCTGCTCCTGCCCTGAGGTCTGAGATGATCCTGTATTCTCCCTTGCCGGGCTCTGCCTACTCGGCCTCAGGCTGTTCTTCTTGCTTTTGGCGGCTTTGACTGCCGGCACTGTTCTGGCTGGCAGGTTGCTCTCCATCTGGAGTGGGTTCACCTTCTTTTCCCTAGTTTCCTTGGGTCCTCTAGGCTTCGTCTTCCACCCTTCCTGTCTTAGCATGGGGTGGCAGCTTGGTTGCCTTGTTGGGGGAGTGTGTGCTTCAGCCTCTCTCTGACCTTGCCCTTGGTTCCTCAGCTGTGAGAGTACGGGCCTCTTCAGCCGTATTCTTCTCAGTCTTCTTCCTCCTATGTCCTCTTGGCGTTGCTGTGGTTCTGCTTGTGGAGGTTCCCCTTGCCTGGCAGGGATGAGGTTCTACCTGGTCCACAGATCTGGTCCCCTGTGGGGCTCTCTGTTCTGTATTGGCTGATGGGGTCCTTTCGCAGACCCTCCTTCCCGGGGGTATTGCTAGGGTATCTATTCTACGTGAAGGAATCTGCGGCTAATAGTCTCTATCAGATGTACGAGTTACTTACCTTCGGTAACGATTTATCTAGTAGAGACGATTCTAACCGCAGATTCCTTCACAGCCCTCCCTTCCTCCACTATTCTGCGAAGACCCTCTGGTTGGTCTTCCGTACTCGCCTTCCGGTGGGGGGTTGTGTCTCCTGTGAGTGCCTTCTTGTTATTGACAGGTGACTCGGTCTGGGGGCAGTTTCATTCCTCCTTGGTTCTTTGGAGGATGGGGTTGCGGTGCACCAGTGCCTTGCTGCTCTGGCTACTCCGGGGTTTGGGGGGATTGCTTTCTCTCCCTGTCTTCCCCTCCCTTCCTTCCATTGCTATCCTCTGATTAAGGGTCATCTGGTCATGTTCTGCCCTTATCCCTTGTGGGTGCTTGCCCTCATGTTCGGGTGGCTTGGATGTTTGTTGTCCCTGCCTGTGTTGGGACTGGTCCCTTTTCCTTGCTCAGGTTAGGGGTGGTGGGTTTCCTATGTGTACCATGTCCTTACGCATGTTCGTTGCCTCGGGGTACAGGGGTGGGAGGTTGTTTATGTGCTGGCAGGGTGGTGGAGCAGGGCTCTTCTTCTTCTTTCTCTGCATTGGGATTTGGGATGTGACACTACTGTGGCGTTGCTGTTAGTCACCGGTTCTTTCCACATTTTCTGCTTTTTGCACACTGTTCCCATGCTTCCACAGTTTTGTGTCTGGTGGTTCCGGGTTGTGGTGCGGAAAAGTTCTCCGAAGAAAACTGACGTAGGCGCGCTGGGGTGGGTCTTATGGAACACATGAACACTCTTTCGTTATATAATCATTACAAACCGAAACTGGGAGGCAAAGAACACACGTGCAAGTTTGAAAAGTTTATTTTTCAATGCAATTTCAATCAACATACATATTATAAAAACCAGAACCAGTTTCAGAAATACCCTAACCAAGCCCCCCCCCCATGGCCCCCCCCCCATGGGGGGGGCCATGCTGTGAACCTATTGGCTTGAATAACAATAGGGGACACTAGAGGTGGGGAGTAAGATCTGTCAAGGGCGTTGTCTTGCATGCAGTTGTAGTCCCCTCTGAGTTTCCAAGGGGTTTGGATGTAAGAGCTTAACAGTTGGGAGAGCGCTTCCCAGAATATACTCTGGTCCACGTTAGGTGCATAGACGCTACCTAATAGTACCGGTTTGCCATCCAAATGGCCTTGTAAAAGGGCGTAGCGCCCATCTGGGTCAATGGTTCTGTCCCGCTCTTGAAAGGGGTCACCTGGGTGCACCCCTATATGGGTCCCCGGACGTAGGCAGAGTATGTGGTGGCGCAAAAGGTCCCTCGCCAGCGCTCACGTAACTTGGCTAGTTCCCCTGTGTTTAGGTAGGTTTCTTGCAACAGCGCTATCTGCGCTTTCTGACTCTTGATATAGGTGTACACTGAGTATCGCTTGCGCGTGCTGTGCATGCCTTGCACGTTAAGTGTGAGGATGGTGATAGTGCCTTTATGTGCCATTTAGATGTTCGGGGATTGGTAGAAGCGGAGGGGATAGGCGGACCCATCGGTTAGGCGCGAGTCCTTTCATTCCCCCCAGCGCCTGAGCTGTCCCAGTGTAGCTATAACCTGTGGAGAATATGGGTATGATGATACAGTGTAATATGGTAGGGCATTGTGAGGAATAATAACTAGGGTGGGGACACAGTCCCAATGCTGGGAACCTATCGCCGACGGCGATACGTCCAATCTAACTCTCAGATCAAAAGAGAACCTGAACATTCTGTGGCGGTGGCAGTTCGTGCCCACGAGGTGTCCTACCGTGAGGACAGTTGTTCCAGTATTTCGTGCCAGCCGGCCTATAGTGTAAGTAGATGGGTGTAGTGCTGGTGATGTGCTCAGTCACTTACCAGGCATTGAGTCTTTGTTCATCTAACAAGATCTAAAACCCTCCACCCCATGCCCAAAGAGTCTACCATGGGCCGGGTAAAATCAGGTTGTCTGCAGGTGACCAAGGGCAGGGTCACCAAGTCCACCCTGGATGACAATGCTACGCTGTCATCTTTGCCTTCAGACGAGAAGATGTGCGAGGCACGGTCAATGTCCTTTGCAGGGGAGGAGGGTCTGAGGTCCGCCGCTGCCTTCAGGGCTCCGCGTCGCTCCTGTACAATTTGTTCTAGATAGGGTGATCCCAGGATGCGAGATATCGCCATAGGGTCTCCTCGCCTGCTGCGCAGCTGCGAGCGGCGCTGTCCGAGGCCTGGTATCTTTGGACCTTGGTCCAGGGTGGTTGCTGCTTTTCGACCATACATGCATTGTTGATCCGCCCAGTCGTTCACCTCCTCAGCAGTCGTGAAGAAGATGGCGGAGCCGTCGTGTATGATTTTGAGTCGAGCCGGGAACAACAAGGAATATTGTATGTTCTCTGACCGCAAGAGCTGTTTCACTTCTAAGAATGATGATCTTTGCCATTGGACGGCACAAGAGTAATCCGGGAAAGGCATGATCAGTTTGTTCTCGATGCAGAGGGTTCCAGATTGACGGGCCACCCTGAATACAGTATCCTGGTCGTGGAAATGGAGGAATTTTGCCAACATTGACCGAGGCGGGGAGCCGGGTGCGGGCCGACGCGCTGGGACCCGGTGGGCCCTTTCAATGGAGAAGAACGGCATCTGCTCCGCGTTGGGAGTGAAGGATTTAGTCCATGCTTCCATGTACCCCGCGGAGTCTGTTCCCACAGTGCCTTCTGGAAGCCCCAGTACGCGTATATTGCATCACCGTGAGCGGCCCTCCAGATTGTCAATGCGCTCTTCCTTGGTGGACATATGGCCTACAAGAGTTTGCAGCATCTCCTGGTGCACATTGACTGATGGTTGCATAGTGGCAATTAGTTGCTCATCATCCGATACTTTGTCCGCCAACTTGCGATGATCGTCGCGGAGTAGACTAATGTCCATTTTCAGAGTGCCCAGTCGCTCTTCCATGGAGACTCTGGAGTGCACAATAACCCCCAGTACCTTGTCCAGCTTATCCGAAAGGGATTGGTCTGATGCTGCTGCAGGTTCGGTAAAAGATGTTGATTTGGCACCCAGTGGAGCATCTGGCGCAGACCTCTGCGCCACCATGTTCGTTGCAGCTTTTGGATTCCCCATTGCGTTGGTTAAAGTGATGTATGGAATCCTGGGCTTTGTGAGGGCCTTTGTCGAGTGCTACTGTGCCACTATCCGGGATGACACATCAGTGGTGGGAGCTAGGCACTCTATCGCAGGGAGCAGTATCCTGTGTGGTGGAAAGACGCCATAGAGAGAAGTCTATCACAGTCAAACCTGCATCACTTGTTCAGCCTGCAGTTGTCCTGATACTGGGGTTGCCGTTGGCTTTGTGTGGGGATGGGGCCAGCAGGGGGGGCCCTGCCCTCATTCACTGTCAGCTCTGCGGGTCCGTGGGTCTGCTAATTGGCCCACTGGAGTCTGACGGGTCCTGGAGCCACTGTCTTGTTAGGGGGTTCACCACCTGTTCTGTATTGCACGTTTTAAGGGCTTGACTCTTCAGGACTCTCCCAGTGGGTATCGCAGGCGGCGCCCGCGGGAGAATGGCGGGAAGGCAGCTGAGTGTTTATGGGCAGTGATGTGTAGTGAAGTTCAGGAGAGCGTGCTTGCAATTGCCCTTCAGGGGCAGCGTACGTGTGTCCCAGCCGCCGCTTCACTGGTCATAGGAACACTGCCTTAGGGCCCGCGGTCCTATGCTCGTTAGCACTGCTCAAGATGGCAGTTGGACGCCATCTTAAAGTCAGGCACCACCAGCAACTGCCGCCGCCGCCGCCATTGGTCGGGGCCTCGCCTGCCCTGCTGACCTCATGGGGGAGCGTCAGATCCGTTCCCTTGGTGCAAACTGGATGGAGGGCCCCAGTCACCACCGCAGGAACCGGGAGGGAGGTGCTGAGTACAGAGTGCGGGCGAGTGTTGAAGCCCCGATCGGCGATTCAATGGGGGCCCGCGTCCAACAGCTGCACTTCAGTGTCTTCAGAGCTTCCCGCTACGCCTCCTGATAGCAGGTAAGAGGGCAGAGGAAATTGTGATTGCAACGATGTGTTAGCTGTCTAAGAGCAGGGGTCTCCACTTCTTGGTGCAGCCTCAGGTACGTGGCATGCACCACTGTGGGGGGTTCTGAATGCTTTCCACTGTAGGAGTCTCACGAGACAGGGGGAGCCCAGCCCCCAGGGTGCGAGTGTCAATGCTAGGCAGGTGCCATCTTGTCACCGGAGCCCCGTCTCTCAGTGGGTCGCGGTTTGCATGGAAATGGGCTCCGGAGTGTGGTTTAAGGATCAGCACCAGATTCCGCACGCATTCCGGTGTCGGCGGGTTGGTTTGACAGCTGGCTATATGCACTGGAATGGGCAAGGTTCATGCCCGGTTACGGAGCCTCAACAGGTCGCGTCCGCCATCGCAGCCTGCTTGGCCACGCCCCCTGAACTCGATCTTAAGATGGCCACTTTTCTTTTAAAAAATTCCAAAGATCCCAAGAAGGGTCTTGATAGGGCCTGGCTTGGGTGTCAGGATAATCTCCTAGACATTTCTTGTCTCCTCTTTAAAATATAAGACCTGGCTGTACTGTACAGACAAAGGATAACCAGTCTCAGTTGGATCTGGGAAGATCCTGCAATAGGCGCAGATAACATTGTGTCCATTAGGAAATGCCAACTGCCTATAATCGTCAGAATGGCGTAAATTGGCGCTCATGCGCATTGATCCCAAACTCACTAATCTAGCCTCCACTGAGGCCGGCACACTAGCTAACGGATTATTATTTGTCAACCGGTTCGTGAAGGACTTGGGGAAGTATGTCTCGATCTTTCCTGATTTGGATAAAGCACAATCCTCTCTGAAGTAGGTCTTCAACAGGGGCCATTTTGTCTGGGCTTAACGCTATCCAGGCCGAGTGCCAGGCCGTGGTTTCCACCTGGCCTCACGTGGATATGTGCCTAGAGGTGGGGGTGCTCCCCACGCACCTCTAACTTCTATCCCGAATTCAGCAGGGGTGGGCTGGGATGTGCCGGTCACGGGGGATACAGAGGCGGAGACAGTGTTGCAGATTCTTCTTATGCAGGTGAGTTTTCTTTCTTAACTATAGGTTATGGTGGGGGAACGGATTCAACTGTTTTACCACAATTGGCAAATCATATAACAAGACTCATGGGTAAACAATGTTTTCTATCTGGAGTTTGACTCACCCCCGAGTAAAGGGAGATATTCTTTTCCTCTCCATTTTTCCCAAACAGAGACCAATTCCATGTACAAAGACATTTGCTCCCTTATAACCAAAGGGGCAGTGGCCCAGACTTCCCTGCAACCGAGGGGGGTGGGGTTCGCCAGTGCAGTCTTTTTGGTTCCGAAGAAGGATCAGGGTGATTTAGTTTAGTTCTCAACCTAAAGAGTTCAATCCCTGGATGGTGTATTGCCACTTCAAGATAGAGTGCATGCATTTGTTACAAGATCTTTTACAAGCAGGAGACTGACTAGTACGCCTAGTCTCAAAGATGCATGTTTGGGGGTTCCCATTTATCTTCTGCATCAAACGTTTCTCCATCTCCAGTTGCATTATGGGTGGAACTAGTTTACCGACATGCCCTTCGGTCTGTCCTCGGCGTCATTGTGTTTCACCAAGCTCCTTCGGGAGCAAGGGGTTCGCCTGATCATATACTTAGACAATGTTCTCGTCATAGAGCAAAACATCGAGATCATTCTCCTTCTCCTGCCCTGGACGGGTCAGGTAGGCTCCTTCAGGATCTGGGGTTCGTCCTCAACACAGAGAAATCAGTCATCGCAATTATTGGATTTTCTGGACTTTCAAGTGGACACAGTCCGAGCCCAACTTTTTTTTACCCTTAAGGAAACGATTACCTAACAAGAAGTAGTTGAGAAGAGCCCTTACCTCTCCGACTATATCCTTGGGGACCCAGGCACGCCTAGTAGGACGACTGGCTTCTTCCATTCAGGCCCTTTTTCTGGGCCCCCTCCATTATCAGGCCCTTTAACAGTTAAAGATTTTAACCCTTTGCAAGGGTCTGACTAATTCCTAGCAGATTTCCTTGTCCGAGGAGGTCAAGACAGAGATCTCTTGGTGGCTGGAGCATATGTATACCTGGAACAGCAGGGCCCTTTTTGCTTCAGTCCCAGAGGTGGTGATTGAGTCAGAATCAAGCAGCTGGAGATGGGGAGCCCGTTGCAACTCTGTAGAGACAAGAGGCAGATGGTCTCTGGAGGAACTCTCCCACCACATTAATTGCCTGTAGTTACTAGCGGGCTCATTTGTGATCTGTACCTTTTCACCACTCAAAACGAGTTTTATTTTTTTGAGGATGTACAATGTATCGGTGGTCTGAAACCTGTATTGAATGGATGCGACCAGATCGGGCCTTCTGGTGGAAATTGCCAAAGATTTTTGGCATTATTGTCTCCAGAATCAGATATCCATAACAGCGGAGTACATCCCAGGAAGGTCCAATGTGAGAGCAGATTGGAAATCCTGGATTCTCCACAAATCCAGCAATTGGATATCTATTTTCCTCCCAACTCCATGCACAACTCCTGCTCTTTTACAGTTGGAGGCCAAAACCTTGTGCAGTGAGCTCAGATGCTTTTCTCCAGGCTGGTCTGTTGTATCCTTTCCCACCAGTTTCAATAATCCAAAGGATGCCGTCACAGATGATCAGACAAGCAGTGGAATTATTTTTGGTTATTCCTTCTTAGAAAGCCCAGTTGTGGTTTCCAGTGGTGATGAAGTTATCCTGCACCCTTCCAATTCAATTGAAAGCTTGTCCGGACCTTCTAGCGGATCCGGTGGGCTTTCATCATCCTCTAGTGACTATGGGGCTCTTGGTCCTCTTAGCGTGGAAACTTTCAGGTGATGTTGGCAAATGCCAGGAGTTTCACCAGATACTGTTGTTCTTATCCCAATCTTGGGCACCCTCTATGCACAAGTGTTATGAATCTGCCTGGTGTTGCTGGGTTTTCCTGGAGCGGTTAGCAGGATGTGGATCCCGTGGGATTTGGTATCCATAGCATTGTGAATTTTCTGTCAGATTTTGCCACACAAGGTGTGGCATATAGGATGGTGAATAACTTCTGTTCCGCCATTTCTGCTGGTCATCCTCTTTTGGATGGTAAACCTGTGGGCAAACACCCTCTTGTAGGTGAAGTGCTACAGGGAATAAGAATAGTACGCCTCCCATAAACAAGGTACTCTACTTTATGGGATGTAGATGTCGTCTTAGGTTTACTCAATGCCTGGCCATCTATTGAAGACCTTTCGCGTAAGCAGTAGCCCACAAAACACACCATACTTCTGTGCCTAATTTCCTGCAGAAGGGTTTCGAATGTTCGAGCCGTGGATTTAGCAGGTTGAGTGTTGACTCACTCAGGGGAGTCATTTTCAGTTTCTAAATGTATTAACTGATTCAAGATGTATTGTTTACCCTGCTTTACCTCATCACAAATTATGTGTGGTAAAATGTTTGAAAAGTTATGAGAAACATACTCGTGAATTATGAACTGATCATGCGTGGCAGTTACTCAATTCATTGCAGAAATGTTTCCGCCCAGTCACTTCAGCAATTTTGGCTCGGTGGGTCAGGTGGATTCTGGCTGAAGCTGAGCTGAGGAACCAAAATCTGACTTAGGCCTAGTAAAACCCATAATTGCAGTTAGAAATTAGTGTGATGTACCTATTAGGCTAGGGTGGGTGTTCGAGTATTAATAAGCTCACATATGTAATATCTTCGGGATTAATTTACACCTTAGTGTATTTTTCGTCTTCTCATAGATAATATAGTTTGATCCGACAGGCGCCATCTTGGGGCCTAGTCTGCTTGCAGCATTAGTGGAAACCTACCATTACACTCAGTAAGAGCCGTTCTCCTGAGAAATAGTCTGACAAATGTAACAAGCTACTGCTTCTGCACGTCAGGTCTGTCAAGGTTGTAGGTGGGGGTAGGCTGGATAAACACATTCCAGGAGGCGCTGTGCGGACTCTCCTGGAGCTGGCAGAAGGGAGTCACCCTCCTCGACCTTGCTATAACGAGCTGAGCTAAACTAAGGATGCTTTGTGTTCCATATATGGTCTTTCCTTTGCACCAACCTGTACCATCTTGTATTTTTCCTTCTTAGGTAACAGTTTCGAAATATAACAGTATATATGTGATTTGTTGATAATGTGCCAGCAGTCTTCTCAGCGGACCTCGAGGGGTTAGGTCGCGAGAGGCAGAGTTTTGTTTGTATAATAAACAATTGGACCTAAGTTCATGGCCACCGAGTTTTACCAGATACTGAGGTTAAGATTGGGCCCTTCGCATAATGCAATTATACTAAGTTTTTACAATAATATACTGCCTGACATGAGAGAGGCCATACTAAATAAGCTTCTCAACTTTAATCTCCCTACATGACCACCTGGTAGGAGATAATGTCATGTTCTGGGTAGGAGACTTCAATTACACGATCTGTCCACATGTCTCGATGGGTTTGTGCGGCCTATCGGATTATGGGGAAAACTGCCCTACCCATTTTAACCACACGAAACTCGGTACTACTTTTAATAACATTCTCTTTTATTTTAATTTACTTTTCATAAATGAGACTTGTAGACCGAGCATACCATTTCAACCCACCTTCAATGGGAGGGGGTGTAATACTACAATTGACTTTACACTAATATCTGCATCCCATGCTGGGCTAGTGGCTGCTTGGGAAATGGGTCAGGCCCCCCATTCTTACCATTACCCCATAGTCTTTAGCATTAAAGTAAAAAAATTGACACGTAGGGCTGCGGTCAATATGTTATACACCCCAGAGATAAGATTAGCCTCAAAAATTGCTATACAATTAAATGGGAAAAAGTGGACCCTTCGGGCTTTTTAGAAAAATTAGTCGCTTCTATTATCGAAGACATAATTATCTGTCTAACAGAAGAAAAGGCCCCAGAGAGAGTAATGAATTCCTTTTCTAAGATATTAGCCACAGTAAAATCTCTTCTGACAAGAAAACATCGGAAGGGGGCCTTAAAACCCCATAGGTGGTTTGATAGTAAGTGCACTAAAGCACTAACACTCCTTAAAAAGGCATTGTACACAACTCCTAAAAACCCAGACTTAATTCGTACAGCCAGAAAATCCTATAAAAATACTATAAAAATGAGAAAAGCTACTTTAAAGATCAAGGCATGGGCAGCCTTGAAAGAAGCATTGACTAAAAGAGACAATACAGCCTTTTGGAAGGTGGAAACGACCCCTTCCTGCAAACTAAAGAGGCTGACCCCATTGATATGGCAATTACAGGTGACCTATGGGTAGCTCATTTTAAACACCTGTATGGCAGATTGACTTCCCTGGACAACGGCATCTTTTCCACCGATGAGGATAATAACCCCTTGGTAGGCAAACACTTTACCTCCTTCCCAATAGCCATAATCTTTAGCTGTCAGGAAGTTATCAAAGCTATAAAAGATAGTTCGTCGGGTAAGGCACCAGGCCCGGATGGTGCGCCAATAGATACCTATATGGCTGAGAGAGACTTATGGGCCCCAATGATAACTAATGTCTTAAATAAAGCGAACCAACAAGGTTTTATACCCAGCTGGTCTGACGCAATAGTTATACCCATTTACAAAAAGGGAAATAGGAATGATCCGACCTGCTATCGGCCAATCTCACTGTTGGTGCATTGGCAAAGGTGGCAGGCCGAATCATTTCAAATAGGATACAAACTTGGGGGGAGGAAAAACAAATTATTTCTAATTTGCAGTATGGTTTTAGCCCAGGAAAGGGGACAACGGAACAATGTTTAAACCTGGCCCTCCTTATTTCAAAATACACTACATTTAAGTTCTGCTTTTGACTGTGTCGATCACGAGTTCCTATAGTTAACACTTAGAGACATGGGGCTCGACAGTCAAATTTTACTATATATTAAGGAACTCTACAGAGATGTAGGTGCAAGGGTTAGGTATGGCCCCAGGGGGGAGTGTTCAGACAAATTCCCCATTGAAAGGGGTGTCAGGCAGGGGTGCATTTTGGCACCCCTGTTATTCACCTTATATATTAATTCAATTGGACAGTACCTTAGGGATTTTCAACACGACTACCCCACCATCAAAGGAACTCCTATCCCACTACTATTATACGCCGACAACGCGGCATTAATGTCACAGACTAGACTTGGGTTACAGAGGACTGTAGACAAATTTAATACCTATATGAAGCTCCGTGGCTTAAGAATAAATATATCTAAAACTTTTACAATGGTTTGTGGGAAAGGCAGAAAAAGGGCTCCCTGCCCAATTTTCCTCGAAGATAAGAGAATTGAAATAACAGACACATTCTCTTACTTAGGGGTGAATTTCGATAGGCAGAGCTCTTGGCAAACAACGGTTAACGCTAGGAAACTAGCATTTTTGCACTCCATAGGCGCTTTGAGAAACTTTTCTACTAAACTAGGGGGGAAGCCAGCTAAAGGTTTAATTTACATTTACAAAGCTAAGTGCGTTTCAACTGCCACCTACGGTGCTGGTCTATGGGGCACCGAACACGCACAGGCGATACAAAGTTGCGAAAACCAGTTTCTTGCCTATTTACTGGGGGTGCCTAAAACTACATCCTCATACATGTTGCATATAGAAGCAGGCCTTTCTCACATAATGCCAAGAGCTCTGCCTGGGCTAAAACCATACTGCAAATTAGAAATAATTTGTTTTTCCTCCCCCCAAGTTTGTATCCTATTTGAAATGATTCGGCCTGCCACCTTTGCCAATGCATCCAACAGTGAGATTGGCCGATAGCAGGTCGGATCATTCCTATTTCCCTTTTTGTAAATGGGTATAACTATTGCGTCAGACCAGCTGGGTATAAAACCTTGTTGGTTCGCTTTATTTAAGACATTAGTTATCATTGGGGCCTTTCTCACATAATAGATTTAATAAGGATTTCCCTGATACTTCTTTGGCATAAGGTCTGGGTTACCCCAGAAACTTCATTAAACAGGGATTTAATAACTGACTGCCTTCTGCTAGACGGGCCCCCCCAAATCAAATGGTTACATTATGTGAGTAACATGTTCAAGGAGATAGGCCATCCTGAATTTTTTGTAAACCCAAGCACCATGGGGAAGGTACCAAGAAGTTCGCTCAAAAAGATGGCCCCGGAGCACCTTGTGTTATCTAGGTGGAATGTAGAAAAAGAAAAACACTCCACCATTAGGTACCAGCAAATTACCTCCCATGAAGGGCTACAAAAATACCTAATATTAGTGAGTAGCCCCTATGCCCGCATGTTGCTTACTCGCTTCAGGTTAGGTTTTTTTTCTTTCGACTGGTCACATTTCCCCACTGTAATAACTGGTCCATGTCAAATCCCGTATGCCCTTGCGATGATAAATCGTATCAATCAAACATCCATTGTGTGCTATTCTGTAAATTTTACCAGGCACCACGCAGGGCGTACTTACTACCTATTCTTAGGACATGGGGGATCCGAACCTGTAAGCTAGCCTTTAACAAACTGCTACGGCTGGAAGAAGACCATGTTATCCGTGCACTGAACTGTTTTTTAATACTTGTAGTAAAGTTTCGTAACACAATGAGTTGATCATAAATTACTTGATGAGAAACACTTTTTATTGGTAAAATTAACTCCCTCGACCTGGAAATGTTTTATTATACGTACCATTTTGTAACAACTGTTTTTAACACGTGTGCTTTTATGATCTTGAATTTCTAAATCGAATAAAGCTGTTATTGAATTTACCTTCTACACTGCCAACTGACTGATTATTGGTAATTGGTATTTGGGCTATTTGTAAGTACAGCTCTACAGGGCTGTAATTCTTTTTTCAGTACTTCAGTTGGCGACTTCGCCGGGACTCCGCGTTTGGGTCGTCCCTCTGTAATCAGAAAGGAACGGGGGCGTGGCCAAGCCGGCGAACATGGCGGTCGTTTGGAGCCTGAGCTCCAACCAGCCTAACACACTGATGAACATTTATCCTGGCCCTGGGCTTCAACACGAGTCCCTTGCAACGGCGATCGACAGCAGAGGAGCTTGGCTGCACTCAGTGGCATCTCCAGCTCGGTAAAGCCCCGGGAGGAGGAGCAGCGGCCCGGCGAAGCAGCGGAGTCCCACAAGGTCCATTGGGGCCTAGGCAGCCGGGACCTTGATTTTGGGGCTGCTGGGTCCGGGCGTGTCCGCTGCTGCTGGTGCGGAGAGGGGAGTGGCGCCGGTCCCAGGAGCCGAGAGCAGACCTCCGCAGAAGGAGCTCCTGCGGCGACTACAGTGCAGATAACTTTCCTTGGGGGTGCAGCCGGACCGGAGGAGCTTGGTGGGGCCAGCACCGCCGGGGCCTCAATTTTGGCGCGGCCTGGCCTGGATGGGACCAGAGGCGCGGCGGTAGGGGAGGCCTGGCGTGCGGTCTCTCCTGGGGCTCAGGTGGCCCGAAGCCCTCCGGCGCCTCACTGTCTTCCTCGCCCGGGCACGGAACGGGCGGCCCCGGCCGGCGTGGGTCAGACGAGACCCCCATTGCTGATCGGACGGTCCCCGGAACCGAGAGGTGAGCGGAACGAGTTGCTGGTGGGTATTGTATGTGCCCGGGGACCAAATCGGGTCCCGGAGAGGAGGTCTGGGGATACCGGGGGGAGCCAGCGGCCACCAGCTGAAGCGTCTGCGGGGTCCGTGGAGAGCCATGGGCCCGGACGATCCTGTGTGGCCAACATTGCCGGGACGCCGACTTTGGAGCGGCAGAGCGGGAGTGAGTTGGTCGGTGGCTGTGCAACAGAGGAACAGCCTTGGGGCTTGCCCTGGGTGCAGGACTACATCGCGCCATCGCCACTGCCGCTGAGAGCCTGCAGGGAGGTGCGTTACCCCGTGTGGAGGAGAGTAGACTGAGCCCTGGTGGGGCTGATGGAGTGCGCCGCCATCTTGAGCCGGACGCCCATCAAGGCATCGGTGCCTGTCAGGGGCGCGGTGTCTCGCTCATTCCCGGTCCGGCGGGGAACGCAGCAGGGCTGTCCCCTCGCCCCATACCTATTTGCACTCGCAATGGAACCCCTTGCGGCGTGGGTGCGCATTGATGCCCAACTCGGGATTCCGATGGGCGCCTGGTCTCACCGACATAATAGCTCTATACGCTGATGATGTCCTATTTTTCCTCACAGCCCTGGACCGATCAGGCCCGCGACTGCTGCGCATTTTGCAGATTTTTGGGGAGTCCTCTGACCTTTACATGAACCCGGGCAAATCCACGCTGTGGCTTGTTGGGCGACCAGCGGAGCGTTGGGGACTGGGCATCGGGCCTCCGGTTGGCGACGGATGGAGTAAAGTACCTGGGGGTCTTCTTATCCGAAGATGCCACTATATCCCGGGAACGCAACATCACTCCAGTATGGAATCGGGTACGCGAAGACCTGAAGATCTTGGCGCGGATGCCGCGATCTATCCTTGGGCGGTCTGCAATTTTTAAAATGGTGGTGCCCCCACGCCTGGTGTACCAACTACAGAATCATCCACATATGATTCCCCCCGCTGGTTCCAGCAGCTTAATTCAGCTTTGAGCGCATTTTTGTTGGAAGGGGGTGTGGCCCGATTGGCTTTACGGACGTGTTTTTTGTCAACGTACACCGGTGGGCTGGCCACATCGGACCTGCTCTCGTACTATCAGGCGGCGCATTTACTAGTGCTGAATGACTGGTGGTATGGTGACAGGGGAGACCCAGCCTATGCCGTTGAAAGACATTTAATGGGCTTGGCGACCGTGCATACGCTGCTGTATGCAGCACCCCTTAGGAGGTCTCTCCCATCAGCCACGCAGGTGCTCTTTCACGTGTGGAGGCAAGCGCTGCGGCGGACGGGTTGGTGGAATGTCCTCACGCGGGAAACCCCCCTTTGGTGCAATGGAAGGCTCCCGCAGCTGGACGCCCTGTCTGGCTTCAGGGGCTGGGATGCCATTGGTGTTTCCACCCTGGGCGACGTTCTGTCAGGCGATACACTGAAATCCTTTGAAAATTTACAGGAGGACTATAGGATGCCCCACACCCAGTTCTATAAATACCTTCAATTCCGATATGCCCTGGCGCCCTCCCTGGTTGGCCTGGAGCAGATCCCTGAATTCAGTCCCATTGAAGCAAAACTCTTCATGGGTGAGCTGCCAGACAAAAAATTATTGCGTATCTACCAGATGTTAGTGCGGCATTGCTCCTCAGATTTGAGTGGCCTTAGAGCCCAATGGGAGCGGGATGTCGGGGACTTAGACGAGAAGGACTGGGTTGAAGCCCTCGAGAGTCCCAGGGGAGCGGCCATATCCACGCGCCTGCGGCTAATCCAGTTCAGATACTTGCACCGCACATACTACACCAGACAGCGGCTGTGGAAGGCGGGACTGGTGGCGTCCCCCGACTGCCTTCGCTGTGGGTCAGAAGTTGGCACATTACTGCATACAGTGTGGGACTGCCCATCGTTGCAAAGGTTTTGGAATGGGGTTCATCAAAGCCTAGATGAAGTTTTAGCCTGGAGGATACAGAGGGACCCTAAACTAGCACTGCTGCATGTCATGGCTGGGGGGAATAGGTATAAGCGTCACCTAATGTTGTTAGGACTTACCCTGGCGAAACGTGATATTGCAAAAGCATGGAAAGCCCCCCAGGCACCGTCACTCACGGCCTGGAAGAACGGAATGGACTATTGCATGGGCCTGGAACAACCCATATTTCTAGCATGGGGCTGTCCCCGGAAGCACTTCAAAATCTGGAAACGGTGGGTGGACTACCGGGGTATAGACCTTGACCCGCTGCCTGAGGAGGCCACCCTCCCGACGATATGAGGACACGGACTGTGAACAGTGGCAGTTGGTATGGAATTTACATGGCATGTAATGTTTTGCTACTTTATGCGTTGGATGGGCAAGTTAGCACGCAGTGGGGGCGCGGGAGGGGGGAGAGGGAGGGGGGGTTGCATATTGATTGTATCCTGTGGCACTAATTCATCAGCGGGGGTTGTTTGGGGATAATCTTTGTTGTACATGTGACTAAAGATATTGCTGGTGTATTGATGATGGCACTTGTCTCTGGGTATCAGAGGTGTGCATGATATGTGAGTTCACACAATAAAATCTGTTTAAAAAAAAAAAAAAAAGAAAGGAACGGGACATTGGGAAGGGTGATCTTGATCGGGGGTGGAGGATCGACCAAAAAAGTTTGGGGGTTGCTCCGATCTCCCAATCGAGAGAGCCCTAGCTGCTAGTGACCTCATGCCGGAGTCCTACGGGTGTAACCCAGGAACAGACCACGTTCGTCTACATGAGTTGGCAGTGGAGAATGCGCAATCAGACCTGTGTGCACCAGGTGAGTGACTTGTTTTGTCTCGTGTTGGATATCCTTTGGATTTGAATTTGGAATTTGGTGGTTTCAGGCCACGGAGAACTCAGAAGGGGGTCTGACGGGGCAGTATTGAGACTGCATGGGCAGACGCTCCTGTCTTGGAATATTTTGGGGAGTGATAGAGATAGGAACCAGACGCCTTGGTGTAACTTGCGAAATAGGTTTACACCCGGCCGGACTGCTCTCGGAAAGGCTGACAGCTGAGATTGGGTAGCCCTCGTACAGATCTGGAGCGGCGCTTGAAAAAGCGGGCTCAGCCAGAATAGTCCGGGAGGTAAACCATGAAGGTTGCCGGATGGTCCGTAGGTCGGTCTGTGGTTTGAAGAAACTTGTGTGGCTATCTCTAGACAGTCTAAGGATAAGACTGTTTGATTCTGACGCTTGATTTTGGGTCTCTTTGTTTTGGAAATATTGAAAGGAGTTCTCCATAGGTGGGAGCCGACGGCTCCACCTTCTGTCTGATATAAGTTTGTTTGTCTCTTTATGTCAATGTACAGATTGTGGGCGATTTATTTGTGTGTAATTGAATTTGTTTGTAAACATGGCCATGTGTATGAGAGCGTTGTAAATAACCTTTTCCTTTCCAGCTAGAAGTAGATTCTAGAAGAGGGGCGATGCCGTGTTTTAGTAAGTTATGCTTCGGCTGCATTTGACGGAGAGGTACGAGACTGGACGAAAGCCATCCTCCGGAGGGAAGCCCCAGTCATGATATGTATTGTAAGCATGGGATTGGCCCACTCGTATTTAATACCCTATGGAATAAGTACACCAAAGATAATGTAGAACTGCAGTGGCCGCTGGCAGGATCTTTTGATGAGAAAAAGATCCAGTATTTACAAGATAGTCTGTTTGTTAAACAGAAGGAAGCAAAGTGGAGCCGTATCAGGGCATAGAAATTAATAAAGATAAAGCAAGGACAGACTGTAACTCAGAAAGCCATTGCTCATGATAAAAAACAGACCGAGCAAAATATTGAGTGTTTAGATAGGCAGTTGAGGTTACAGGCAGACAAAAGTTATGTGACTCGAAACGAGGCGGAAGATGAGATAGAGGATTTATTGAATGTTCGTCCTCCGCCACCGTATGCGCCTCACCGCAGATACCCCGCTGTGCCTCTTCATCCGACTACTGCCTCGTTAGCCTCCGCCCCGGGGGCAGACGTGTCTCTCAACCCCCTAGGTACTACTTGTGCCATCCCTACCTCATTGAGAGACACGGCTACCCTTATCCCTGATACACGGCAACCCCCGGGAGCTTCCCGTATAGTTCTGGCAACCCCGAGTCTCATATGGACATCTCAATCAGCTGGTGCAACCCCTGAAGAAAGGGAGCGTACTCCACTGGGGGACCCAGGTGGAATGAGCGCTAGGCGACTGTTCACGAGAGCCTCTTTGGGCTATAGTGAGAAGGAGGCCAGAGCAGAACAGGCAGTTAAATGGATGTGGAAGGATGTATATACAGTGGCCGATTTGTGGAGTACTAGAAGAGACCTCGAACCGGTTATGCAGCAGCATGCTTTGCATCAAATGTCCCGTTACCTTATTGACGCATGGGAACAATGCTTTCAGGACGGATTAGCCCCTCAAATATTGTATGACATCTTAGACCGAGCTCATAAGTTCGATCTAAGTCTGGTGGAAGTGTACAAAAACGTTGAAACCTTGGTGAAATACTGGGGCCTCTCTCATGGGATTTTCAACATCCCATGAGGGAAGTGCATCCTATTTTTCATCCTGAAGTGCCTGAAGCATGTGATGATAACAATCAAGTTACAAGAGCTCGAGTAGATGCACGGTTCCAGGAACAATGGGTATATACACCATGGAAACGAAGCAAGGTCCTTGCTTTAAAATCACAACTGCCTGACCCTCGATAAAAACCCCACCGCTTACTATAAAGAAGTAACTGAATCTGCAGCATCGGCAGTAATGACCTTAGCTGATGTCGAACTGTTTTTTGGAATTGCTGGTTCTTGTAGATATATGGCGACAGGTTCATGACACTGATTACGCAGCGGAACTAGGGGGAACTTGGAATCAGTTGAAAGACTGGGACCGAGACCGCAAACCTGGGGACAAGCCGTGAGATGAAATTACTACCCTCCCAACAAAAATAATTGCTTACATGCACACACTGATTCCCCCTCCGAAAGTTAATTGGGATAAATTGACCGCTTTTAAACAGAAGAAAGACTAAAGTGTTTCCGATTTCTTCACTCGGTTTTGAGGGTACTTTCATCGATTTTAGCGGGCAGGACCTAGCCACGGAAGGCGGGGTCCAGTTGTTTGTAAACCGTTTTGTGACCAATTTAATACCTGAAATTTCTGCTCGGCTGCAAGCCGCCGAGAGTACCTGGACTACCTCTACTCCCTCCGTGATATTAAGTATGGCCCAATACTATGAGCATAGGGAAAATGAGAGCAAGGATAAAGTGGAGAAAAAGTCAAAGGATCTTAAGACCCGCATATTGCTACAGCAAGTTATCCGAGGACAAGGAGGAGGGAGAGGAGTCCGAGGGCCAGTATCTCGAGGGGAGGGGACAGGGAGAAGTGCTGGCGCGGCCCCACCGTTAGGGATAAATCAGTGTGCTTATTGTAAACAGGAAGGACATTGGAGAGCACAGTGTCCGTTACTGCTTGCCCAGAACGGAGCTGTCCGGGACGTGGACGTGGGCGAGGCGGCCCAGACCGGAGCGATATGCGTAGGGAAGAAGTTGCTCTAGGCAAGCCTGAGCGGAACCACTTTGATAACCCTCAAGGTAGGCAATACTATAATGAGGATTACGCATTTGGAGAACAGGATGGGTATGTTCATCCATAGGACAGCCTGGGACAGAGTAGGGGCCAAGTGTCGATCCCAGTCAATCAACAAGGATCCTATGTGAAAGGGGAATTGATGGGGACTTCCGAGAATTTTTCTAATTGACACAGGAGTGATGAACAGTTCTGTTGCTCGATCATTGGTCCCAGGGGCGGCTCTGTCCGGGCAAAATAATGTATCAGTGGGATTTTCAGGAGTTCCGGTGGTAAGCCCTATCTCTAAACCCCTCCCATTCACTATTGGTCCTGTTACCATTGATTCCCCCTTCTTGTTGACCTCACATTGTGGTGAGAACCTATTAGGTTTGGATATGTCGAAGAAATTAAATGTGAAAATCTATTGTTCCCCCAATGGTGTTTACTTAACGATACAGCCCCACACTGATAATATGAAACAATGCTTTGCCAACAATGAACCTCTTCCCCCTGAATTTGATGCCTGGCCTGGCTCTTCACCCATCCACGCTAGTTCTCCTTCCTTTTTGCCCAGGTTTACTGTGTTCTACTAGCGCCGGGACACCTCCTCGTGAGGTAGCTGTTCGCGCTGTATAAAATCCAGTATTATTATTATTATTATGCCATCCCTCCTACATTATGGGCAACAGGAGATGCAGATGCCGGAAAATTAGACATCCCTCCCGTCCATATTACACTGAAACCTGATGCGATATTGCCACGTATACCTCAGTACAAAATTTTGCCAGCTGGTGAAAGAGCCTTGCTCTCAATTATTCAGGACTTAATTGACAAAGGGGTGGTTGAGGAAACAGCTGCTAATATTTGTAACAGTCCTATTCTCCCAATTTTGAAGAAATGCTCTGATTCTGGATCCCCTGGGAATATTGATGCATATCATTTTGTGATAGACCTGCGGGAGGTTAATAAGATTGTAGTGCCACAGTACCCTGTAGTGACTGATGTCACCACTATACTAACGATGATCCCACCAACTGCCCTGTATTTTTCGGTCATTGATCTGAAGAATGCCTTCTTCAGCATCCTGATTCATCCAGACAGCCGGCAGATCTTCGGCTTCTCGTTATCTGGCCGAAGCTTTAGATTCTGTTGTGCACCTCAAGGCTATACTGAAAGTCCGAGCATATATAGTCAGGCCCTTAAGGCCCTGTTGGACGATTTAGTTTTACCCACGGGTAATGTGCTCTTGCAATATGTGGATGACCTGTTGATAGCGTCCGACACTGAAGAGGGTTGTAAGGATGCCACTGTTAAATTATTGCATCATCTGGCAGCGAAAGGCAATAAGGTGTCCCTGTCTAAATTTCAATACTGTCGACAGGAGGTGACCTACTTAGGTCATCTACTGTCGAAGGAGGGTAGGCGCTTGACTCCTGAACGAATTGCTACTATCTCGAACATGTCTGTCCCTTGCTCCAACGTGAAGTTTGTGCTTTTCTTGGTATCCCTTCCTACTGTCGCCAATGGATACCTAATTTTTCTCTTCTTGCTAAACCTTTGTTACATTTAACGACTAAAGATGTGCATGAACCTCTTCCTTGGACTGACGAAAGTCAGAATTCTTTTGATTCTTTGAAATCTGCTCTTTGTACTGCACCCGTCTTGGGTACTCCTGATTACCATAGCCCTTTGTACTGTACGTGCATGAGGTCGACGGTTGCTCGCTTTCAGTGTTAACGCAAGGATTTGGTGGTAAGCAAAGGCCTTGCGCTTACTTCTCCGCCACATTGGATAATGTTGCCAGAGCGCTTCCTAGTTGTCTGAGGGCCACAGCAGCTGTTGCGGTGGCCATCCGACAGTCGGAGGGGCTCGTTCTAAATTCTAGTCTAACGGTGATGGTGCCACACGCTGTGGATGCATTGCTAAATATAACCAAAACACAGCATCTTACAAGCGCATGCCTCACTGGTTATGAATTGACACTATTTGCTCCACATACCACGATTATGCGATGTGCCACGTTAAACCCTGCCACATTACTACCTCTCTCTTCAAATGAAACTACAAATGATGTACATGATTGCATATTTCGAACTGAGGAAGAAACGAAAGGGAGAATTGACCTCACTGACATTCCTCTATCTGACCCCCAAGGGCAGTTATATGTGGACAGGTCTTGTTTCAAGTTAGCAGGTGGCACAACAACAGCTGCATATGCAATTACCACGCTGAAAACTGTAGTTGAGACTTCTCGAGTTCCCTATCGATCAGCCCAGGCTGCTGAACTGGTGGCATTATTACGAGCCTGTGAATTAAGTGAAGGACTCAAGGTTAACATCTATACTGACAGCCAATACGCCTTCGGCGTGGCCCATAGCTTTGGGCAGCTGGGAGGGAGAGGGGTTTCCTCACCTCTCATGGTCAGAAAATACAGAATGGCCCCTTGGTGTTACGATTACTTGCTGCCCTAACCTTACTCAAGAAACTAGCCATAATCAAATGCAGTGGCCATAAGGCTGTGATAAATGAAGTAGGGGAGGGGAATGCCTTTGCTGATCAGGTTGATAAGCAGACTGCTCAGTCCACACTATCAGCTATGCTTGTAACCTCTTCCGCAAGATGGGTGGAAGAATATGATCTGTTCAATAATACCGTAGAGAGTGTGAAAGAAATACAGAAGGAAGCCACTCCAGTTGAATTGGTGCGATGGGAGCAGGAAGTGGGAAGGTTGGATGAAAATAACTGTTGGGTTGATTTGACGGAAAAACAAAGATGGCTGTTACCCAATGCTTTGGTTCAAGCTGTCGTAAATATGGCCCACGGTCCAGCTCATATTGGAGCTAAAGGTATTTGTGCTTTGTTGGACCCAGTATGGAATAATCCCAACATTCAAAGGACGGCTGTCCATTTGGTCCAATATTGTATGGTCTGTTTACAACACAATCCGGGAAAGGGAGAAAGCGTTCTGAGTGGGAATTTTGCACCTCCCGTTTTAGCGTTTGAAGTACTCCAGATGGATTACATCCACATGGAGCACGTCAACAACTTAAAATATGTTCTGGTAGTGGTTTGTGCCTTTAGTAAATGGGTTGAGGCTTACCCAACTAAGGAGAACACTGCTTTGGCTACAGAAAAAGCTCTCATCAAGGAATGTATCCCTAGATACGGGCTGCCCCGTTTGATTTGGTCAGATAACGGGGGGCATTTCCATGGGGCTCTTGTTAGACATATCTGTGATGGGCTGCAGATACGACAGAAATTTCATGCAGCCCGACATCCTCAGTCGGCAGGGTTAGTGGAAAAGTATAATGGGATTCTGAAACTAAAAATGGCTAAGATTCAGGAAAGTACTGGTTTGAAGTGGCCCGATACCTTGCCCCTGGCCCTCATGTCATTACGAGTTACCCCTCATTCACGTTCTGGTCTCTCTCCTTATGAAGTGATTTTTGGCCGACCCGCTAATGTATGGGGATTGCCCAGACCACAGTCCTTTACCGATGTTGAATATCCTATGTTAATTGATTACCTGAATACTTTGACTAAAGACCTCCGTTCTATTCATCAGCAGGTAGCATCTGTACTGCAGCCCCTGCCAGAGGGTCCTGGACATCGATTGGAACCTGGCCAGTGGGTGCTGGTCAAGAAGTACGAACGAGACACCAGCCTGGCCCGAGGTGGTCCAAGCCATATCAAATTCTTCTTGCCATGCGGACGGCTGTGAAGGTGGAGGGGAAGAAACACTGGATACATGTTTCTCACCTCAAACGGTTGCCACTCCCACTCCCTCATGATCAGCAGCATCCTGATGGAATTTTGACCCAGGAAACAGAGAGCCACTGCATTTGTTCCTTTTTCCGACGCCTGCGAAATAGAGCAAAGGCAAGAAGGAGTGACGGGATCGGGCGAAACGGCCCCAGGTGAATACGCAATTGCCCTTCATCCTGTCACCGATATTCCAGTAAGCAGGGGCTCCGATGAAGGAAACGTGCCTCCGGTGCTGTTTTCTGATCTGGAGGTACCGGGTCATGTACGTTACAACCTACGGCCAAGAAAACATCAAGGTACCTCAGACGCCACGGTTAGGAGATAAGGAAAGACTTGAATACGGAGGGTTTGCTAGATTTCAAGTCTGAGGTACTGAGCGAGACACTGGACTGAACTAGTTGAGAGCTGGAACTTTCGTCTTGTGCTCTGTTCAGAAAGAAAGACTGTCACTTGTAAACAGCCAGGTTGTACATTGGATTTCCTCGACGACGACGTTTTGTTTTCTTGAGATGAACAATAGGAGTCTGCCTGTGAGACTCTAGACAGACACAGGGAGAAGAACCCTCTGGCAGGACGGACTGCTGTGCCTAGCTTAGCTTTTGACTTTTAGTTAGGAATGTGCCCTTTTGGTCGCATTATACCTGAAGAAGAACGTCCTTTTGCACCACGAAGTGTGGCTCAATGGTTAGTGCGGCAGACCCTGATGCAGAGGTCTAGCCTGGGACCAGGGTTCAATTCCCCGCCTCGGCGGGTCTTGGGCTCAAAATTCCACGGACCAGGGAAAACCAGGATGGCTTCCAAAGCGGGATTCGTACAAGCGCCTTGAGACCCTTGCGGGTGAGTAGTGCGCTATACAAGTATCAATTTACATTACATTACATTACACGATATTTGCCATTTTATGAGCCAATGTTTTCTGCCTGGACCATGCGTGTAAAAATAGCCTTTGTGTTAATATTAACAGTTATATTAGTCATTTTTATGAGTATATTCGTATATTTGGAGTATAGATATCCAATGCAAGCCATGATGCCTTCTACCATTGCCCCGCCTAAGCACTTGATGTTCACTTTAGCACCACATAAGGAGAGACATCGCCAGACTTATGCTAAGAATGTATTCGTAGAAATGCTCCACCAAACCCATAGTACTACTAATATGACTGATTGTTGGGTTTGTGGACTTTTGCCATCAGTTATGCATAAACACGACTTATTCCTCTCTCTGCCCTTATCATATTTAGGTAGCTGTGAAGCATGGTTCCAAATGTTCTCCGCCATGTACAACCATTATGTGGAAAACCCCAAACAATATTCAGAAAAAGACTATAATATGATTCTAGCTTACATTGAAACACACCAGGGATTCGATCCAGCGGGAAATGAGGGGGAGGGATCATTGGACCCAGATGCTTGTATGAATTTGTATACTGCTAATGAAAACAGTACTTGGTTGAAAGATGAACTTTATGATTTTGCTAGTTTTAATCATTCTCAGTATTTCCAGCAGTTTGTCACCAGAAATGTCACCAGTGAACGCATTATACCCGTCCCTATCTTAAATACCTCCTCTGCTTTCTGTGTGCAAGGAATTGGGCATGTACAAGTTGGGAATAGTATTTGTAATTATACATATAGAATGAACATTTTTAGCAGTCCTCCACTGTTCACACTAACGACTGTGTGTTTTGAATGCGGGGAAAATGCGTACACCTGGTTACCACAGGGATGGGCAGGGCGATTTTATCTATCTTTCCTGTACCCTCCCGTATGCATAGCTCCATCGGATTATCACAAAACTCATCAACTTCATAGCACAAAAGTGGTTTCCAATAGACAGCGAAGACAGCTCAGAATGACTGAGGTCGATCAAACTGATACTTCCTTGCAACAGTTTACGGATTTTACAAAAGGATTGGTCCATTTTTGGGGACCAATATTCAATAGTATAGAAATAAGACGACTATCCAGGATAGTGGAGAATGTCATAAATATCACTACTGAGATTATGACAAATATTACAGTAGAGCTTCAGGCTACGAGGCTCGTTTCTCTTCAGAACCAAATGGTTCTTGACGTTATCTTGGCTGATCGGGGAGGAGCATGTTGGGTGATCGGCAGCTCCTGCTGTGTTTACATTCCAGACTCCACCCCCACGGTTCACTTAGCTATTCAAAAATTGCATCGCATTGCGGCGGAAATGCACACTGAGAATGAATCATGGTCACTCTCCAGCTGGTTTTGGGGGCTTCTATCTACTTGGGGTTGGTAATTATTGATGATAGTGGCTGGAGCCGCAGGTATCCTCTTCACTTGCTGCTTTTGTATGCAATGTGGTCCAGCCTGTTGCTCCTATTGTGCTGCCAAATTGACAACCATGATCGTCCCTTCCCCTACCCTTTCCAAGCCTCAGATGCTCCAACAGGAGATTTGTGAGTTAATGGCAATTGATGAGTATGTTTTCCAGGATTAGTGTTTCCCTTAAGTTAGCTACATCACGCTAAAAGGAGGGTTTGAGGAACCAAAATCTGACTTAGGCCTAGTAAAACCCATAATTGCAGTTATAAATTAGCGTGTTGTACCTATTAGGCTAGGGTGGGTGTTAGAGTATTAATAAGCTCACATATGTAATATCTTAGGGATTAATGTACACCTTAGTATATTTTTCGTCTTCTCATAGGTAATATAGTTTGATCCGACAGGCGCCATCTTGGGGCCTAGTCTGCTTGCAGCATTAGTGGAAACCTACCATTACACTTAATAAGAGCCGTTCTCCTGAGAAATAGTCTGACAAATGTAACAAGCTACTGCACGTCAGGCCTGTCAAGGTTGTAGGTGGGGGTAGGCTGGATAAGCACATTCCAGGAGGCGCTGTGTGGACTCTGCTGGAGCTGGCAGAATGGAGTCACCCTCCTCGACCTTGCTATAACGAGCTGAGCTAAACTAAGGATGCTTTGTGTTCCATATATGGTCTTTCCTTTGCACCAACCTGTACCAACTTGTATTTTTCCTTCTTAGGTAACAGTTTCGAAATGTAACAGTATATATGTGATTTGTTGATAATGTGCCAGCAGTCTTCTCGGCGGACCTCGAGGGGTTAGGTCGCAAGAGGCTCCTCTGGCAAAGTTTTGTTTGTATAATAAACAATTGGACCTTCTACACTGCCAACTGACTGATTATTGGTAAATAGTATTTGGGTTATTTGTAAATATAGCTCTACAGGGCTGTAATTATTTTTTCGGTACTTCAGAGCTTGATGTGCCCTGATTTGGAGCACACTCTGTGCGTGGACCTTTGGCCTCCAAAGCTTTTTCCACCGGTTCTCGACTTGAAGACATTGTCTGCAGCCCACTGGTCCTCTGATTCCACTTCTAATTTTTTTTGTCATAAACAGTAGTGGATGTTACATCTAATACTGTGGTACAACTTTTAAACTAGCATAATCCAAAACCTCCCTTCCTGAGAAAGAATAAAAAAAAAATTCTGTCTATTGTGTTGAGAATTTTCAATTCCGTTAAGGACATGGAGGCGAGGATTATCCCTCCCATTGATTGCATAGACAAATGTCTGACTTAAGTTATTATTGTTATGATTGGGATGGTAAGTCTGTTGATGCCTTTGATTATTGATACAGGATGATTAGAAATCATGCTACTAATGTTTTCTTTCCAGGAGCAGATATTAAGGCAACCTGAAGCAGCTTGATTGTTGGCATTGAGTGATGTTGGTTCATGGAAGAGAAGAGTACCCTTTGGCTGTTTGCATAGTTCACACGGTTGGCGTTGGAGTTCTGATTTGATGATGGTTCATATTGGAGTTTGTTTAGATGATTTTTTAAGATTTTTTTATTATATTTCTTTTTATTGAAAAAAACAAGCAAGGCATGTACAAAACATAGGAATATAAGGACTCTACAAGGGTTGAGCATCATATCATCAAACATTACAATAAATAATGTATTGACGAGTGAAGGGGGGAGGAGAAGAGAACACAAAAATCCTACGGAAATTATCAGTAGCAATAAGGGGTCAGGGGGAAAGCGGGACATCAAGGACCGCAGCCACAGGTGGTACACAGGTGGTACACAGATGTCCCCCCTATATCGATTCCAAGGACCCCATACTTTATGCCATTTCCGGGGGACCCCGAGCCAGGTACACCGTTTTCTCCCGGAACATTCACCGATCCATGCTTTCTACCCATTGCTCAAGAGTGGGAGGCCTCTGGGATCCCCACAACTTTGCGATGTTCCGTTTGGCAATCATGGCCCCTAGAGTCACCCATTGAGTCTGTGCTACATTATGATCAGTGGGCTCCCAAACATTCAACAAACAGCGTCTGGCCTCCGGTAAAAGAGCCACACCCGTAACCACCTGCAGCACCTCATTGAGGAACATCCCCAGCTGATCGCAACCCCGCTGACACAGACCCTCCTCAGAAAAACCCATCCTGACCAAAAGGGGACCCGTGACATAAACCCAATGTAGTATTTTGAGCTGAACTAGCCTCAGTCGTGCCGGAATCGCGACCTCCTTCGGTGAGGAGATCGCGGACTGCCAGTCTTCATCGTAAAGCTCAAGGCCGTCATGGGTCCACTGATCACGCAGCTGCGATAGAAGGTCCGCCCTGTGATAGTACCATTTCCCTGGTGTACAAGAAATTGATCAATCAGGCGATCCTCTAACTGGTTAGCCTCCGGCAACACCTCCCCTTCATAGAAAACAGACATTAGCGCATGCCGGATCTGAGCATAACGAAAGTATTCCGTCCCTCCCAATTCAAACTCGGTCTGCAAGGTCGCGAATGATTTCACCTGTCCCTTCTCCCATAGGTCGCCCACCTTGTAGATGCCGATGAGATCCCACTTGTCGAACCCTTTAGTGTTCCACAGTTTACCAAACTTGTCAGAGCCGAAAAGCGGCGTAGCCAAAGTCTGACGGTCCTTCCACCCAAACGAAATGGTAGCGTCGCGCCAGATCCGCACAGCCATCTTGATTGGCCCCGTCAAAGTCCTCTCCACAGATTTAGTGTACAACGCTCTATAATAATTGCCCCAGGAAGTAGCCTCCTATCCATGGAAAAACCAGGGTTTAACTCGGGGCCGTACATACCGTGATTGATGGCTCCCAACTGTGAAGCCCAATAATATCTCTTAATATCAGGGAGAGCAATGCCCCCATCATACCAAGGGAGCGTTAATTTAGCGAGCGCAGTCCGCGGTCTTCTGTTCCTTTGTAAACCCTCCACCACACGAAAATAACTAGCTGGGACGATATCAAGCGTGTTCTGAAGGGCATACAGAAAACGAGGGAGCGACATCATTTTAAAACGGGCCGCCCGCCCGAGCATCGACAACTGGAGTTTCTGCCAGCCCACAACATCTCGCTTCAGCCCAGTCAAAGGAGGGGAAATATTCCTTCCGTATCGAACCATGGGGTCCATTGAAACATAAATTCCGAGATACTGAAACCCCTCCTGTGCTATTTGAATAGGACAGTTACGCGGTAGGATCGGTATCTCGCCACTAAGAACGTACAGATAGGACTTTGCCCAGTTAATGACCAAGCCAGAGTTTTTGCCGAAGGAGGTCAGAACATCACAAAGCACTACCAAAGATATCCTGGGGGAGGTCAAATACAGCAAGATGTTGTCCGCATATAAGGAAATACGATCTTTGAACTGTGGAGACCCCTTATTACCCTTCAACGAGGGCTCCCAACGGATTCAAGCCGCGAGAGGCTCGAGGGCCAACTCGAATAAAAGAGGCGACAGCGGGCAACCCTGGCGAGTAACCCGCCCAAGACAAAATGGCTCCGAGACGCGACCATTAACCACTATCTGGGCAAGCAGATCTGTATAGAGAAGACGCACCCAGCTGATGAAATCCGAACCGAAACCAAATATAGCCAGCACCGCCCACAGATACCGCCATTCAATAGTATTGAACGCCATTGTGGCATCTAATGACGCCAAAATGGCCGATTCACTCAGCGTCGAGGCCCTCGCAAGAGCCCCGTGCAGGCGTCTAAGGTTCAACGCCGTATTCCTGTGCGGGATAAAGCCAGATTGATCCGGGTGAACCTAATCACTAATAACCTTGATTAATCTATTAGCCAGCAACTTAGCAAGAATCTTAGGTTCAGAATTTAATAATGAAATCGGTCAATACGAAGCACACCTATTCTTCGGTTTCCTCTCCTTATGAATTACCCCAATCGACGCCAATCTCTGATCACGGGGAAGGAGACCACGATCACGGAATTCCAGGAACATGTCTCTCAAATACGGAGCAATCCTATCAATTGTAAAGCTCAATCGGGAGACCGTTGGGACCCATCGCCTTACCAGAGTTCAGGGAGCGCATTGCTAACGCTACCTCATCTGTAGTGATCCTACCGTCCATAAGGACTCGGTCAGCCGCAGACAGGCACGGGAGCGCAATATCTCGCAACAACAGGCAGGAGTCCTCCTCCAGTCTATCCGACAGGGAAGAGTATACCGAGCGAAAGTGATCAGCGAAGAATGCCCCTGTCTCCTGTGGGTCGGTTACCAGGACCCCACTCTCTGTCTCAATTTCCGGTACAACCTGACTAGCTCTATCTTTCCTGTCCAACCATGCTATTAATTTGCCGGCCTTGTCCCCAACGTCATATAGACGCCCTAGTTGTTCCCGACTAAGGGCCTTCGCACCATCCGTCACCAACGTTCTATATTCCAGCTGCTTCAATTGCAGGACATGCAATCTAGAGTGGGTAATCTCTTGCTCCAGGTCCAATTCCAAATCAGCTATCTCCGTCGCTATCCTCACCACGTCCTCTTCCTTTTGTTTTTTAACACCAGCAATTAAAGAGAGAGCTTGACCCCTAAGTACTACCTTGAAAGCTTTCCATAGCGATATCGAGGAAGAAACAGAACCCTCATTTTCCCGGAAATAATGTTCCAAAGCCTTTACAAGTGTGCTGCGAGTCTTGGGATTACGAAGATACCACGGGTTAATAGGAGCTATCCTTCCCTCAGAGCCCGGTGCCAGTTCAAACCGAAACCAAAGCGGAGAGTGATCGGAAACACCCCGAGCCATATGCCTGACCTCCGCAACATAGGACGCCTGTGCAGCCGGCACTAAAACATAATCTATCCTGGAGAGACTGCATGGGCGCCCAAAAGAAAAGTATACTGTTGCTGAGTAGTGTGGAGCAATCTCCAGCAGTCCACCATTCCCATTGTGTCAATGGAGTCAGACAGCCAGCCATGAGCCCTCCCGAGATCTCTAGGTGGATGCCTATCCAACACACCAGACACCACTGCATTAAAATTGCCATCCATTATCAGAAACCCCCCAGGGAGATCAAGCAAAACCCGCCCCAGGTCAGCAAAGGTAATAGACTACAGGCCAGGAGGGACATAAACAGACATCAGTAAAAGCGTGCGACCCTCCCACCGTCCCGATACAGCCACATAGCGCCCTCTCTCATCGAGAACCGTTGACTCCACCTCGAACAGAAGAGAATTCTTAATGAGGATTCCAACCCCCCGGGACCCAGATGAGAACCCAGCATGAGCGACCAAACGATACTCCTTTCTATTCATGGCATGGCATGTATTACCAACTAAGTGTGTTTCTTGAAGTAAAACCACGTCCGGAGAGTGTCGTTTCAGGAGTTGCAACACCACCCAACGTTTAATCTTATCCCCCAACCCATTAACATTCCAGCTCATCAACCTCAACCTCCTACCCCCCATCATAAAATAGAAAGTAGACCCACCCTCCATCCGAGTCCAGTACATCAATACAAGTGTCTTGCAATATAAGGCCTTGCTGAAAAACGAAACTGAAAACCAACACCCGCCACCCAAACTACCTGTTACAACACCCCCCACCCTGTACCCCTGCTTCCGACTGTAGGGCCACCCCAACTCGCAGTGTGCCTGTGGCACCCACATCTAAACTAAATTACAAAAAGTTAGGCTGAGGAGGAGAGAGACCCGTCGATGGCCCAGGAAACCCCCCCCCCCCCTCATACCATCTGTGTGAAAATGCACATATAGACTAGAACCACGACAATGTGAAATACCCTTGCATCCCCAAGAACCAGACCAATTATGTTCATTCCTGTTCCACAGTTCCTCCCTCGGTCTCATCAGAATGTCTCTCCGGACCCTGCTGGGCCGGCAAAGTATCCAACCAATCGACCACCACTTTGGGCTTATCAAAGAAATAGGTCCGCTCGTCATGTTCGATCCTCAACTTGGCCGGGAAAAGCATGGCATATTTGAGACCCAGGTCACAAAGCCTCCTCTTCAGCCCCAGAAAACTGAGTCTTTATTTTTGGACCGCTTGAGTGAAGTCCGGATAAAAGCTGATAGTTGAGTTCTCGAACTTCAAGGGCCCACCCGCTCGAGAGGCCTGAAGGATAGCGTCTCTGTCTCGAAAATTAAAGATCCGCACTATAAGAGGCCTCGGCGGGGCGCCCACTTTCGGTCTTCCACCAGGGATCCTGTGGGCAGGCTCTACCGTAAAGAACTTGCTCAGTCCCTTGGGCTTTAGCTGGTTTATGATAAAGTCTTCCACGAAAATGTCGGTCGCTTGATTCTCTGCCCTTTCCGGAACTCCAATTATTCGGACAGTATTCCTTCGGGCCCTCCCTTCAAAATCCTCGAGGCGACGGGCCACAATATAATTCGAGGCCCTCAGGTTTTGGACCTCGGTCTGCAACTCGACAACGTCATCCGTTAAACTCGATGTCTTTATGCCTAAAGATTATTTCTTCTCATTTGTCTTTGTAAGGTCTGTGCGAATCAGATTCACCTCAATGGCCACGGTGTCCAACTTGTGTACCAAGGTCTACATTTGCTTCCCGAGGGACGACTTAATGCCGTAAATGGCGGTCATAACATCCTGCAATGTCAATTCGGTTGCCGGGGCCGAGGAATCCTTCGCCTCTTCCAGCGACCTACCTGGTCCACTGGGCGATCCTTTAACTTGGGCATATCGATCCATGACATTGGATTGGGTATATCCGCCCCTTCTGGTGGTTTTCAACTTCTGCTGGTCCCCTTCGGATTTGCTCGCCATTTCAGGGCGATCTCAAGTCGATGCCCAGCTCAGGAGAAGGGGGAACAAGTCTCCAGTCTAGCAAGCCATAGATAGTATCTATCTTCCAGGATATTCGCCCAATGCCTCTTTTCCGCTCCGAAGTAGAAAGGTGCAAGCACAAAACTGCCCCTCGCACTTGAATTAGCCCAAACAAAGGACGGCGTGTCCCCAGGCTAAAGTCCGATGCATCGTATATTGTCTGAAACGCTCAGGCCCCAACAGGAAGACAAGCTGCTGCAGTGAGGCGTCTCCCGACTCAAAACCAGTCCAAGTGCCAAAACCGAAAGTGGGACCGGGCTGGTCGCCCCCACGAACCTGTGCCGATGTTGTTCAATTACACCTCGGGCACCATGCCAACTCAAGCGCCGGGCATCCAGGGGCGAAGGCCGCAGTCTTCTCCACGCCACAACTCCGGCCCCCAGGGTCCGATCGGGACACAGCTTTCACTTCTCCCGTGGTTCATCTACTCGGACACTCAACCGCAAACAGGATCAATGACAGGATATATGCGCGAGGGTACAAGGGTCTCGGGAGCCCTTAGCTCACGCGGCCATCTTGGATGCGCGCGAAGCTCCTCCTCGATTTTTGAAGATTATTGACAAAGAAAAAGGAGGACTTTCGTGTATATATACTTTACTTGAGCCCAGTGATTGGTGGAGAGTGGACTACATAAGTACATGGGAAGTGTAGTTTTCTGTTTAATGTTTTATTGGCTGCTGTGATATTTAAAGTAAAAGAAGAGAAGCATAATCCCTACCTCTGTGTCATTAATAGAACTGAAAATTTTTAACAAGATAGCTAGTATTTTTTTTTACTCGTCTCTAACTCGTTTGTGGCCCATAGTTGTAATTTATCAAAGCTCTGCATTGCAGCGTTGTGATTGGCTTAGGGCATTCAATCAAAGTGCTCCATTGCAGCATTGTGATTGGCTTCAGGGAATCAACCGCAGCGCTGCGTTGCAGCATTGTGATTGGCTTAGGGGAGACTGGGTACTTCCTGGTTCCGGACTTGCCAGGAAGAGAAGGAACGACTGAGAGACGCAGCTGCATCAAGGTAAGTGTTTTTTTTTGTTGCTTTTATTTTTTCAACCCATCCGTCCTGCCCACCCCCGTTCTCTGCCAGCCGCCACAGAGTTTGAGAGGACCCCACCCTTAAAACATGCCGCCTCATCATTTAATAATTGTCAAAACACAGAGCTACCTACACTGTGCAAATTTGCAGAAAAATATAAAATGCAGAAGGTACTGATCAGACACACCACCACACGGACAAGTAGACGCAGAGAAGCTGATGTATTAGCCAAGGGAGAAGCAAAGCAGATGTGTAACAGTTTCTGCTATGAATTGAAACGATAGGGCCGTCTCCCATTGGCCCAGAATGAAGGACAATTAATGCTCTAGGAAGATTCTGTTTTTTAGGTGGACATAGGCATTTACTGTGGGTTTTCCTAACTCATTCTCTTTCCTCAGAAGGCACCTTCTTTCCAGAAGTTGATGCCTAATCATTTTCTTTTATCCTCTGCACAGGCTGGAGTCAAATTATCAAATAAAGAAGTCCACTGTAGTGTTATGAGCCCCCTGTACCCCAATATAGGCCTAGGTAGCCGCACCACACTTTACCTACATTTGTCCTACCTTGCTCTACATAACTACTTTGGCGCTGGCCTTTTGCCTAGTTACGTGCTGAATAAATGCTGTGCAGCCTAGGACATGCACAGCATGGTTACCATCTTCTGTATAATAACTCAACCATGTTATGAACTCAAACATGTTAGATAAAATAACTACCTTAATCGACACAAACCAGCTTCTATGCATAGAATACTCCGCAGACTTAATAACAAATTTTGAATCCATTATCGAGAATCTAAAGCAAGTCTTTCAAAACAAATTGCAACAAGCCACACCAGTAAAGAATAAAAACAAAAATAAAACCTCAAATTCATCTACTGCAAAAAGTCTAAACAAACTTATTAGAGCACAATATGTGGACCGTTTAATCTCAAGACAGGCAGAAATTAACAAACTGAAAAATCAACTCAAGCGAGAAAAGCATTGTTTAAAAAGAATAAAACAGGACAAAAATTGGGTCGACCTACAAATTGCGGCTAAACAGCGCAACCAACGATCTTACTGGTCATTAATCGCAAAGGAAACCGGAACAAAAAAGGCCCTGCACCCCATCCCAGTTCCACCTCAAGAATGGGAAATCTACCTGACAGCTTTGTACAGAGCAAATATGAGTAATGAAGAGGCTGAAAACACTGGGAATAATAGCGAAGGAAACAACGTTCCGATTGGAACCGCCTCCCCGTTCTCAATAGAAATGCACATTTGAAAGGCAAGATCCACAGGAGCCTCCGGCCCAGACCAAATACCAATCAAGGTCCTACAGGCAGACCCTGGATTGGAGTAAAATGCTCTCTCCCCTTTTTAACTTCATCTTCAAAACAGGAACAAAATCCTGGAAGGGGAGTATCATAATACCGATTTTTAAAAAAGGATCAAGACATCAGGCTGGTAACTACCGCCAAATAGCATTACTAGACGCCACGGGGAAAATCTTTGCCGCTGAAGTATTGGACCAACTCAAAAATTGGGCATTTTCTCAGGATTTAATCCCCTTATATCAGGCCGGCTTCAGGCCAAAGCACTCGGTTATTGATCACATCGCGATATTACAAACAATCCTCGACAAATACGTTGTAGGAAAATCCCAACCGGCATACGCAGCATACATCGATTTCTCAACCGCATTTGACCGAGTAGACAGACCATCTCTATGGAAAAAACTGAGGAAGCTAAGAATCCCTGAACAATTATTACAAATCATAATCACACTACATTCGCACACGTGGTGTCAAGTGCAAATGGGGTGTGAAAAGGGCCTGACCAACATAATTCCAACAGCAAATGGACTCAAGCAGGGGTGTCTCCTAGCCCCCTTGTTATTCTCACTATATCTTAGTGATTTGCCTCAGCACCTGCAACAAGTGCCAAGTCTGCCTCCAAAGATCGCAGCCCAAAACGTTCACGCCCTCTTATACGCAGACGATATTGTAGTGTTAGATCTCACGCCCTTTGGTCTGCAAAGACTTCTAGACATTCTGAACAAATACACTCAGGAAAACTTCTTAATCCCGAATCTCACTAAGACAAAAATAGTCTCCTTTTCAGGAAGAAAAAGAAGTACCAAATTCTGTTGGAGACTCGGCGCGGGAACAATAGAAGAGACTGAGGAATACACCTACTTGGGCAGGATTTTCACTAAGACATTAAAAAACAATTCACAGGTTAATAACCTGACTAGGAAATCCGAGGTGCATGCCAGAGCCCTTCAAAGACTATACACAGCTTCAGGTAACAGACATTTTTCATCCCTTCTAAAAGTATATAGTACAAAGATACCTCTAGTTTTATCATTTGCTTTGGAATATATTCCAATAAAACAGTGGTCATTCCTGGACCAAAAAGAAAGGAAGATACTGAGGAAAATGCTGAAGGTATCACAATCCACTCCGGTGCAAGCTCTTCGCCTCGAATTCTCAATCACGAGTTCCTATTCAAGAGCCATCGCAAATGTCATCAGGTGGGCATATAACCTGCTGCACGCAAAGGATGGAACTCTCCGTTCACTACTTAAAGCCAAGACCTTCGACTGTGATGCTTCAAAACAAGTATTCTTCAGCAACATGTCCACTGCATTTAAACTAGCTGAGATCAATGTTAACCTGTTGCTCACGTGGACTCCATCACAACTGAAACTCTTTTTAAAATGTTTTACCCCCAGACTCAGTTATGATCTTGATTTTTCACACTGCGCCAAATTGACTCTGTATAAAAGCTTCGCGGAAACAATTGCACCTAAGCAAGTGCAACAATACATAGACTTTAATCTTTCGCATGGCGCTATGAGATCAATCATCCTGTTACGGCTTGGCATTTTACCGGTGCTAACCATAACATCAAGATGGCACCTAAATGGATCTTCATTATGTAATCTCTGCTACGGAGGGGAGCAGGATATAGAACATCTTTTATTCATATGCCCTAACCCAAAAGTAGTGGCAGCTAGGACAAAACATCTGTATCCTATATACATTAACTGCCGTACAACTACCGTAAAGGACTTGATCACAGTTTGTAAATTTCCTCCCAATGAATTAGTTTGTTATAACTTTTATAAATTTTTAAAACCTTTTTTAGCATTGTATTAATATGAAATTCTAAAAGTATTTGTAACTGAATTTTACCGTACAAAACTTGTGGTCCTCAGCAGAGTACCAAAACAAATAAAATAAACTTGAAACTTGTATAATAACTATGTAGAAAAGTCACCGCTATAGTCATCCTAGTACTACAGGACCACAGTGCCATTACACATCTAGATAGAACCCCTGAGGGTACCTTTTGGGTATAAAAGAAACACATCATCACTGGCAAACCAGAGGAGAAGCATCCATGCTGACACAAGATGCTCCTTGATCTCCTTAACTAGTGTCAAAAAGTTCCTCCAGCATGAGATATCTCATTAGGTTTTGTGATAAAAGGCACAACCCCTTCTGGTAAAAGGGAACCCCCCCCGTGAAAAGATGGTATTCTACCAGCCCCACAATTTTCAGACCCAAGCATGTTGCTTAAATCATTTGCTGTAATATAGCTGCACAGTTCAGTGCCTGTATCTTCATTTAAAGTAGACTATGAAGTCAGATCTCCCAGATCAATAGTTTTTAATGAAAATTCAGCATTGAAGTTTCAGCAGATAATTAAATTATACTCCTGCGGGATAAAATTAAATTGCACTCCTGAGTAGGCAGTCTGTGCTTGTTCTTCAAATCTTCAACAAGGCTAAATAGAGAGTAAAAGTTGTGTTAAAACAATTCACAAAATCATCATTGGTTTTTTTTTAAACGTTTTTTTTAGCTTTTCTCATCATAGAAGTAAGCATCCAGTATGTCAATATCGAGCAGCACACCCTTGTCCCCACCTCCCCACCCACCATTCCTTCCCTTAAATCAAAAACACAATTCTTACTATTCAATTGAGCAGTTATTCCTCTCACCCTGTTCCCTTCACAAGACAGCCTCAGACCCTTCATCCGGATCTGCTCCCTGACGAGTAGGTGCTCACACCCCCCCCATGTACCTCACACCCCTCCATCTAGATCATGATAGCGCCTCCACTTACCCGATACCCTACCAAATTTCTAGGGGCACCCCCTTGCCATATACGTTACTCTCTCTGCGGCCATATAGAGGTTCATCCCCCTAATCCATTCTTCTAGTTGTGGTGTGTCTGGCGCCCCCCATTTCCTTGCCACATCTCTCTTGGCCACCACTAGGGCCAGCACCAGGAAGATCAGTAATGGTCTGGCCAGATCTACATCAGCTGTCATTCCCAGCAGGGCAACTTTGGGGTCCAATGGTATGGTGGTCTCCAGCACTTCCCCCAGTTCCGTGAGGACCGACCCCCAGAACAGTTGGATATTTGGGCAGGACCAGATAGTATGGTAAAAGTCCCCTATACCAGTGCCACATCTCAGACAACCCGGGTCTGCTATTCTCCCAATACTGTGTAGGCGCGCCCTATCACAGTAGGTTCTATGCAGGATATTGAATTGTACCAACCGGAGGCGGGACTTGACTGCCACTTCCCTAGGATGCATGAGGACCATACCCCAGTCTACGTCATCCATGTCACCCACTTCTTTCCCAGGGTGTTCGTAGGTTCCCCAGTCTGTCCGGCCTGTTATTCATTATTGTTTTGTATGTAAGGGATACTGCCTTACCAGCAACCCTTTCCTGTAGGAGACGCCCCTCCAGAGGAGCGTATTCTGGAAGCGCCTCTGCCATAGCCCCCTCCGCCCTCCACACATGTTGTAGTTGCAAGTATTTAAAATACTGTGTGTGGTGTAGTCCATAGTCCTTGCGCAGTGAGGGGAATGACTGCAGCACCCCTTGTTTCATCACGTCACCCAGGGTCAACATGCCAATGGCATCCCAACTCCGGAATCCCTTAAATTTATTAATTTCCTTTAGCCAGGAGCCTTTCCACAATGAGGTTTGTTTTGTGAGCCTGCGTTTCCACCTTTCGCTTTCGTCGCCCTCGTCCATATCCCTGGCGTGAGTCTCGTAGCATTCAACAATCTAGCCCTCCCCTTACCCCCGTAGAGATAATGTAGGCAGGTGTTTGTTTCCATGGTATGCCTCTCCAGTGCAAAAGTGGGGTGGGCGGCATCGGCGTGCACCCATTCATTTATAGCGACCAGGTTCTCTGCCCAGTAATAGGCCTCTAGGTCGGGTAGGGAGACACCCCCATTATACTGGTGCCTTTGTAGTGTCGAGAGCGCCACCATTGGCTGCTTCCCCAGCCATAAAAAGGTCTGGAGCTCTGCCTGTATGTCCTTAAACACTTTAGCCGGCATAGGGAAAAATTAGTTTTGGAAGGCATACAGGAACCGTGGAAGCGTAATCATTTTAAACATTGCCGCCCGGCCCCGGAGCGTCAGGGGAAGTAGCTTCCATTGTGCAGCATCTTCAGTAAAGTTGCGTAGTACCCTTCGAATATTCCTCTCAAAGGAGAGCGCCCTATCGGTTGTTATGAACACCCCGAGGTAAGTAAATCCCTCCCTGGTCGTCTGCAGCCGCTCAGGGAGCGTGGGCCCCTCATCCCGCCTTTGGGGAAGATAGAGTATCGATTTATGCCAATTAATCTGGTAGCCCGCGTGCGAGCCATACAGTTCAAGTTCTAAGAAGAGGGCTGGTATAGTAGTCTCCGGTACGGTGTTATATAGCAGGACGTCGTCCGCATACAGGGAAAGTTTTTCCATAGATGTGTCCGACTCCCCTATGCTAAACCCCCTGATGCTCTCATTTTGCCGATTGCGCACGCCATTATTTCTATAGAGAGAGCGAACAGCAGTGGGGACAGGGGGCATCTCCGTATAGGAAAGTCTCCTGACAGCGTACCATTGATCCGAACTCTCGCCCTGGGGTCCGTGTATAGCAGGCTAATCTTCTTCCTAAACTTGGGACCCGAACCGAAACGTTCCAGCACCCCCTCCAGAAAGGGCCAATGGACCCCGTCAAATGCCTTCTCGGCATCGAGGGAGAGGAACCAATGTGGGCTCTCTCTGTTGCTCACTTCCATGAGCCAGTTATGCGTCCTCCTCAGGTTGTATCGGGTCGCTCTTTCAGGGAAAAATCCCGTTTGGTCAAGATGGACCAGCCCTGGAATCACCCGCGGAACGCAGAGTGCCAATATTGCAGCAAAGAGTTTTACCTCCACATTGAGGAGGGAAATGGGGCGGTACGAGGAGCACTCATCGTGCGGCTTCCCCTCTTTAAAGATTGGGATAATCGTAGCCTGGCGGAGGTCTAGCAGGAAAGTCCCTTCCGCTTCGGCATCCTCGAACAGGCCTAGTAAATGACGAGTGAGTAGATCCGCCATTTTTTTGAAAAATTCCGCTGGGAAGCCATTAGGGCCAGAGGCCTTCCCCGCCCGAAGTTTAGTGATAGCCTCTCTAACCTCCTCAAATGTTATGTCCGCCTCAAGGTCCCGTTGATCTGCATCCTCCAGAACCGGAAGATCGATATGTGCCATATATTGCATGGCGGTTTCCCTTGATCACAGAGCCCTGGCGTCATAAAAGGCCCCATAATAGTCTGCAAATGAGTTGGCTATTTAGTCATTCGTTCTGGCCCAACCTCCCTGGCCGTCTCTTACTGTCTCAATCCATCTGGCATCCCTCTCTTTCTTGCTCAGCCACGCCAGGAGCCGCCCGGACTTGTCACCCACATCATATAGGTGGTGCACGGTCACCAGAACCTGAGCCTTTGCCTCGACCGTTACCAGATGTTTGTACTGGATCCGTACGTCCAACAATCGTCCGAGCATTCCCGTGTCTTTAGTAGTCAAGTGCTCCCGCTCTAAAGCCAGGATCTGGGCTTCCAGGGCCTGTACCTCTGCCTGTACTTTTCTCGCATTACAACTTTGAACGCCTCCCACAGCGTCACTCTGGATGCCACAACCCTTCGTTTTCAGTGACACAGACCTTCAGATCAGCCCGCAGGCCTCTCAGGATGTTGGCATTTTGGAGGTCCCATGCCGTTAGTCGCAGAACCTTATGTTGTTCCGTTCTCCGTCTACCTACCGTGAGTAGCAAAGGCAAATGGTCCGAAATGCCTCGCGCCCGGTATTCTGCCACATCCGTGCTGCACAGCGCCTGTCTGGCCATAAATATATAGTCAAGGCGGGAGTATACTTTATGCGCTCCTGAGAAGAAGGAATATTCCCTACTCTCCGGATGCAGTCACCGCCATGTGTCCACCAAGCCTACCGTTTCCATCGTGGTGGCCAACAGAGTCGGGCTAGCGGTCCGGAGCCCTAACTCCCGTCCTGTCCGCCCCTAACTCCAACACGTCATTGAAGTCCCCCCCCAATACTAGAATCATGTCAGACATTTTGAGAAGTATGTCAAGTACGCGGGGGCGCTAGGTGGCGCTGGACCAATATGGCCGCACTGTAGTGGGGCTCTCGCCTTGTTGAGCCGCTTTCAATCCGACATCTTATCCTAACCGGCCCTAACAGCTCTTTCAACACCGGGAGCATCTTCTCCATCTCGGGCTGAACGCTCCGACACCAGGAAATCCTCTGGCAGACCTCCGAGGCGGGAGCTGACTGCAGCGGAATTGGCAAGCGACTCTCCGCGCTCGCTTGTGTGCCTGCTCTCCCGCGACGGACGACTACGCCACACCGGGGACTCTGGGCCCGGCGGCCGGTGCACCATCGGAGGTCCGGGGGCGGGCGGCCCTGAAGGCTCGATTGCGGAGGCCCGTACAGCGGTGAGAGATCATCCCCCCCCCCCCCTTGGAGTAACCCTCCCGTGCACCGCTCCTGCATCAGCCGCATCCCCCTGATCAGAGACGAGGCCGTGCGCGCCTTCCCGCTTGCGACCGCACACCTCTCCTGCCTTACGTGAGCTCGGCTGCTCACCCTGCATGACCCGGTCGCCGCTGCCTGTCGGTGCTGGGAGACACCCCCGCATTAGCCACGGCATGCCGCAGGAGCGATCTTCACTCTCCTTTTCTCTCCTTTTGGCGCGAAGGGCGCCCTGACAGCTGCTCCCTCAACGGCCCAGCTCTGTGCAACAGCTGGTACATCGGGAACCCTGGGGAGACCCACACTGCCTCCTGAGACGCTTTGAGAGCCCTCCCCGGCCGCACTACTGCCGTGGGGGTCCTTGCAGGTGAAGACTGAGTGGGGGCTCCGCTCCCTTGCCCAACAGCCGCCATCTTGGTGAGCCCAGGCTCGTGCACCATCGCATACCCTGCCTCTGCAATACCATCTGCCATCTCCCCACTGTACAGGCACTGCTGGTCACCCTAGCCCCCAACGGTCTAGCGATAGCGGCATCAGGGTCTCAAGGGCGCGCCATGGGCCGTGGCGACGCAAAACAGTCGAAGATCCCATTCGAAACTCGGAAGGCGAACAAGATGACGCCCGGGCCGGGCGACAGCCCTACTGCCACCACGCCGCCAGACGAGGACTGGAAGTCCCTGCTCCTGGGCATGAGGCACAGCCTAACCAGTATTGATGCCAAAATCGATAGCATGAACTCCCGTATTGATGGCGTTGTGATGAAACTAGACCAACACGATGCGCGTCTTAAGGAGGCGGAGGACAGAGTCTCTGGGCTGGAAGACGGAGCCGCCGCCACGCGCCGCCAGGTGTCCCAGATGGATAGACTCCTCAAAGTTATAGCTGAAAAGAATGAGGACTTGGAAGCCAGGTCCCGAAGGAACAATGCCCGCATCCTAGGCCTGGCGGAATCCACCAATACTGGAAAAATGGAGCCCTTTGTGGAGGCCTTAGTGGTGGAACTATTTGGGAAGGACTCCTTTTCCCCACATCTAATAGTGGAACGGGCGCACAGGTCCTTAGCGGCCAAGCCACCCCCGGGTGCTACTCCCAGGCCCATCATTGCCCGATTCCTTAATTACAGGGAACGCGATACAGTGCTCCGCCGTGCCCGGGAAGTCGGCACCGTGGCCTATGGCAACACCACATTGTCCTTCTTTCCGGACTTTACTCCGGCTGTGCAAGAAGCCCGGCGGAAATTCGCACCGATCAAGAAGAAATTGCAATCCCAGGACATCTCCTATGCCATGCTCTACCCTGCTAAACTGAAGATCTCCTACCACGGCAAGCAGCACGTTTTTACAACTCCGCAACAGGCCGAAGATTTTCTGAAGCAGCAAAGCCGCGACCGAGCTGGGCGAAACACAGAGGGAAGCAGATCGCGCTCACGCTCGCCGCCGGAGCAGCAGGATTGACTATGTCCCGAGATGATCAGTAATATGCAGGCCGCATATACTCCCTAGGTGCGGCTCCAGGTCCTTCATTCCCGGTGAGGTACTCTTTACTAACTTTCTTAATGCCGGTTTGAATCCTAGACTTGGTTCGACAACCTACCTCCATCCCAAGAGAGGCGATCCGGCTGTCGGCTGGCGCCTTTTGGGTGTGACTTGTGAGGTAGGGGGCTGGTCGGGCGCCCCTGGCACAGCTTCCCCAATGGGTGACCCCCGAAATTGCCTACTCCCTTCAGGGGAAAGAGTGACTTTGAACTGTTGGTATATCATGCTTTGTTTCTTTGGGTTGTTGGGCGGGGTGGGAGGTGTTCTATGCCCGGCGAGTTGGGGAGGCCGGTGTGGGTGGGTCGGGGATTTGATTTCTTACAGTCGTACTCACTGTTACTTGACGCACATTCTGGTTGGGTTGATCTGTGTGGGGTTGATGCTTACTATCTGCTTACATGGCGTGGCATTTTGCGCAGGAACTGAGCCTTCGCGATATGGGCACGCCTATTTATGTCTCTTGTCATGGGTGAGATAGAGGGGACACCACTCCTTCAGCAAGTTAAATTGATGTCATGGAATATCCGGGGGCTTAACGACCCACGGAAGAAGAGATTGGTATTGGGATATCTGGCAAGGCATGATGTCTCTGTCGCAATGCTGCAGGAAACACACTTAATGTCAGGAACGTCTCCTCTATTCGCTGCCCGATGGGCCTCCAACAGAGTGTTTTCCTCATACTCCAATTATGCTAGAGGGGTGACAATTTTGGTGAAACGTGGTGTGCGTTTTGTTCTGGAGGGTTCTGAGGCTGACTCAACGGGCAGATTCTGCATGGCATGGGGTAGGCTATACTCACATAAGGTTCTCTTCCCTGTTATTACGGACCCAATGTGGATGACCCGTCCTCCCTCCTCACGCTGTGGGGTAAGATCCAGTCTATGGGGATTCCACACATAATCCTGGGTGGGGACTTTAATACGGCGCTTCACCCTAATGTAGACAGATCCCACCCGCAGTCCCTGCATTACACACATTCCCAGCGCGCCCTGTTGAATATAGTTGAGGAATGCCGCCTGCTTGACGTCTGGAGGCACCTACACCCAACACAGCTGCAAGGCACACATTACTCTGCAGTACACTCCACCTGGGCGCGCCTAGACTACATCTTTTGCTCTGCAGGGCTCTCCTCTTGGATAGTCTCAGCATCCCACCTTGCTCGTACCCTCTCTGATCACGCCCCGGTTTCTGTGTCATTGCGTATCCCGCAAGATGCGTCTCCCTATCTGAATTGGCGTTTTAATCCGGCGCATCTCACCGACTCCGCCTTCAAGGCAGAGCTCGAGCAAGATATTCAGGACTTCTTTGACCGTAACATTAACTCAGTTTCAAGCATCACCACGGTTTGGGAAGCTTTTAAAGTCACGGTCAGGGGATGGTGTATTGCCAAGGGTGGAGGGGTCCTGAGGTCCCTTAGAGACGAGTTGCGGAAACTTGAACGTGAGCTGAAGCAACTAGAGGGGGTGGTGGAAGGTGACCCAACCAATTACACAACTAGAGCGACACTACGTGAAAAACTGAATGAATACGCAGATCTGGCTGACAAGGAATGCAAATTCCTGGGTAAGCCGCATGTGGCGCGCATCTTTGGTGAAGGTGACAGACCTGGTAAGGCGCTGGCCTTCGCGGTAAATCCCCCCCGATACCAAAACTATATAACGACCCTTCTGGATGAACACAATGTGCCCCAGCGATCGCTTCCGGAACAACTTCGTGTCCTTTCTCACCACTACTCCAAACTCTACACTTCCCAGCGGTCCAACCCCACCCCCCTGAACCCCTACCTGGACGACACTGAACTAGCGTGGCTGGGTCCATCCCAACAAAAATTCCTTCATCACATACTCGAACTGGAAGAGATCACGGATGCGATCATGTCCATGAAGTCCGGAAAATCGCCAGGCTCAGACGGGTTGCCGATTGATTTTTATAAGGCCTTCATACATATTCTTGCTCCAATCCTACAACAGGTTTACTATGCAGCGCTGGAGGAGGGTATCCTACCGACTACTATGCGGGAAGCTCTTATAGCGTCCTTGCTAAAGCCGGGCAAACCGCCCGAGTCCTGTGACTCGTATAGACCCCTGTCCCTCCTGAATTCGGACGTGAAAATTCTAGCGAAAGTGCTTGCATCCCGTCTTAATTTGTTGATGGAGCGGCTGGTTTTACCTGACCAGGCAGGTTTTGTCCCCAACCGCGCCACCTCCCACAACCTGCGCACCCTCCAGGCTGTCATCCAGGACATCACCCCCAAGTGCGAGGCTGCAGTCGTGTTCTTGGACGCCACCAAGGCGTTTGATTCCTTGGAATGGGACTATCTATTGGCTCTGTTGGAGCGAATGGGGTTCCCTTTTAGCTTCCTTGATTGGATACGACTGCTTTACCACCAACCGATGGCCTCGGTGCTGCTGAACGGATCTCGGTCTGATCCCTTCGAAATCCACCGTGGCACGAGACAGGGGTGTCCACTATCCCCGGTTCTGTTTGCGCTCGCTATAGAACCCTTAGCGGCCAAACTGAGACAGCACCACAATCATCGTTCCCTTATATACCCGGATAGGCAATTGCTCATTGCTCTCTATGCTGATGACCTGACCCTCTATGTCCACAAACCCAAGGAAAACCTTAATCCCCTTCTCCGTGAAATCACTAAATTCGGTGGCTTCTCGGGCATTCAAATTAATTGGTCGAAGTCAGCTCTATTTCCACTAACTGACATAACAACACAGTTCCCCCTGGATTACCCCATAGTCTGGGAGGCGGATGAAATCAAGTATTTGGGTATAAACGTGACAAGGGATCGCAACACAACTATCAGAGCCAACTATGGTACGGCCCTGGACGCGTTGACTGATAAGGTCACCAGGTGGATTCACCTTCCGCTATCAATGGCTGGCCGTATCTCGTTGATCAAAATGGTTGTGCTGCCCAAATTATTATACTTGTTCACCAACATCCCATATAACCCCGGCCCCCACTTCTTTCGCTCCCTCACTTCCCAAATGTCCAGGCTGATCTGGGGTGGTAAGCAGCCTCGAATTAGCATGCGCACACTAATGCTTCCTTACAACCAGGGGGGCTTCGATGTACCGAATTTTCATAGATATTACGACTGTGCACAGGCTCACTTTGTTGCATACTGGCTCCACCCCCCTCCATTTATGGCCCATTTGGCAGTCGAAGACGGCTACATGAGGCCGACTCCACCGTCGGGCTATCTGTATACTGAAACCCAAATCTCGGAGCGTGACCCCAGTACGGTGGACTGCACTGTCCTTGCCTGGAGACGCCTGGCTGCAGCATTAGGCACACCCTTTCTATACTCGCCTCTGATGCCACTTTCTCATGACCCTAGACTTCGTATCGCCTGCGAGGAAATAGGACGCAAGATGCTCACGCGCCTGGCGCTGCACACATGGGGGGACCTGTACCTTCAGGGTATCTTCAGAACGTCAGCACAGTTCTTTGGGGATGTTTCCCCGTCTGTTATGGATACCTTCCTGTATGTACGCTTACGTCAGAATGTGAAGGCGGTCACCCCAAACTTCCCGGACGAACCGGAGACGGTACAGCCCCTTCATACCCTCCTCCAAACCGACTCTCCAAAGCATGTTGTCTCGTTATTATATAAACACACTCAGGCGGCCGGTTCCCCACCTGCATTACGAGCTAGACATGATTGGGACGCTGACCTGCAGACCCAAATGACGGATGACCAATGGACGGAGAGCTGCGCCCATGCTGTAGCCATAACAGGCAACGCTCGCCTCCGCCTTATACACTACAAATTTTTACACAGACTCTACTATACCCCAGCTAAACTACATCGTTACCGGCTCAGAGACGATGACCGATGCGCCCGTTGTGGGGCGGAGGGTGCAGATTTTTTCCATCTCGCCTGGTCATGTCACAGGGTGACTGCCTACTGGGAGGAGATATTCGCGGCCGTATCGGACATGATTGGCGTATCTGTGTCTCCCTGCCCTAGGATAGCATTGTTGGGGCAGACTGACCTCCCTTTGCAAGCCCATCGTAAATTCTTTGCTCTGAGCTTCCTCATAGCGAAACGTCACGTGGCGTGCCGCTGGGGGCGTGGTCGCGCGCCCAAATTCAAGGAATGGCTCGCGACGATGACTACCTGGCAAGACCAACAGCATAATTACGCCGAACTACTACCCCTCAAGTCAAGGCCTAAAGACATATGGGGCCCGCTTACTGCGTACCTTCTGCGACTCCAGGCTGTCACGACCAGGGACTCTGACACTCCAGGCAGTGGGGAAGCTTCTGGGCCGCCCCAACTTGGGCCTCACACCTAATCTCTCACCGCCACACCACACTCTGGGTTCCTGGGGTGGTTAAGGTTGCAAGCTCCGCCACCCACTCCCCCACTTTCTTAATGTTTGCCTGATGAGAACTTCATGACCTTACTCCACTTGTTGACCCTCTCGCCTTTGGTGCTGCCTGCCCCCCGTTCCCCCCCCCTTGTATCATACAACCCCCTCCTTGGACCTTGGATGGCGCGTTAGGGGGACCATTAGTACTGTACAGACTGGCCGTGGGGAGCTGGATGTTCGCCTCTTTGCCTCTTTCCAACAATTCCTGGCGGGGTGGGGGGCGGCGGGAGACGAAGGCTAAGACTGGCTTCATCGGCCACACCAGATCGTAGAACCACACAATTGCGCTGTTGTTGACTGTTGTTGTTTGGGGGGGGGGGGAGATAAACCAATGAAAAAGAAAGCCTCAGGCATTCACTGTCTCTTATCTGTTTACATCTCCGTTCTTCTTGAATGCTGCCACACACAGCTCCTTCTAGTTTTAAACGCGGCCGGCCCTGAGGGGTTGTAGGCGGCTTGCTGTGTCAGAAGTTATCCTCTTCATTTACCCTGCATGCTGGACTCTGGGATTGCTGCCGGCCTGCGCCCGCAGGATGTAGGCGTTTACAGCTGTGTACCTGACAACTGCCTCAATAAAGGTTTTCACAAAAAAAAAAAAAAAAAAGTATGTCAAGTACGCCCCTAAGTGTAGCTGCCTGGAGTTTGGGAGGGGCATAAGCTGATATGAACGTATATTCCCTCCTATTCCAGTGGCCCCACACACCCACGTATGTCCCCAGTGGGCCCACCCAGGTCTGTGCTATGCGCATGGGTGGGTTATTTTTGATTAAGATCGCAACACCTCTCGAACCGGACGTAAAGCCGGCATGTGCCAACACTTTATACTGTCCTCTTGCTAAGAAGGAGCAGTTCGTGCCTCGCAAATGCGTCTCCTGCAGTAATATAACCTCAGCCCCAGATCTCTTCACATAAGTATTGACTAACCCTTGCTTGACCTTACAGCCCAGGCCGTTAACATTCCATTGAGTATCCGGAGCTCGCCTGATGCCCTGCTCCCTCCTTCCTGGCTGTCCCCCGTCGTGTTGTGCATTATTGGTCAATTGAGGCCATTGTCCCGTAAGTAGGGTCGCTGGGTCGTCTGTACACATGCTCAACATGGCAAACTTAAACAATCCCCTTCCCACCCTTGTCCCACCCGCCGGAATGTCCCAAAAACCCACAAACTTAGAACTGCACAAACCCCCCCTCGCCACCCCCTGCCCCACCCCCCCTCCCGCCAGCCCCTTGTCTGCTGCCAGCATCTTCAGGGACTCTCGGGTAGAGAAGGTCTATCACCCACCCCAGAAAATTCCCTAGCACCCCATCTCCCAGACAGTAATGCGAAAGCAAACGAAACTCCCTTCCACCTGGATGGAGTGTAGCAAGACAAAGTACATCAAACAACTTGAAATAGGAAAGTTCGTAAGGGGTGTTTCAACTTGCGTGCATCTCCGCCGAGCCAGAAACTGTGTGTCCATGTCGCCCATCATCACGAGTGAGAGTCTTGGGTAGTGTCCTGCGAGGTCCCGTTACCCCTGGTCGCACCCTGTTCCATCTCATGGATCACTGCCACCAGCGGATGCATAGGCTGCGTATCCATGTCCTCTTCTCCAGAAGTGCTTCCGACTACGCCCTCCTCTCCATCTGAGCGGGTGGGCCTTTCTAAGCAGCGAAATCTTGAGCCCGCATTCCCTCTGGCCTCCGGAGAAGGGGAGTGTCTCTGCAAGCAGCTGGTCTGAGTCAACTTTGGATACGGGGTCGCCGTCAGCCTCCTGCACCCCTTCGCGCCCCTCGACCTCTGTGGCTCGGTAGTTCCCATGAGGCCTCCGTGGGCCGCGGCTTCTCCGGCACTTCCCGCCTTTCTTCCATCGTTCCTCGCCACGTGGGCCGCTCCTCCAGCCACTGCCACGCATCATCGGGGTGTGTAAAGAAGTGCAACTTTTCCTTGTAAATGACTTTCAGTTTTGCAGGGAAGAGCAACATATATTGTAGTTTTAAGTCCCTCAGTTTTGCCTTCACCGCATCAAAGGAGCGCCTCTGCTTCTGGACTTCTTGGCTGTAGTTCGGGAAGATCATAATCGTTGCGTTTTCATAGCGTATTTTACCCATCTTCCGGGCTTCTCTTAAAATGAGATCTCGATCCGCAAAGTTCAGGAATCGGGCAATAATAGGTTGAGGTCTCGCTCCTTCCGGGGGGTTTTGCCAACAGGGCCCTATGCGCCCTCTCTACGATAAAGCAGGTAGAGAAGAGTGCCATCAGGAGAGGCTTCTGTAGCCACGTGTGGAAGAAGGCCGCCATGTTGTTCCCTTCGATTCCTTCCCTAAATCCCATGAAGTGCAGGTTGTTGCGGCGTGCCCTATTTTCCGCGTCATCCACCTTCCACTGGTGTTGCTTGTGGGACGCCCGAAGGTCTGCCATGTCTCTTTTAAGTTTGGTGAGTGTATCCTCTGCTTCTTCCAGCTGTGTCTCTGCGGGGGTCACTCTCTGTGTTAAGTTACTTTATTTTCTGACAATTATAGAGCGCGAACAATTACCCTTGGGTGTCTCGGCGCTAGACTGCAGTAATGTCATTCCTTAGAGGTGAGGATGCGGTGGGTGTACTGTATTATTGGTTGAATAACCACGTCTTCAGATTTTTTCTGAACTGTAGAAGCGATGGACTGGCTTTGATGTGGTATGGTAGGGTGTTCCAGATTTTGGGGGCCGCAACTAAGAAGCGGCGGTCACCCCATGTGACTGTTCTGCTACGTGGGACCACTAATTGGTTAAGTGATGAAGATCGTAGCTTTCTGGCAGGACTGTAAGGTATTAGGTGATCTTTTAGGAAGCGAGGCCCCTGATCCTGCATTACCTTGTAGACTATGCACATAGCTTTAAACTTTATCCTGTTTTGGATAGACAACCAGTGATAGGACCTCAGAGTATCTGAGATGGGTGCGAATTTTGGTTTTTTTGACAGCAGGCGTGCGGCGGCATTTTGTACCGTCTGCAACTTTTTTGTGACTCTGGATTGTGCATTCAGAAAGAGTCCGTTGCAGTAATCTACTGAACTTAAAACCAATGACGTGACCAGGGTTTTAGCGGCCGTGTCAGGCAGAAAAGGCAAGATTTTCCTTATCATTCTGAGTTTAAAATGGGCCGTAGACGCTACCTTATTGGCATGAGCCATAAAGTTAAGCTGGTTGTCAAAGGTAACTCCTAGATTTCTCACCTTAGGGGTCGGACAAGGTGGGGTGCCAAATTCTGATGGCCACCAGGTAGTAGGCCACGATGGCGAGAGATTGCCAAAAATGACAACCTCCGTTTTCTCGGAATTGAGCTTCAGGCAGTTTCCTGCCATCCACTCACCGATAGCTGTCATGCCTCTTTGGAACCGTTCTGCCACCTCCTGTCCGTCACCCCTGATGGCCAATACCAACTGTGTGTCGTCTGCGTATGAGGTTAGGCTCATCCCATGTGCTTTGATGACACTAGCAAGGTCCGACACATAGATGTTAAAAAGTGTCGGACTAAGGGATGAGCCTTGAGGGACCCCACACGGCAACAACAGTTTGGCAGATTGGAATGGTCCAAGAGTGACCGCCTGAGTTCTATTAGCCAAGAAGGAGGCAAGCAGGTTTCTCGCAGTGGAATGGATTCCCATTTTTTCGACACGGTCGACCAAGGTCTTATGGTCAACCGTGTCGAATGCTGCCGAGAGGTCCAAGAGTACCAGCAAAGCTGTCCCTCCTTGGTCCCGGATGAGTCTAATATCATCCGCTGCTTTGATGAGAGCAGTTTCGGTTCCATGATATTTACGGAACCCAAACTGGGTATCATCAAGCAGATTGTGTCTCTCTATATATTCCGACAGCTGCTGGTTCATGGCTTTCTCTGTCAGTTTGGCCAAAAAAGGAAGACTTGCTATGGGCCGGTAATTTTTCAGATCATTCCTGTCAAGATTTGGTTTTTTAAGCAAAGGCTTAATCAATGTGTTTTTTAAAGAGTCTGGATAAGTCCCAGAGCTCAATATTATATTGCAAACGTGAGTGATAATGGGAGTAATTGTGTCTGAAACCATGGCTAATACCGAAGTGGGGCAAGGGTCCAATGCAGAGCCTGATTTAATGGACCTCAGTATGGTTTTAGTTTGATCGGTCGTTAAAGGTTTAAAACTCGTCATGGTATTACTCAGAACTGTCTGCGAGAGAGGGGCAGCGGTAGTATTAGGTTCCAAGGTGAAAGCTTGGTATATATTATTCACCTTTGTGAAGAAGAACTCAGACAGGGCATCACATAGTGATTGTGATGGGGGGGGGGTTTAAGTCTGGTGTGTTACCCGATAGGGTTTTAGCTATGTTATACAGCTGTTTGCTGGAATTTTTGGCATGTTCTATATGCAGAGAGAAGAAATGCTTCTTTGCTGTCGTGATCATAGTTTTATAAGTGGCTAGAGCTTCTTTACATTTATTCTTGCTTTCACTGTCGTAAGTTCGTCGCCAATACCTTTCCCTGTTTCTTGTTAATTGCTTCTGTATTTTTAGCTCTTCTGTGTACCATTGAGCAGTCGGCGTACTTCTGTTTCTTGAGTGGGATTTAGTGGGTGCCAGTTGAGACGTGGCCTCACTCAGCCATTCGTGAAATTGAGAAGTAGAAATACAGGGATCGTTAGATAGTTCAGGTTTAGTATTATTTAGGAGTATATTTAGGTTGTTGTAATTTATGTCCTTCCACGCCTTGAAAGTGCCTGGCTTGGGGTGGGAAGTGTTCTTCCTAAACGGATCTTTAATGGTCAGCCTACTGAAGATGGCCGAGTGGTCGGTCCACGTCATGGGAAGAATCTCGGTCACCTGAAGGTCTTCCACATTCGTAAATATGCCATCTAGCGTATGTCCTGCCTGATGGGTAGGGGCCGTGACCAATTGCTTAAGACCTATAATTTCTAAGTCAGATGTAAGGGTGATAGTATCTCTATCATTATTTTGTTCAAGATAGAAATTAAAATCGCCCATTACAGTAATGGACTCATCTGTGGCTATTGATTCTATTAAGGTGCTTAAGTTTGTTAGGAAAGCTGCTCTAGCCCCAGGAGGTCGGTAGAGGAGCACTCCCTTGAAACTAAAAGAAAATCCTGTCGCAGTAGGATAAATTCTGATCCCACTTCGCTAATCTTCACCTCTAGGGCAGCCCTGGACGCCTGTATGTCATCCAGTGACGCCTGGATGGCAGTTATCAGGAGCTCCGTATCTGAGCGCTGTCCCTGGACCTCCGACTCCATGGCCTGCGGGGCCACAGCATAGCGATCCATGGTACCTTGTCTTAGGGTCCGAGCAGCCGCCGCCTCCTTCTTCTCCATGGTGTACCCACCCGTCCGCCGTCAGGGCCTGGTGTGTCTCTGGTCTCAGTAGGGTGGTCTCACCGCCCAGCCCCAGCCCTCGGTGGTATGGTCCGCCGCTGTGGAGCAGTGCGCACTTCCCCTGTCCGTCGCTTCCTAGGTGTGTGGCCCTGTGCCTGATCGCCGCGGTGGGTCCCCAATGGTGGTTCATCTGACCCCCTGCTCTGACCAAGGCACGACGTCTGGGATTTGGGGGGGGTCCGCAGGCGTCTCTATGATGCCCTGTTGTGCATTGTGGCCCCTCAGAGTCAATCCATAGGCCAGTGTTCGGTAGGGAGGAAGGGGGGGTCTAATGATGCCCCGAAGGTCTGGTGGTGTAACTGCAGCCCTCAGCCCCCGCTGGCTCAGCCTCGTATCGTCCCACAGCACACCGGACCTCCTGTCGTGTGCCCCAAGGTCTTCTGGGTTGGTGGAGCTCTCCACGCTACCAGAGTGAGCAGCACAGTGGGACAAGTTCCCGTGGGTCTTAACGCCGGGTCCTACCTGCAGCTACTTGCTCCTGCTGTCTTGGTGCTTTCATATTTACAACAAGGGGTGGTGAGGGACAGAGTCTCTGAATTAAACAGAATACTCTCACCCGGTCAAGAGATCAGGGCTAGATCCAACACCGTTTTTTAGCTCACTGCACCATCCCAGTTTCAGAACCTGGCTGTATGCAAATTAGTCTGTTCCTGTCCCAGTGCATGATGGGAACAGGGCAAACCAAACTACAAAAGCCAATTCTTACACTGGGAAGGAAACAAGCTACCGGGGACCGGTTTCTGGCATTTCAGCCTCTTCGGCCCGGCTTGCTTGAATCCTGATGGTGCAATGAGCAAGGGACTCACATCTGAGTATACCCTTCCACGCTTAGGGTGGACAAAAATATTTACAACAAGGGGTGGTGAGGGACAGAGTCTCTGAATTAAACAGAATACTCTCACCCAGTCAAGAGATCAGGGCTAGATCCAACACCGTTTTTTAGCTCACTGCACCATCCCAGTTTCAGAACCTGGCTGTATGCAAATTAGTCTGTTCCTGTCCCAGTGCATGATGGGAACAGGGCAAACCAAACTACAAAAGCCAATTCTTACACTGGGAAGGAAACAAGCTACCGGGGACCGGTTTCTGGCATTTCAGCCTCTTCGGCCCGGCTTGCTTGAATCCTGATGGTGCAATGAGCAAGGGACTCACATCTGAGTATACCCTTCCACGCTTAGGGTGGACAAAAATATTTACAACAAGGGGTGGTGAGGGACAGAGTCTCTGAATTAAACAGAATACTCTCACCCAGTCAAGAGATCAGGGCTAGATCCAACACCGTTTTTTAGCTCACTGCACCATCCCAGTTTCAGAACCTGGCTGTATGCAAATTAGTCTGTTCCTGTCCCAGTGCATGATGGGAACAGGGCAAACCAAACTACAAAAGCCAATTCTTACACTGGGAAGGAAACAAGCTACCGGGGACCGGTTTCTGGCATTTCAGCCTCTTCGGCCCGGCTTGCTTGAATCCTGATGGTGCAATGAGCAAGGGACTCACATCTGAGTATACCCTTCCACGCTTAGGGTGGACAAAAATATTTACAACAAGGGGTGGTGAGGGACAGAGTCTCTGAATTAAACAGAATACTCTCACCCAGTCAAGAGATCAGGGCTAGATCCAACACCGTTTTTTAGCTCACTGCACCATCCCAGTTTCAGAACCTGGCTGTATGCAAATTAGTCTGTTCCTGTCCCAGTGCATGATGGGAACAGGGCAAACCAAACTACAAAAGCCAATTCTTACACTGGGAAGGAAACAAGCTACCGGGGACCGGTTTCTGGCATTTCAGCCTCTTCGGCCCGGCTTGCTTGAATCCTGATGGTGCAATGAGCAAGGGACTCACATCTGAGTATACCCTTCCACGCTTAGGGTGGACAAAAATATTTACAACAAGGGGTGGTGAGGGACAGAGTCTCTGAATTAAACAGAATACTCTCACCCAGTCAAGAGATCAGGGCTAGATCCAACACCGTTTTTTAGCTCACTGCACCATCCCAGTTTCAGAACCTGGCTGTATGCAAATTAGTCTGTTCCTGTCCCAGTGCATGATGGGAACAGGGCAAACCAAACTACAAAAGCCAATTCTTACACTGGGAAGGAAACAAGCTACCGGGGACCGGTTTCTGGCATTTCAGCCTCTTCGGCCCGGCTTGCTTGAATCCTGATGGTGCAATGAGCAAGGGACTCACATCTGAGTATACCCTTCCACGCTTAGGGTGGACAAAAATATTTACAACAAGGGGTGGTGAGGGACAGAGTCTCTGAATTAAACAGAATACTCTCACCCAGTCAAGAGATCAGGGCTAGATCCAACACCGTTTTTTAGCTCACTGCACCATCCCAGTTTCAGAACCTGGCTGTATGCAAATTAGTCTGTTCCTGTCCCAGTGCATGATGGGAACAGGGCAAACCAAACTACAAAAGCCAATTCTTACACTGGGAAGGAAACAAGCTACCGGGGACCGGTTTCTGGCATTTCAGCCTCTTCGGCCCGGCTTGCTTGAATCCTGATGGTGCAATGAGCAAGGGACTCACATCTGAGTATACCCTTCCACGCTTAGGGTGGACAAAAATATTTACAACAAGGGGTGGTGAGGGACAGAGTCTCTGAATTAATCAGAATACTCTCACCCAGTCAAGAGATCAGGGCTAGATCCAACACCGTTTTTTAGCTCACTGCACCATCCCAGTTTCAGAACCTGGCTGTATGCAAATTAGTCTGTTCCTGTCCCAGTGCATGATGGGAACAGGGCAAACCAAACTACAAAAGCCAATTCTTACACTGGGAAGGAAACAAGCTACCGGGGACCGGTTTCTGGCATTTCAGCCTCTTCGGCCCGGCTTGCTTGAATCCTGATGGTGCAATGAGCAAGGGACTCACATCTGAGTATACCCTTCCACGCTTAGGGTGGACAAAAATATTTACAACAAGGGGTGGTGAGGGACAGAGTCTCTGAATAAAACAGAATACTCTCACCCAGTCAAGAGATCAGGGCTAGATCCAACACCGTTTTTTAGCTCACTGCACCATCCCAGTTTCAGAACCTGGCTGTATGCAAATTAGTCTGTTCCTGTCCCAGTGCATGATGGGAACAGGGCAAACCAAACTACAAAAGCCAATTCTTACACTGGGAAGGAAACAAGCTACCGGGGACCGGTTTCTGGCATTTCAGCCTCTTCGGCCCGGCTTGCTTGAATCCTGATGGTGCAATGAGCAAGGGACTCACATCTGAGTATACCCTTCCACGCTTAGGGTGGACAAAAATATTTACAACAAGGGGTGGTGAGGGACAGAGTCTCTGAATTAAACAGAATACTCTCACCCAGTCAAGAGATCAGGGCTAGATCCAACACAGTTTTTTAGCTCACTGCACCATCCCAGTTTCAGAACCTGGCTGTATGCAAATTAGTCTGTTCCTGTCCCAGTGCATGATGGGAACAGGGCAAACCAAACTACAAAAGCCAATTCTTACACTGGGAAGGAAACAAGCTACCGGGGACCGGTTTCTGGCATTTCAGCCTCTTCGGCCCGGCTTGCTTGAATCCTGATGGTGCAATGAGCAAGGGACTCACATCTGAGTATACCCTTCCACGCTTAGGGTGGACAAAAATATTTACAACAAGGGGTGGTGAGGGACAGAGTCTCTGAATTAAACAGAATACTCTCACCCAGTCAAGAGATCAGGGCTAGATCCAACACCGTTTTTTAGCTCACTGCACCATCCCAGTTTCAGAACCTGGCTGTATGCAAATTAGTCTGTTCCTGTCCCAGTGCATGATGGGAACAGGGCAAACCAAACTACAAAAGCCAATTCTTACACTGGGAAGGAAACAAGCTACCGGGGACCGGTTTCTGGCATTTCAGCCTCTTCGGCCCGGCTTGCTTGAATCCTGATGGTGCAATGAGCAAGGGACTCACATCTGAGTATACCCTTCCACGCTTAGGGTGGACAAAAATATTTACAACAAGGGGTGGTGAGGGACAGAGTCTCTGAATTAAACTTTCAGGCACCTAGCGCCATTGGGGTGAGTTTGAGCGGCTGAGCCGCCCCGCTGGAACACCGCCGTGGGCCGAGGCTCTCTGCGCTGCTCCGCAGTCCGCCTCCCCACCTCGAGTAGGCGGGTTCCGTTCGTCGTTGCGCCGGCCTCCGCAGCACCTCCCGGGGGGGGGAGGGGACGCGGGGTGAAGGCACGGAGGGAAGTCGATCCGGACACCTCGGCTGGACCCCTGACCTCTTGGTCTCTCCGGGAACTTCCTCTGCGTCGCCAACTTGCTGCGCTGGTCGCGGTCATCCCCGGCCTGGGTCGCGCTCCGGATCGCCTAGATATGCTCCCTTGTCCAGCCTCAATCCGGCCTTAAATGGTGCTCCAAGGTGCACGGGACTCGGGGCATGTCCCAAACGGCGGCCAAGTCTGGGGCTGTGGACTGTCAGTATCGGCGGATCTATACGGGCTCGGCGGAGCTCCGCAGAGGCACAACCTATTCGGCCCTGTTGCTGGCCACGCCCCCACAAAATCATCATTGTTAAGAACTAATAGACTAAGATGAAAAATATATCTCCTTTTATAAATACAGCCTGGATCCTGGAACTCTGTTTGCACAACCTTTACACCTATTTCAGAGTCAATTTGATCCAAATTGACAATCCATCTTTACTAATGGAGTTACGGCGCATGTTTCCTGAAGATTTTTTTTTAATCTCATACCGATTAATCAGAGAGTCGGGTAGAGACAGCTTTGAACTGATCCCAGCAGAATCCAGCTCAAAATGTGTATAGGGAATAAGATAGTAGTAGCAGTTGCCATCTCCATACTGCAGGGTTCAGGCCTGCATTGTGTTTCACCTTAGTTTGTGCCATCTAAAGTGGGTTGCGTAAGTAAGTCATTAACCAATTCATTTGATAATGCTGCATATTTATTGCTTAACAGCATGTTTCCTGAGGATTGTGGCCGAAATATTGTTGGGGTTGGGACAGTTGCCTTAAGAAATGTGCTGTTGGAGATAGACTGAGATAGATGAACTGAGATGGTGTTTTATAAAAAAATAGCCCAAAGGTAGGAGAGCAATTCCTCCATGCTGAGCATCAGAACATTTGAAAAAAACGAATACATTTGTCCCATACATTGGATTTAATCAATTGAGAACGTTGCAATCTCCGGCCATATTTTTGCTAAAGGGGCACAACCAACCCACTCTTCTGGAAATAAGGATATCTTTTCAATTGATAGCATCAAATCCCCTTTTTCAAAGAGACAATACATTACTTGATTTGTTCATTGTTCCCCCAATTTACACTGGTCATATCTGAGAACGGGAACGCCGGCCAGGACGAGTACATAGGGGCATGCAGAAGACTAGGGACAGTGCTACCAAGTGCCACGCATCGCGGGTAGGCTAACGCATTGCAATGCTTATTCCAGCATCACTGTACTGACATTAAATGTCACGCATTAGTGCTCGTAGGAGCAGCAGCTCTTTTGTCCATGCAGCTTTAACGCCCATCACTGATTAGCTCTGCTGTATGTGCTGCAGGCACTCAGAGCATGAGCCGGGTGTAGGATTGAAGAGGTGACTGTTCATTTCTGCCAGGGCCCGGCCCTCACAACACTTGCTGGCCCTCTTTGCTGGAGTTCGACTGCACGGTATGTTGTTGCTTAAAGCATTGTATTTGCTTCCTGTGGTGTCCACACGGGGTGGTCCGTAAGCTGTTCAGTCAAAGTGGCTCCCGACCTGCTGGATGACACACAACAGACCGATATATAATATAATATAATCCACATATGTAAAGCGCAAACAGTCACCCGTAAGGGTCTCTAGGCGCTGGGGGCCGTCGGGAAGATTAAGCAAGCTATTGTCCAGAGTCACATGGTGATCCTCAGCCTGTTAATAGCTGTCCTCCTTTCTTCTTCGAGTCTGCTAGCGCCAGGATGCCTCTCGAGGTGATAGTACGATCTATAGGTGAAATAAATAAATAAATAAATAAAATAATTAATAAATCCCCAGAATCCAGCGTCAGTCGCCCTGGCCGCGGCGTGTGCGATAGTCCCGAGGCTCGCGGGATCAGCCTTCTGTCTGGTTAAAAGAGCTCTCTACAGGTGGGTGAGATGCTATAAAATTAACCTCTTATGGACCTGATGGGCAACACATCGGGTATCGATCTTCCTCTCCTTCCCTCCTAGACCGCCTAATGGGTAAAGTTCCTTGACCTTCCTCGACCACAACATGCCACACAATATATCTCATCATTGTCTACATGGGTACTGAATTATACTTACTAAGATGCACAGGTACTGGAACTGTCTGCGCAAAGTTTTATCTTTTTATATATGCAAATTGTAGTTAAAAATGTATACAATCTGGGGGATAATCATTTACCCTGAAAGGGATGAATTCATCCATATAAGGCTCCGACCTTGGTATACATTTATGATTAAAAAACTGACCAGATATACTTACTACTCTCCTGGCGGGCTCTCCATGTTTGCTTCAAGACGTCCCCCCAGCATAGATGCTTTGCTTTCTGTGCATCCTCTGACAATCAGCTCTGGTGACAGCCACAGTTCACCCAATCCAATTCTATGTTTCTTTTATAACCTTCAGCCAGGTAGTGTTCACGTCCTTGTCAAGAACTAGCAGATCCTTTACAGAATACCCGGCACTTAATTGGTTTCCGGTGCTAAGCACCCGGCACCTAATTGTAAACACCACACTTAGGGCAGTCTGCCACAAGGCTGCGCTGCTCGTGTAATTTAGAGATAAGCAGTATAACAGTTTTTTAGGAATACAATATACATTTAAAAAAATTACTAATACCTGCCTCCCCAGTCATTAGCTTTGGGGACCTGGAATAATCTGAACTGTCGCATTTACATGGAAGATAGATGGTTAGTAGTTGTTTTGGAAGGGATGACAGGGAAGATGGGTGGTGCAAGCTGCAGTGGCCTCCTGGTCAGAGCCCTGGCACTTAATATTTTACAAATTAAGCACTGGTTCTTAAGTAGACCAAAGTCTAATCCAGTACAGTAACGGTTTGATCAGAATAGTTAAATGTATTGGATTTATAGCTAAATCTAATCTCAGTGGTGTGATGGGTGAGTTTAGGGGGAGTTTAAAAAGAGCCCTGATAAACTTGTTCCCAACTTTAGTGAAAGTTTCTGATTTAGCGTAGCCCAATATCTCAGCTCCATAGACTGCCGCTGTTAACGCTAAAGCTCTATATACAATAATAGCAGGGGACACTGCACCCCTTGAGGCGGCCTTATGTTTACTTCATATTTCAGAGGCTTTTAGGTGTAGAGTGGCTTTTCTTTTTTTCCAACTGGGCTCCCCATGTTAGATTATCTGTTAATCTGACACCCAAATAATCAAAATGTGAAACCTTCTGGAGGGGCACCCCCTTTATTGGATCTGTGGGGATTTATAGACCTAAATTTGGATTTAGTCGGGTTCAATTCTAAGAACCTTTCCTCACAAAAAGCGAACAAGGCAATACATCCGGATTGAAGCCCCATTGGTGTTCTCTAGATTAGTAGGGTGTCATCCACTGACATCAGGATCGGGATGGGCACTCCTGCTAGTTTAGCGGCACCATGTCTACATTCAGCCAGCTTTCTCACAGCTCCATTGATATATAAGCTAAAGAGTGTGGGGGCAAGAACACACCCTTGTATTACCCCATACATAATATCAATCCTATTCGTCAAGTCTCCTATCCTATTCCGTCTCACTTTTGCATAGGTGTTTGCATGAAGAGCCTTCAGTAGCTTTAATAGGTCTATAGGAATTCCATACCCATCCAGAACTTCCCATAGGGTTTCCCTCGTACCAGTTCGAATACCGCTCTCAAATGATTGACAGTGATATATAGACGATCTCGCCTCGAGGTGACATATTTCCAAGCTACCACCTTGAAGCGGAGGACGAGGTCCAAGGTACTGATCTGAGTTCTAAAACCTGCTTGTGCATCTTCAAGGATGTTATTCTCTTCTATCCAGTCATTGAGCCTAAACAACACCTGCCTGCAAAAAATCTTTTGTATATTATCCAGCAAACTTATAGGTCATAATTAGAAGGGTTATTTCTTTCACCGTTTTTATATATTGGGATAAGAACAGATCCATACCATGTGGGGGGAAATGGGTCACCTTTTAGAATGCTGTTGCATACTGTATTTAAATACGGGTTTCAAATATCTGGTTGGGAAAAGAAGAGATCCCCTGGTATACCATTCATTCCAGGTGCCTTTCTTTTTTCAACTGTTTTAATGCCCGGACTGTTTTAGCTAGGGTAAAATGTAAATGAGACACATTGGGGGTGGATACCCCACTCTCTCTGGGTAACGTTCCTCTCAATCCCATCCATTCCTCCCCCATGAGAACTGCTCAGTCAGTGATGATCGAGTGGAGATCCAGGAGGGGGTCACATTTTACAAAAGATTGAAAGTCCTGAGGATGGCCTTGAGGATTTGTCAATGATAAGGCCGAAACGTCGACATATCAGTTCACATCTTTTGTTTCTAGATCAATTCGTCACAGCGTCATCTTTGTACATAGCGAACAAGATCAGTTGTGATATAACTTAAAAGAGTGGGCAGGAACGCAAGTGGCTTTGAAGAACAACTAATCTATGTCTGATCCACTTGTATTTTGTTGATTAATTGTCACAGTTTTTAAAGAAATTGTACCCTATAAAATGCAAATTTGATATAAAAAGATATTTTATAAAATCTACTTCCCGTGTAGCTTTTTCTATTGTGAGTGATTACCACTTTGTTGAATTTGAAAGTATTTATCCAAATGAAAACAGGTTTAATTGAATTAAGTTGGTCCTAAGTTTTTTCAGTCAAGATTGATCAACCTCCTGTTATAGAATAATTTCTGAAAAAAATTCCCTTGTAAGCAATTTTTCTTATACCCTAAAACCAGCTTGGCATGGGTGGAGGATTTCATTCTCCTCCAGAAAAGTCATCAGTTGTTTATTTACACAGGATTTGGTCAGTTTGCATAGAATTGGGAGAAGCAAGATAGGGCGTAGATTTGTAAGAGTAGCCGGATCTCTGATAGCTTTCTTTTGTAAGGGTCTAACTGGTGCCACTTTCCAATTTGATGGGATCTCGCCTGAGGCGAGAGAGGCATTAATAATGGAATTTATTCCAGGGTTAACTTCTTCTACTATTGCTTTCAGCAGCGTAGGTGGAAAAGGATCAAAAGGAGATCCAGATTTCATCGTCGATATCGCCTTATACGCATCTTCCAGACTAATGGGGTCAAAGGTTTCCCAACCAGGTTTTTGAATGCTTAAATTGGCCTTGACCTCAGATTTCTCTTGCTTAAATGGTGGAAAATCTTTCGTGATAGTCTCTATTTTCTGGGAATAATAGTCCGCTATCTTATCGCCTAGGTTCTGTGAAGGTGGGTTATCTAGAGTCAGTGCCTTAGGATTTCTGAAAGTATTCACAATATTGAATATTTCTTTTTGTTTATTGCCTGTCACTTCAATTTGTGCCGTATAATACTCAGCTTTAGCATTTTTGATAGCAGCATGATATTGTTTCCGCCCTATCAAATATGTTCTTTTATCCTCTTGTTCATAATGGCGTCGCCACTTTCGCTCTAAGATTTTAACCTTGACCAACGTTTCTTTGAGAGGGCCTGAGAACCATGGTGCAGAGTACTTTCCTTTATTGGATTTAGAACCTGCCCCTGTGGTTGTAATCTTATTACCTATTTCAGTCATCCAGTCCTCAAATTTCTGGTGGTTAGTGTGTATATTTCCTGAAAAAATAGGTTTACTATCTTTTGCCCAGTTTTGAAAGTCGGGATGTTCGATGATTTTGCCCCAACAGGGTACAGGTTTATCCTTAATGTTTTTATCCTTCTTCTTTCTCTCAGTTTCCTTAATGCTAAAACGAAATTCAATAAATTTGTGGTCCATCCATGTTTGTTGTACCGGGGATTTAACATTCATCGCCTTTACATTGGTACTAATGCAGTCAAGTATGTGTACTATTGGACTCTTTGTTATAAGAGAAGTCAAATTAAATCTCTAAATGGGGTCAAAAACAAAGTTGCACTTAGTGCCTGGTGGTCGCTATCAGTTCTGGGAATTACCTTCATATCATATAAATCTGGCCATATAGCACTGTCCACCAATATTACCTACTGGCGTTCGCCAGTAGGTATATATAGTTAGGATAAATTCCCTATGGGACTTTTGAAAATTCTATGTCTAATAACTTTGGCGTTTGTGGATGGAATCGGCTGAAATTTTCAGGAAAATGGCACATTTTGTTTCTGAGCAGCTCCTGAAAATTTGGTGGGGTTTCGTCAAGGGGGGGCTGAGAAAAAAGGGGGGTCCCAAAACGCGTTTTTTGCATTGAGTTTTCCATAGGGCGGTTGGACTCACTTTTAGCTCGAACGGCTGAATGGATTTGCACGAAACTTGGCAAAATTGTAGGGACTGTTAGCCCGATGTGCCTTTGCTAGGTCTCAATATATGTGCTCCAGTAGTTTTTGAGAAATTAACGTTTAAATCAAGATATATATCTGTAACAGCGCTCTGGGCAGCGATCCGGTCCGCTTACTTTTCGCTTATCGGAACTTTGCGCGCAGAAAGCTGATTGGCTCTCCGGTGTCTGTCAACATTCTAAACAGTCCGGAGCGGCCGCCATCTTGTCTCTCGGTAGGATCGAGAGAGAAGAAGAGGTGAAAAACGAAGGGTGAATTTAATGAAAGGGGGCAAGGTATCCCCCTCTTGACCCCCTAGGAATGTTGTTGGGGTTATTAAAGGGACCCGTGGGGAAAAGAAAAAAAAAATGATTTTTCACGGTAGAAGCGCTTCACGGGCCGCGAACTGGGCCGCAAACTGGTAGCGAAACGGGAATTCGCCATTTTGTGCTTCGTAAATTAAATTACTAGTTATAAGTGGGTACGGGAGACGTATCCTAATCCCCTATGTTTCCTGAGGGTGGGTGAGGAGGCTGATATATGTTGATACATCTCTTCCAGCGGCTGTGCGTGAGCTTTTTTTTTTTTTTTGCTGCGTGACAGTCCGGAGCGGCCGCCATCTTGTCTCTCGGTAGGATCGAGAGAGAAGAAAAGGTGAAAAACTAAGGGGGAATTTAATGAAAGGGGGCAAGGTATCCCCCTCTTGACCCCCTAGGAATGTTGTTGGGGTTATTAAAGGGTCCCGTGGGGAAAATAAAAAAAAAATGATTTTTCACGGTAGAAGCGCTTCACGGGCCGCGAACTGGGCCGCAAACTGGTAGCGAAACGGGAATTCGCCATTTTGTGCTTCGTTAATTAAAGTACTAGGTATAAGGGGGTGCGGGAGACATATCCTAATCCCCTATGTTTCCTGAGGGTGGCTGAGGAGGCTGATATATGTTGATATATCTCTTCCAGCGGCTGCTCCATCTTGCCTTTTTTCGAATGCCACAATTTTGTCGTGCACGGCAGCCATTTTAGATGCCAGGCTGGTCCCAGGCTATCACCTACCCCTGCGGATGTAGTTTATGGCCCCAGCTGTAGAGAATTCAGACATGCCAATCCTCCTGATTCAGGCGTGTGAGTACTGATTTCAGTGCTAGTCTCCCGCCTCCCGATTTCTGCAAGCAAAAACCCGGGGGCATATTACTAACAACTAGCGATAATTTTTGTCTATAACTTGTTTAGAGACAAAAATTATCGCCGCACATCGGCGATTTTTATCGCAGATAAACCTTGCTATTATCGCAGAAAAGTCAGCGATATTCATGTATTATCGACCTAATGCTCTTAGCCATGTTATCCACCTCCCATTGGATAACATGGCTAAGACCTGCTCAGGGCAGGTGTTAGCTTTTGGAGATATTCGCGCTTAGTGCGAATATCTCCAAAAGTTGGTAATAGAAGGTAGCGATGTTAGGGACTGTTTCCAGTCGCTAACATCTTGGCACGCCACTTTGCATGTCATTAGTGATAAGTATCACTGACATGCAAAGCCGGGCCCAAGATGGTCGCTATCTCCTTTTAGGTGTCACTAACTGGTGTTAGCGACAGCTTGATAATAGGGAAATAATTTTATCTCCGCTTTCATGGTTTTTAAAGCCAAAAAAGGGGAGATAAACCCCCTTGCTAATATGCCCCACGATTCCTTGGGGGTTTCAGCTGATAGGGCTTGGTATTGTGTTACATGGTAATTTTTCCATGAAACGTCAGAGGGTCGATGTAGGGGTTCTAGAAGAGGTGATAAACCATTTAAGCCTCATGAACAAGCGCATGGTCTTTTAAAGATTTCTGAAGTACTCGGGGCGGCGGTGTGTGTGTGCCCTCTTTCAGGAGCGGGCGGGGGGGCACTGCCAGCAACTTGCCAGGTCAGGTAGTGTTCAACACGTGCATCACCCTTTCTCTGCTTGCTATTGCGCTCCATGCTTCGGAAAGGTAAGAAAAAGAACGTGCATTTGAGTTTGAAATGTCCGATCCTGCAGCAGCACACTTCCAAAGCCCACACATGACAATAACCCGATTCAAGGCCCCATTCACCCGTTTTTCAAAAAATAGATAACACTCCAACAAAGTAAGGTTATAAAACTTTATTAACTTTTAACGATAATGAACAGAACAAAAACTAAAAACATTTAAACATTTATTAACACAAAAAGCAACAATGGTTAGAAGCTGTCTTTTGTGCGAATAGTCCCAAGGCAGCACAACGTGCAGAGTTCTGGACGGCACCCAGGTGATGTCGCCTGGGTGCCGCACTGGTTTAGGGATCCTACAATGCTGCTCCGAAAATTGGCGTGGGGCGTCCCGGGTGGGGCGGGGGGAGGCCTCGTCAGTAGCGGTCTGTTGTGCGAATAGTCCCAAGGCAGCACAACGTGCAGAGTTCTGGACGGCACCCAGGTGATGTCGCCTGGGTGCCGCACTGGTTTAGGGATCCTACAATGCAGCACAGAAAAACAGCGTGGGGCGTCCCGGGTGGTGCGGGGGGAGGCCTCGTCAGTAGCGGTCTGTGTCCAGTGTCACATGGCTGACACAACATGTACGACAGGCACCCAGGTGATGTCCAGTAAACTGCCGCACTGGTTTTGGTATCCTACAATGCTGCTCCGAAAATTGGCGTGCGGCGGCCCGGGGGGGGGGGGGGAGGCGGCGTGAACGGGCCTCCCCAGGTGGCGGCCATCTAGCTGAGTTGCGCTCGCTCTTGCGGCCACAGCGTCTCGCTCACCATGTTGTGGAGTTGCTCCCACTCTTGCAGTGCAGCGATAGGCGGCTGCCACATGGCTGTCAAAATGGCGGACGGCTCTTCGGTTTTGGGCCTGGTCCACTGAAATGGCCCTGGGACACCTTGGAAGTCAGACGCTTGCCTGCTAGGGCTTGGGCTCCATTCTCGAAAAGCGTCCCCTCAGCCGTGAAGATTGTATAAAAGTCTTGGGGGCCCCCGACTCCCGCAGGCTTCCGGTGGGGAGCGGCTGCCATGATTGCTCGCGGAATGACCACGACGGAGCCACGAGATGGTGGTGCTCTCATGCTGACGCCAGCTTCAGTCTGAATGATCCAGAAACAAGGTGGGGCTTTCATCGTTTGGGAAAAAAAATGTTCTAAACCAATGAAAAGTGTTATTTTTAGGTCATATGACCAAGCCTTCCATCTTTAGGAAACCAAAAGTAAAATGAACCAATGAAAAGTTTTATAAACAAGTCACATGACCTGTTCTGCGGCATAGGGCTACAAAAAGCGTAGAAAATCCGTTGGCACGTGAGGCGGCGTCAGTAGCGGACCGATGTGCGAATAGGCCGAAGGCAGCACAACGCGTCGAGATCCGGATGGCACCGAGGTGGTGTCCAGCAAATTGCCGCACTGGTGTGGCCATCCTACAATGCTGCGCCGAAAGACGGCGTGTCCAGCTGAGTTGCGGTCACTGTCAGTAGCGGACCGATGTGCGAATAGGCCGAAGGCAGCACAACGCGTCGAGATGCGGATGGCACCGATGTGGTGTCCAGCAAATTGCCGCACTGGTGTGGCCATCCTACAATGCTGCGCCGAAAGACGGCGTGTCCAGCTGAGTTGCGGTCACTGTCAGTAGCGGACCGATGTGCGAATAGGCCGAAGGCAGCACAACGCGTCGAGATCCGGATGGCACCGAGGTGGTGTCCAGCAAATTGCCGCACTGGTGTGGCCATCCTACAATGCTGCGCCGAAAGACGGCGTGTCCAGCTGAGTTGCGGTCACTGTTGCGGTACAGTGACTCGAACGCACCGAGATCCGGATGGCACCGAGGTGGTGTCCAGCAAATTGCCGCACTGGTGTGGCCATCCTACAATGCTGCGCCGAAAGACGGCGTGTCCAGCTGAATTGCGGTCACTGTTGCGGTACAGTGACTCGAACGCGCCGAGATCCGGATGGCACCGAGGTGGTGTCTAGCAAATTGCCGCACTGGTGTGGCCATCCTACAATGCTGCGCCGAAAGACGGCGTGTCCAGCTGAGTTGCGGTCACTGTTGCGGTACAGTGAGTCGAACGCGCCGAGATCTGGATGGCCAAGTTTCAAGTTTCATCTGGCAGTTTTTCTCCATCCCTCCTGGATCAAAGAAGGTGAATGCTAAATATGCCACCTGCCTCATCTGAACATATGAAGTTAACTTGTATACACTGTGGTGCTATGCTGTCCTATGGCAACATGAGCATCAACCTGATGAATACGGCATTCGAAAATCATAAATGCCCTAATGCACCCAAGAAGTAATTTTTTTTTTGCTCCAGTTGAGCCGTTTTCAATGCCTGTTTTTTGTTGTTTCCCCTCCATCAAGAACAAAACAAAAATACAAGGCGCTAAGATCCGAATGGCAAGTCCTGGATGTTGAGTGCCTCAGTTGAGAGTTCTGAGCAGTGCTTGTAAGACTGTCTGAAGCTTATTTGCACCTGCTGCAGCTTCACTAGGTCCGGCGGAACTTTTTTCCTTTTCCTTTCTGCTTCTTTTCCTACAATGCGTTTCATCTAAAGACACGACCAGGTCCCTGAATGTGTGCAGGGGGACGCTATTGATTGAATGAAAATGGCGGCTTGACACAAAGCTGACTCAAGCGTTACTGTTGGTGCTATACAGACAAAAATTGGTTTTCAGTTTGTACATTCTTCAGGTTTTTTTTTCCATCCAAGTCTGATTGAGAGTTTGTAGAAAAATGGCTTCAGATTTTCCACATACTACTCTTCAACATTCTTCCTAAATGTAACAATGTGAAACTCACTAGGAGAACGGCTGTTTTTGTTTCCTTTCAAAATGCTGCCACCAATATTTTCTGAATGGAAGACATCATCTTGTAACATAAAGGGCCGAAAGGGGTTCTGGTCTGGCCGATGGTTGGTGGAGACATTTTGACTATATCTTGGACCTGCCCGGCCTCGCCCAAAATGGCGCCGGTATAAATGGGACTCGTAACTCTTTGCCCGCAAATGTATATCTAGAAAATGTTATTGTAAGTGGCCCTGTCGTATTTTAATTACAAAATGTACGTCCACCGATACCGCAACTGTTAGACACCTTTGTTCTTGTCACCTAATGGCCCGCTCGTTACGTTCTTCTACAGTGTAAATGTCTCCTCATCATATACGATTCCAGTTTGCTCCGTGGCCGGCCCACGTGGTTATAGGCCCGTATTTGTATACTGACATTTTCACAATAAAGGTTTTTAAAACAAAACACGGTAGTAGTATTTTCATTTGTAAAGTTTTTACTTTTAGTGACTGTTTTCGAATCAGTAAAAGGCAAGTGAAATAAAGCAGTCCAATTACATGACGGATAAAAGGTATAATATGTAGGAACGCAGTAAAGATAAATGGTCAAGGGCAGTTGTGTTTTTCATGTCTGCAACATAAAGTGATCGATAAGAATCTGATAATCAGGCGCATCGGCGACTAAGACAGCAGGCCGAATCTCTTTTACTCAACGGCTCCGTCATGGAAGGAAGAAACGCCCTTTTTCTCGAAAAAGGAATATATTTTACTTGCCAGACAGTTGTAAATTTTCCGGGAAAGTACATTAGCCTGGAATATTATAACATATGTTTGAAAAAAAAATATTGTTCGAAAATAATAAAAAGCGTAATTTTTAGGTCATATGACCAAGCTTTTCATCATTAAATTAACAAAAGTAAAATGAACCAATGAAAAGTTTTATTAACAAGTCACATGACCTGTTATGCTTACGTTACGCGCTGCGCGCCGCGCCTCGGATCACTTCTGGGTGCGCTAACGCGGCGTGTCATAAAACGCATTACGCGACAACGTAGGTCAAGAATATAGTCTAAATGTCTCCACCAACCAGCGTTCAGAACACAACCCCTTTCAGCAGTCCAAAAAGTTCTGTTAAATGACAACAGAGGGGACAGGCAACAAGAACCATCAGTCAAAGAGGGGAGGGCAAGTTCTTCTCTTCCGGGTCATGTTGGGGCGCTACCGGAACTGATCGAATTGGTAGTCTACAGTGTTTCTGGATGTTTCAGACTAAAGCTGGCGTCAGCATGAGACCACTACCATCTCGTAGCTCCGTCGTGGCCATTCCACGAGCAATCATGGCAGCCGCTCCCCACCAGAAGCCTGCGGGAGTCGGAGGCCCCCATGACTTTTGTAGAATCTTCACGGCTGAGGGGACGCTTTTCGAGAATGGGATCCAAGCCCTAGCAGACAAGCGTCCGAGTTCCAAGGTGTCCCAGGGCCATTTTAGTGGACCAGGCCCAAAACCGAAGAGCCGGCCGCCATTTTGAGAGTCCTGTGGCAGCCGCCTATCGCTGCACCGCTAGAGCGGGCGCATCTCAACTACATGGTGAGCGAGACGCTGTAGTCGCAAGAGCGGGCGGAAAACAGCTGAATGGCGGAAGAGGCACAGTGTAGCAAAAGCGGGCGGAATGGCAACTAAAACGATAAAGGGGCGCCTCACTACAGCTTGTCTTCAGGTCAAACGGATTGTGGGACAAGGTCCAGAATTGAAGAGTCATCAAAAGGCAAAAAGTACCGCCGGACCCCGGGAGCCGGCCGCCTATGTCGGGGGCGATCTCAGGCTACACCAGTGCTATAAGACTTGGGGAGGGTGTCGGAGCCAAGCGTCTTCTCCGAGTCCATGGCCATCACAGCGCCCCTCAGGGGCCTCCGTCAAGCTGTTTAGGAAGGTAACATATCATATTGTTTTCTAATGCAGTCAGGTCCACAAACGACACTCACTTACTTTGAGAATAGTGAAGCTGCAGTAGGAGGAAATAAGCTTCAGACAGTGTTACAAGCGCTGCTCAGAACTCTTAACTATGGCACCCAACATCCAGAACTTATGCTATTTGAGAATGGTAGTGACATCGAAGCATCTCGGGGACCAAAACCATTAACGTACTTTCACGTATGAAAATCTTACTTGGGGAGGGGGCAGGAGCGAAGCGCCCCCTCCCAGTCAGCGCCACCACACCGTATGTTGAAAATCTGAAGCCATCGTTCTACAAAGTCAACCAAACTTGGATTGAAAAATCTAGAAAAATGTACAAACTGAAAACCAGTTTTGGTCTGCATAGCATCAGTAACAACGCTTGAGTCAGCTTTGTGTCAAGCCGCCATTTTGATTCAACAAAGCACAGGCATCGAAAAAGGCTGAAATTCAGAACTCTAAACTATGGCACCCAACATCCAGGAGCTTGCTATCCGGATCTTGGAGCCTTGTGCTGTTTTCGATCTATTCACACATCGGTCCACTACTGACATCATCTTATAAACCAACGTTATGTAAATAGTTTTTTAATAAAATGTTTTACCCTATTTCTTTGCTGGTGTGTTGTCTATATTTTTAATATTTGCATAGGGTTTGTCATTATTTTGTGCGGGATGGGTGATGGAGCCGAGCTGTCTTGCAGCCCTCATGGTGTGGAGCTCAGTTCATCTCACTATTTTCGTATTTCTCAAGAAGGGTTGTTCCTAATATTTCTATTTTAGCGAGGTCAAAAAGAGATCCAATTAGTGGCCTACTGATTTTGCTCGATTACTTTTATTTTTTTACACGATTTTTCACTATCTGCAAAGACTAAACAGAGTATTGCGACTTTGTGCTTGTTTGTAAATAGAGAATGATCCAAAGAGAACCAATTCTAAAACAGTAAATGCTTGGACAACAATCAATCAAATGGAGAGACAAGGAGGTACGACGGATTACAACGGGGGTAAAGGCCTGCGTTAACTACCCTTCTGTATCTGCAAAGAGAGAGTACTAACAAAGGCAAAAGAGGGGAGGGGGGGGGCAGCGTTCAAAGCACATCAGCGTGCATAAATATGAAAATGTTTTTATCTATCACGTACTTGACATTTTAAAGCTTTTCATATTTGCTATTAAAAAACCAATGAAATTCACAGAAAAAACCATAGGTTATAGTGGATATATAGTTAGGAATTTGCATTTACAAAACCTTGAAAATTCAATGAAAAAACCATAGGTTATAGGCCATATATAGTTAGGAATTAGCATTTACAAAACCTTATTTTACTCGCATAAAACCATTGAAATTCCATATATAGTTAGCTAACTATAAGCGCTAACTATATATCGCGCACCCGCAATCCACTGCTGATGATGTCACATATTACATCATTCATGACATGGTCAGTGACATCACTGATGACATCACTGATGACATCTCAAATGACATCACTGATGACAACTCAAATGATATCAATGATGACATCTCAAATGACATCACTGATGACAACTCAAATGACATCACTGATGACATCTCATTTGTCATCACTGATCACATCACTCATGTGATAATACAATGAACCTCTTCAGACTCTAATATAACCTTACATACACTCAGTATAAACAGACACTCACAGACTGTCACTCATCCATGGACTTACTCACACACCTAGTCAGTCATGCAAAGAATCAATCACACCTCCATTTCCTCAACTATACAGTTATACACATCTTACTTATTCAAACATATAATAACACATATTTACTCTCTTATATAATCCCTGATACAAGCTCACAGTGATCGATACAGCCACTCACACATTCACTGGCTCTTATGCTCAGTTATTTATATATCTCAACTCTCACATGTATTGTGTTTTACATACGTACTTACTTGCACATGTAGCAATGAGAAATCCATTCACTCACCAACACACCCATGCACAGTCAACCGCTCATATAGCTGTTTCCACATGCACTCTTGAACTCATACTCCTAGTGAATCAACTGCTTACACATCTATGCACAGAGTCACGCACCTCCCAGCCACCCACACACACACTCAGCCTCCCATTCAAATATTTGGGCAACCAATCAATAACCCATATGGCTACTCTTATAGCTACTGATCAACACAAGCAGCAGTTTACACAACAACAAACATACTGATGCACGAATTAAGACAGTTTAGTCACTAACCCATGCACTCAGTGAGACACATTTAATCACTCACTCATACAGTCAGTCATGCACCTACTAAATTCTTCATCCAGACACTTATACATCCACTCATTCTTCAATATGTGAAACATATTTTAACTTTACAGAAACATACAGTCACTGGATGTTGTAATCAGTGATGTCATCAGTGATGTCACTGACCATGTCATGAATGATGTAATATGTGACATCATCAGCAGTGGATTGCGGGTGCGCGATATATAGTTAGCGCTTATAGTTAGCTAACTATATATGGAATTTCAATGGTTTTATGCGAGTAAAATAAGGTTTTGTAAATGCTAATTCCTAACTATATATGGCCTATAACCTATGGTTTTTTCATTGAATATAGTCTATTCTTGAGAAGCTTAAACCTCTTTTAAGTTTGCCATTTACAATTTTCAGGCACTTTTCAATAATTAAATCAACAAATTGTGCTCCTACCTTTGATATTTTCTTATTGTCATATGAAGCTGTCCGAGGTAATTTTATCACCGCCAAAGAGTTGGCTTCAGAAACACTGCAACCAGGGGCATATGGAATTCGAGTGTTACAGTCCCCGCTACAATATTTATGGCTTTCCGATAAACTGCCCCATCAAATCATCAATTTTGTCTACTATGGGAGATTGAACATTTGGAGGGACTGATCTAATGTACATATTCACTGGAGCTATGTATTTTGGTCCTAATGGAGTAGCAATTTTGATTTCAAGGACAATAAGATATATTGAATTAGATGGGACAAGTCTCGCCACTGGGAACAAATCTAGACTTGACTATATCAAAAGTCCACCTGACGGACGCCCAGCCAAATAAGGGAATGCATTTTCACTAAATGTCAGGAAACCGGGTCAATATATTAAGTTAGTAGCCTATGTCTCCTGAAGGAGTATAATATGGTGCCTATCAATAAAGGAACTCCACTCTGGATCTGGGAGTTTTGATATGATTCCCGCAACTTTCCAAGATAGCATTTTTAGGCAATCAGCCTTTATCAAATCTGAGCTTTGCTAATGGTACAGATTTTGGCGGGTTATGGTGGGTTAGCTCCCCTTGTGACTGTAAATGTACTTCAAAATGTAGGTGCCCGTTACCCTCAGTCCCTACAGTGGGGTTCATATCAATGAGTGGGTTACACGGTATCCCTTCACTTGTTAAGAGGGGGACTCAAAATTCCGATCTTCTTTATCTTTTCTAAGTCAATGTCTGATGTATCCATTGAGTGTGAGAGGTACCTAGTTTTAGACTGCCCAGTACGTATCAGTGGGTTTTGCTCCTTTATGCTAAAGGTCTGCTGTATGTCCCAAAGGGTTACATTTTTCTCTTATCTATAAATTGCTATTAGGTCTATTGCGCAGTTCAAGCGCAATTGATACTTCTGAAAGAGCCTTGTTCCTGAAAACCACAGCAATATAATTCAGCGGCAAATCGTTTGACATTAAATATATCCTTCCCTAATTATTGATCTACATTTTGTGCATTATTCATTGGGCCACCTTGTTTACCAATGCCTCGTGGGTTTCAGGAAAATCTTTCTGGATTTTGGGGACATTAATGATAAAAATATCAAACACTAGCAGCCAGCCCCAGCGTTGCCTGAGGCAGAAAGGGGCTGGGGGCAGTACACCCGCTCCCGCCCCGACCCCTCCCGTCCCGACCCCCTCCCGTCCCTACTCCCCCCCCGCCTGTCCCTCTGTGCACACCCGCTCCCCTCCCGCTCCCCTCCCGCCCTGATTTGAAGCTTTACTTTACCTGTGCTGCCGCTTCCGCTCCTCTTCGCCATGACGCGCCTGCGCTCCTCACCTCACCGCAGCTCCATGTCTGCTGCTCCTCCTCGTCGTCATCACGCACGTCGCGTCGCGGCCAGCGCTAAGTACTGGCCGGCGCTATTTTCAGGGGACTACTTTGTTTTAAAACTTAATTTTTTTAATTTACTTTTTTATAAATTTATATACCCTATGTCCATCTACACACCCTGACATTTTCATAGATGTATTGGGTGTGTAGATTGGCGCTGTGGTCCCCGAGTTTACCTGGCCAAAAGGTGCAAGTTCTCTCTTTATAATAGTGGTATAGATATAGATTTACCATTGCCGTTATTAGGAATAGCCTTTCTCTTTCCTTCTTTGCTGTTTAATACGGGAGTATCATTAGGTCTGGGTTTCTTATACACCATTAAGGGTTCTACATGCAACTGATCATGCAGAGGAGTACAAGTCTGCCTGGGGGTATCATATACCGGCATCTTTCCCTCTCTGCTATACCCCCGGGGTTCTTTGTTGACATATTTGCCTTGTTATCTATATGGTTTACAATTTAAATTGTTATTCAAATGACGTAGAGGTTACCCAGTATTACCACCTTCCCTTAATTTATATGACTCTTTATCTAGAACAGTGAGACTATGCAGCTTCTCATTTAATACTCTAGCCATCCTTCCCATGCAGTCCCTTAGACTTGTAATTTCGTCCCTTATCACTTTCAGTTTTACATCTAAATCCAAAGTGCCTTTGACGTCATTATTCTTTGTGCTGCCCCCCTCCCCCCACCCTTCCCCGGTTATGCAGGAGTAATTATCCTTTGGATTCCCTAGGTTCGTATATTTGTTAGAGCACTCCAAGTTAATTATTGTTGCATCCTCATTGGAGCTTGCAGCATCTGTTGTTTCCTGGAGGGCATGTGTTATGAGGAGTAGAGAACTTTCAGTATTAAAGATCTCAATTAGAATATCTTAGAGTGGTTTATCAAAATAAGTTACTATACTCTTCTGGGTTTTAGTGTTTTTCCCAGCTAGACTTTTTACCTCCCTTGCTGGTTTGTCGTTTTGCCCTTAGGTTTGGGGTCTAATAGACCCCTCGACTTCCTCGATGAGGTCATCCATTTCATTAAGAGTACAGTTTTCAGTTGCATGTCTTGGGATTTTCCTTACGCCTTCTACTCAAGGAATTTTGTCTAGTGCCTTCCTCTTGACAATAGTCAATTATGCCTTAGATAGTTCCTGTGTCTAAATTAGCTAGATCAACACTTCGTTAGTATTTCCCACGGCCTTTACAAAAGTAGTAATATACTTACAATCAGAGCCATGGGGGTGGCCCTGCCCTGCCTCTTCCTGTTTCTAACCGCCGCAGTACAGGCCTGGATGCAGACTGCGCACGGCTTGCACAGAGGGATAATGCGAGGCACTCTGTAGCGTTGATGCTCCTGCCCTCTGCTTAGTGGCAGGTCCACCTGGCGCTCGGATTTCTGGGGCTTGATGTCCCCACAAAAAAGGCTTGACGAGTGGGCGTTCCACGCAGCGAGAGGATGCGAGGCGCTTTGTAGTTCTGATGATCCTGCCCTCTGCTGAGTGGCAGCGCCTCTTAGCTAGCCCATAGATTCCTGGGGTTTGAAGTCCCCACAACAAAGGCGTGATGAGCGGGCATCCTGAATATATTGTTTGTATTTACTTATTTTATTTATTTATTTTAAAGTTTTATAGAGCGCGAACCAGACCTGTGAGGGTATTACAGCGCTTTACAGGTTTAAGGGTGGTATATAAAGCGTTAGGAAGGGAGGGAACAATTGGGTAAGAGGGATACATTATACAAGAAAGAGCACGCAGTCTAAGGTCCCGGCTACAAGAGGGATAAAAAGTTCAAAATAAGTGGACACTTATAAAAGAGGCACGCAGTCTAGACTCTTGGGATTTGAGACCCAGGAGTGCAATAATAGGTATCCTTCGTAGAGCCGTGGATGATGTCAAGGTGGAGGGTGGAAACATGTCGTACGGTGATTGAGATGTAATCATAAGACAAGGTATTTGCCCATTAAGAAGGTTTTGGTCTCCTTTTTAAAGTGTGCCAAGGACGGAAGTCTTCTGATGGCAGGTGGGAGGGAGTTCCAGATTCTGTGAGCGACCCCAGAGAAGGCCCAATTGTAGTTTTTTTTCTTCCAGAAGTGGGCTGGTTGCAGTAATAGGTCTTTGGCAGATCAGGAGTTTCTGGATCCTCCTGATATCACAAGTTTATGGGCGAGAAAAAGCAGGGGAATTGGAGTAGAGAGCTTTGTGAGTATTGCAGGCCAGTTTAAATTGAATTCAGGCCTCTATGTTAAGCCAGTTCAAAGTTTTGAGATGGGGAGAAATGTGGTCGAATTTCTTTGAGCCAGGTAGGAGTCTGGCGGCGGTGTTGAGGCAGGCTTTCAGTGGGGCCAGGAAATTCTTGGGTAGCCCTGCGGGAGTGGAGCATCCATATTCTAGTCTGGAAATGACTAGAGCCTGGATCGCCATTTTGAGGTCGGAAACTTCAAGGAAGGGTTTTAGGTATCTTAGGTAGCTCAGGTGGAACCTGGCCGTCTGGGCCATCGAGTTTATATGGCCGCGCATGTTCAAGCTGCCGTTAAGGGTTATTCCAAGGGATTTCACAGAGTCAACAATGGTGGGAGGGCAGTTTAGTGCTGTGATGCTCTTGATCCATTCCTGGATGTCAGGATTGGTCTTGAGTGGGGAGATTAGGAGAAATTCAGTTTTATTTGCATTGAGTTTAAGCTGGTTGGCGGTGAGCCGATGGACTGTCAGCTTCAGTGCCTCATTCAAGGAGCGAATGTCCTCAGGGGAGGAGATTTTTATATAGATCTGTGTATCATCTGCGTACATAAGGTAGGAGATATTGGCGGTGCGTAGTACCTCGTGAGTGGTTCAAGGTAAAGATTGAAGAGGGTAGGGGAGAGGTTTGATCCTTGGGGGACTCTAACTGGAGAGGGGGCGGAAAGATTACCGCTGATGAGGACTCTGAGAGCGATTTTGGAGGAAGGATCTTACCCATTCAAGAACGGTGCCATCTAACCCATCCTGAGTTTGAGTCGTTCAAGGAGGATTTCGTGGTTATCCGTATCAAAGGCAGAAGATAGGTCTAGGAGGATTAGGAGACAGGTTTTGCCTTGATCGAGGGCTTGGAGGGTGTCACCCACGATGTGGAGGAGGGTGGTTACCGTGTTGTATCCAGGTCTGACACCGGATTGGAAGTCATCTAGCAGGTGGAAGTTAATAATGTGTAGGCTCAGCTGCTGTTGCACACATTTTTCTAGAACTTTGGCAAGGAGTGGGATGTTGGATATGGGTCTGTAGTTCTCTGCGGAAACAGGGTACAAGGTTGTTTTTTTTTAGGATAGAGACAACTTGGCCAGACTTGAGTGAATCAGGAATTGAGCCCTGTTGGAGGGAGGCGTTGATTATTGAGGTCCAGGAGGGAATGATAGCCTGCGAGGCAGCTGCTAGGCAGTTAGAGGGGAGAGGATCATTGAAGTGGTTGGTCGGGTTTAAGGAGGCGAGAATTTTCAAAATAGAGTGTTCATCATAGTATTTAAAGTTGGACCAGTGCGCTAGATTTTTGGGTGAGGTTTGGAAAGACAGCACGTGGAGAGGAGGTGGAGCTGGCAGATTTTGATTTGGCCGGTGAGTTGTGGATTTAAGTTCATTTCCTAGGGCAGAGATTTTGTCGTAGGAGAAGGAAGAAAATTTCTCGCTTGATATTAGGGGTTTGGGTGTTTCCTTGGAGATTTTCGCTAGTTTGTTGGATTGATGTTTGACCAAGTCAAACAGCTTGCAAGGTCGGGTTTTGGCATTCTCGAGTTCGGTTCTGAAGAATTCTTTTTTTGAGTTGAGTATTTTCTTATTATAAGCATTTCTGGCCTGGCGGAGAAGTTTTAGATGGGCTGCTGATGGGTGTTGTTTCCAGTTTCGTTCAGTCTGTCGAAGGGATCTCCTCTCCTTGTTGAGGGATCCGCTGAACCAGGAATTCTAGTCCTTGATCTGGGTTCTTTTTAATTTCAGTGCTGCCAGGTCATCGAGAATGTCGGATATGGTTGAGGAATAGTGATCCGCTAGGTTTTCAACCAAGGTGCTTTGAGGGGGGAGGGGGGGGGGGGGGGGAGGGGTCTGTCGGTCTCACAACGCGCTGCCAGTTTCCCGTTATCAAGGGTCTTGGTGTTTCTAACCCATGGTTTGGGAATCACGGGTTGAGGTGTCCATGTCTTGTGAGTGCTGGGCAGTAGGAAGGTGATGGCGTGGTGGTCTGACCAATCACACGGGTAGAGATAATTTTAGCCACTGATTCCTTAGCAATGATCCAGTCTAGGGTGGCGCCTTTTGAGTGAGTAGGGAGAGAACAGGCTTGGGTAAGGGCTTAGTCGGCCAAGAAGTCTCTGATGGCATTGACCTGAGGGTCCTTAGGATCGTTCCAGTGTAAGTTGAAGTCGCCAAGGAAAATGTCATTAGAGTTTGGAAAAACTTTGGCTGTGATGATTTCCATGAGGAGGTCAGTACAGGTGTCATTCTTGCCTGAGGGTGGTGAAATATGTGAAGTTTGCACAGTTGGGAGGTGTTGTTGGAGATGTAGGGTGCAAGGTATTTGCAGGTGTCTGTAGGGTCTACCGGCAGTTCCGTAACCAGGAGGTTAGAGCGGTAGATGCAGGCAATGCCACCCCCTTTTTTCTTTGAGTGCCTATCCATCCTTACAATGTTGTAATTGGATGGGACTAAGAGGTCTAGGTAGGGCGAAGAGGATTCCTTGAGCCAAGATTCCGTCAAGATCGCTAAGTCCGATTTATGTCTCAGGATGAGGTCGGCGACATCAAATGCATGCTTTTCTGCTGATCGGCAGTTTATTAGGATGCCGGTTAGGGAAGGGTAGGAGTGAGTGTCAGGGGCAGAGGCAGAGATGGGAACTCTAGCTAGGCTGCTATTGACCACCCCTCTGACATGGAGGGTGGCAGGTCTGTTGGAGTTGGTTGCCACTGAGCAGATAGGGTGTTCTTCCCTCAGGATTGAGGGGCATGGGGTTGTCAAGGCGGACTCTTAGCTAATGAGGAGGTCAGCCATCTTCTTCCATGAGGTCTAACGGGTTAAGCGTGCCAGGGGTGGGTTTGTAGGTATGGAGGAGAGCAATGATTACCTCCGCCGAGAGGTGGCAGGGTTGCTTGCGGGGGCGCAAGTGTCTCAGGGATAGTGAAAGTGGGTAAAGGAGTGGCTTGGCGGGGGGGATGAGGGTCGCGTTCTGCGAGAGTCGGAGATTCGAGAAGGAAAGTTCAGTGATAGGAAGGAGGTGCTTTAGGTCCAGGCATGGACTTATGGATTCTGAGGGTTAATTCAGTGGCTCTGTGGTGGGGATTATAAATATCTCTAAGAGAGGTAGGTTCAGGCGGGCAGGGGGCCAGTTGCAAAGGAGCGATTCTGATAGGGTGTGCTGGTGACCTGGGGGTGAGACGTGGCAGCCAAGGGCCGGTTTCAGGTGAGCCGTTCGGCCGGAGTGTGGGGGGCTAGGTCGATCGTCCCTAAGAGAGGGTAGACCTTGCGGGCAGGGTGCCAAAAGGGTGGGCGCGATTCTGTCAGACTGGGTTGGCCGCTTAGTGGTGAGGTTAAATAGACCAGATTTCTGGGCCCTATTGGACGTTTCCAAGGTAGTGCTGAGGGCCCTAGTAGGCGTTTCAATAGCTCGGAGTACGGGAATATAACGCGGACAGGAGGTTAAGGGTTTGGGGGCCCTTCTGATAGCTGGTGCAGGATGTGTGATAGCGGGTCTAGGTTGGTTCAAGATGTGGGCCCTAGGGGGAGTTTTGGGAGCCGACAGATCGGGGAGCGCATGTGGGTCTAGGTTTAGTGGTATGTGCGCGCAGTGGTTGGCATGCGTTGGTGACAGGGTGACTAGGCTGGGTCGCCCAATGACTTGATCCCTAGCATTTGTGGTTAGTGAGAGGTTAGGTACACTTGGCGGATTTGGTAATAGGTGGAGCAGTGGGAGCGTGGATTGTGAAGGGTTGTGAACATATTGTTTGAGGAGGGTGAAGCGGACTGCAAATTTGATGAGGTCTTTGGGAGGCCTTGAATTAGGATAATGCCGCTGTTGTATAAGGTGATGGTGAGGTCAGCACGCAGGTTTGCCGATGGAGTGATGGTGAGGTTTTTTCCGTGAGGGAGGGATGTTCCTGGCTTCCTGTACGTTGAGGAGGCTCGAGAAGGCATTACGCCAGAGAGACATTTTCCTGGAGTGGAAGATGAGGTTGTTGATGACGGTGCCCAGGTTCACGCAGAGACGATGATCAGATATCAGGATCTCGGGATGGCTTTTTAGGATGGAGTGCTTGAGGGATTTAGAGGCGGATTTGGAGAGATTAGGAGGATAGATAACGGTATAGTAGTTGTCGCCCGCGGGGGACAAGCAGGGCTCTGCCATGCTGGGGTGAGTGATGAGATTCCGCCCCAGCAGTCAGTTTGTGTGGTGAGTGTATCAGAGGGTCTGCCCTACTGTCAAGAGTTACTTAGGGAAAGTGCTCCTGCGCTGCGAGGCAAGTCTTAAAACGAGCAGCGAGAACACATGCAAGGGCTGTTAATCATATGCTCATCGCCAAGGTGGGAGGTTTACTAGGTCTCTTCCAGTAGAATAAATTGGGAGGGCTGTAAGACCTATGCCCATGCCAAGATGGCCGCTATAGAAGTCCTCTTTCTTTTCCTATGGGGAACTTCTGGCTCAGTTCTCTTTCTGTTTTTGCGAAGGCATAGCTCAGTCCTCTTGCACTGTCTATGGATAGGGCATGTGAGGACTGTCTCCACTGTGCAAAGCAAGTGCCTTCAAAATGGATGAGCCAGCACACAGGAAGTCCTCTTTCACTTTCTATGAATAGGGCATGTGAGGACAGCCTCCCCTGTGCAATGTAAGTGCCTTCAAAATGGATGAAGCCAGCACACAAAAAAAGTCAAGACGGCCATCCAATTCAGCATCAATCCTAGCTGTGACCAAAAACAGGTGACTCTCACAAGTGGCCAAGCCAGCACACATAGAGTCTGCCACCATAGTCTCAACTGAAATGTAGCCTGGTGCTCACCGTTTGCAGGATCCGGCAGTCATCGGTCACTTCGCAATCCTGCGACCCGGGAGTCAGAGGGTCACAGTCGACGCCTTGCAAGGCGCCCCCACATCTTCCTGGCACACTGGGTCAGGGCGGTCCGCCGTGTGCTACAGGACGCAGGTCCTGGATTCCCTCAACTGCACCTTCGAGGAATGCCCCAGCCGGCCAATGCACCGGCCGGTCTTCGCTCGGGGCCGTGAGGAAGAGCGGCATCAGACGCCGGCAGAAAGGCAGGCCCAGCACCGGCAACAACTCCGCAGCGGAATGCATTAGAGGCCGGTGGAAAAAAAGCCCAGCACCGGCCACAACTCCAGCAGCAGACAGCATCAGATGCGGGCGGAAGGTGAGCACAACATCAGCTCCAGCATCGGAGATGGGCGGAAGGCGGGGTCCACACCAGCCCCTGTTTCGGCAAGAGGGCCAGGATCCACCCAGATCTCGGACCGAGCCGTAGTCAGCACAAGCACAGCTTAGGCCGTAACGGGATGCGATGCCAGTTGAATCATAGTTTCCGTTGAATCATAGTTTTTTTTCTCCGAATCTTCTCCTTCCTGTTGCATTTTTGTGTAGGCACCCTAAGATCCATAAAGCACCAAAATGCCATATGCTTGGCACTATGACTTTTTATACATTTGAGGGGGCAGATGTGAGACTGCAACAAAGATCTATTCAGCATAATTGCCCATATCTTCCTTGCGATCATTCAGCAGAGGAGGCTGAGTAGTTGTTAAAATGTCTGCCAATTACCTATTATTGATTTTGTTCCATGCCCAGGTTTTTATACTCTGCACTGTTTTATTGGGTAGTTTATTTGAGGCTAAGATTCGTAAGCTGAAGTTTACTGCTGTGTGATACGATCAGATTATCAGTAGTATGGCTTCCAACTGCAAATCTTGACAGCTTAAGAAGGTGCCATCTAAGATATGGCCTGCTGTATGTGTAGCAACAGACACCAGTTGTTTAAGATTAAAACAGTTCAATTTATCGATGAGTTGTTCCGATGGTAATTAAAATCACCCAAGATGGTACAATTTGAATACATGATTCAGTAAACTCACGTAAGTGTAAAGTTGGCAGGCCCTAGGCCCACATATTAGAATAAATGACCACACTGATAACAGTTAGGTATGGTGCAGAACTGACCCAGGGCACGTGCGCCCAGCTCCTTTTATTTGCAGAGTCACCTGACTGGTGACGCCTGTGATGGGAGTGTGTTAGTGTGAATGAACAACAAGCAGAACACTAGAACGTGTCCAGCCAGACACTACAGCAAGGACGCTAAGTAGTTGGCTCTAGGGCCCGTGGGTCTGTAGATCAAGAGACCATTAAAGATTAGATCCTTTGTCAATTTACATCTACAAATGAGGACTTCGCTGTCCGTTATATTGGTCGGCTCCCATAAAATCTCGGCAGGGGACTGCTAAGCCGCCTCCGCATTTGGAGATGCGATCTAGTCTTGAAATGACATAACCATTGGAATTGCAGCGACTAAGTTAGGGTCAGATGCCTCATCTGCTCAGGCTTAAGTCAGAAAGGCTATATCCAGAGCACAAATGTCTAGATGGTTAAAAAATTCATAATTATGCTTAATAACTGATTGTGTATTAATCAATACACAGTTCAGGGTAGGTGCTCTAATGATTAAAGGAAGGACTGAAAAACTTTGGTTCATAGTCAACTTCTAAATAAGGGCTTAATTTGACACAAAAAATGACAATGAGTGTAATTAAGAATATCTGATCCCTTTTTGAAATTAAAAGTATTACATAGCATGTGCCTACCTGGAACATTAAACTGGAAGAGCTTGAACAGGGGTTCTGGTGCCAGGCTTAGTTCTGGTGCAGATGGGCACAGATGGGCTTGCCTTTGGCACGCCCGGGGTGCCTCCGTGCATAGGCTATATTTTTATAGTTGGTTGGGAACATTGGCAGTGTCACCACTAGAACGCTGACCTGCTCTTCCGTGTGACCCAACCAAAAAGGTAATCAGGGAAAGGTAAAAACACAATTCCCCTACCTTCAGTGAGGTACACTTGAAGGTTATTACGAAGAAAACAAGAGCTCGCACAGGCTCTGCATAAACAGCCCCAGGATGTGCAAAATAAGCCCCACAATTTGTGCAATATAGACTTTGATGAAGGTAATAACAATTCAGGCACAATTCATGCCACTCAGATGCCTAAAGACCCTAACAATGCCTAACAACAGTAAAATTCCCCCCCCCCTTAATGAAAATTTCGGCAGTTTAAGCATACAGCTTAGTAGTGCAAAGAAAAAGTGGGTGGTTCAATTGTTTTATGTTGTTTACCATGTGTTTGTTTTTTCTGTACGACCTCATTTTATGTGGACCTCCTTGGAGTTCCAAATCATGAAATAAACTTGAACTTGTGAGCCATTATCGCTCCTCTGTCTCCAGATAACATTGTCTTAAACATAAATGTGTCCAAATTCATTCAGCATGCTTATCGCAACCTAGATAAAATGGACACTGCTGAGGCCATACTGCCCATTGACGAGACTGAACATGTATTTTAATAGAACTTGCAAAGACCGGGAGGGCTAATCTACAAATTGAAATGTTTTAACTAGCATGCTTACGGTCATATTTTATTTTTCTACTCTTTTGTCATTTTTTTATTCATAAAACTGTACACAATGTGATTTGTGCAATCTTTTAAAGATATGTTTTTTATATCTAAATAAAGAACCCGTTTACCGTTACCGTTGTGAGCCAAGTCTGTGTTCTGCTGTCTGCCTCTTGTTAAACATTAAAACCATCACCCGAGGTTGCCCATTCTGGGTTCTAAAAAACGGTTGTTGGGATTGTGACCATCTTAGTATGCACGCCTATCACTACACTGATCAAACTAATTTGAGCTTCCGTTACCTTTTGATTCAAATGTTATTACTTTCCTGTTTTTCCAACCTTGATTACCTGAAGCTCTTGTTTGGGCATGTAATAGCAATTATCCGGGAGGTAGGGATAACAAATTCCTCAGAAAATAATTTAAGTTCTTTATTAGCTTATCTGTTTTTTTCTTCAGAGGATAATCACTGAGAGAATCTAAGTCAGCATTGATCGCTTCAATTTTTTTTTCTTTCTCTTGTCTATCACATTTACTCTCTTCAATTTCTCTTCTAGTTTCTCTATCTCCTTATTCAGGAAAAGCACCACCTCCCTAGCTGTTTCGATAATAAGTATTATCCAATCACATGAGCAACAACTTCAAATCAAAGAACATTTTTTCCCAAAATGACGCATCTCCACAAAGAGTCCAAGAACATTTTTCACCCATGGGCCCATTCAAATTATCCCTGCTTTCAAGTATTCTAACATATTATTAGCATTTGATGGGGCGGCGTGGCCAAGATGGCAACCGCAGCGGACGCTCAGTGAGGAGCTCTGTTCCAGCCCAGGCAAAAAATCCTGAAAGTAAAAGCCCAATTGTTGCTACCTGCCTACCAATCGGAGTCCTCTGAGGACGGCGGTGGGTTCAGTCTCGGGTGGGCCCTGGGGAAAGCCAGACTGTGTATGGCGGATGCGGGCACCCGGATCTGCCCAGTGTGACAGAGGCCCAAGAGCATTGAGGGGGCTGTGGCCCTGTGAAGGGAGATTCAAGTAGTTGGTGAGTGCTCCAGCAGGAGACAGACCCTCGGCTCACCCGCGACTGGACACGAGTAAAGACCTGGACCTGTGCCGCAAACTGATTAAGCGGAGATCGGCTGAAGTGGCGCTCTGGGTGACGGTGCCCCTGAGTCAAATGGCTGTCGCTGCGGGAGGCGAGGCAAATAAAGTAGACCACTGTGGGTGAAGGGAAGAACTGCTGACCTGATACAGAGATGTCGATGTGATTGCCATCCGGTCCCGGCCCTGAACCGTGAGGTGAGGCGGCACGCCTGCGCTGAGCATTGGGTGGTGAATGCCTCCAAACATGAGGCCTGGGTGAGCCTCCAGCTGAAATAAGCAGTGGCTGGGACTAGGCGTGTTGCAGGGGCCAGTGGCTCCCGGGCGAACGGCCCGGAAGACACCGATATAAAACCCTACCAGGGAGCCTCCTCCTGATCGCACCAGTGCCATGAGAAGAACTCCGATTGGGCTGGTGACATGAACTGCTTGGGCGGTGGCTGTGAGGAGAAGCGCCCTGGGTAATCACGCCCCCAGACAGTGGAAATTAGAGACTACAGCAGGGTCTGCTGTAGGTGCATGACTGAGTGGCCCAGAGGAGACTGCAAAGCTGTTGGTGGGACCTCAGCGGCACGTGGAACAGGACCACGAGGTGAGGCGGAGTGGCAGCACCTAACGTGGGGTATGGGGTGCCTACACGCCTGGAGATCAGGGGGGACAATGGGACAGCGTGTTAGGACCGCAGCGGTGTCTGCGTAGAGGCTCAGGACGGAGAAGGTCCTCCAAATGTGTGCGTGCTCACGCTGCCGAATACAAACTGCTAGGGACTTCCTGAGGAGCCAGATGAGGCAAGTTGGGTCCTTAGTGAAGCAAGGCTGGTGCTTCTAGATGCCAGGAGTGGTACGCAAGATACAGTAGGGGTGACCCATTGGGAGGCTGCTTAATAAACCCAACATGTTCTGGAGTAACAGACAATAGGATCTAGAGGCCCCAGAGGGTGCAACCTCTATAACCTATGGTGAACTTGTGTTGGTGGCTAACACCTGCTCCAGAACAGGGAGGGGAATGTAATTGAATAACAGCCTGAACGCCACTGCGAAGTCTGGGGAGATACACATGGAATTAAGGCATCCGTGATCCAAGGGAGTTAGATCATCACCAATAGCAGGATGATGAACCAGACCCAACATAAATAGCAGGGACGGTGCTGAGCTGCAAGGGCCTGATCTGGGGGCGGTATAATCGTACTACGGCTTTTGGTGCCAACGTCAAGCTTTACCTAACGGTTATTTAGACACTGCTGAGTGAGCCATAATCTGCAAACTAGTCGCCAAGATGGGTGAACCTAGACCCAAACAGGGAAGTGGACCACCGGAGTTACTGAAACAGGAGAGGTGGATGAACATGGGCAATCCATACATACTCACTTGGATAAAATATTAGCTGCCATAGCGGACACAAAAGCCGCTCTCCAGCAAGATTTAGGTCAGTGGGGCTGGGACTATTACAGACAGAACATCGCAAGCTGGTGGACAGGATGAAGGAAGTGGAACTTGCCCTGGAAGAGAAACAACCAGAACCAAAAAGGGCATCCCACAGACTGGACGACTTAACCACTAGGGTGGCAATCCTAGAACGGCGGGCCAAAAACGCTGAAGGGGTTAATCGCCATAATAACATAAGGAGGTCGGGTCCCAGATGGAACAGATATGGTGGCCTTCTTGGAGGACTGCCTCCAGATGACTCTAAGTTCTTCACACTAGAAAGAGCACACAGGGTCCCGTTGCGACCTCTGGGGCCCCACAACCAGTGGTGACAAGGCTGTTATACTATAAAGACCGAGACCGAGACGCCATAATCCAACACTCACGCACGCATCGTCCATATGTGATGGACAACAGCCCAATCAGGAAAAGACCGCAGTGCAGGCGCTTGTAAACGAGCCTGTTTCTATTGTGGCTTGCGCAGCAGCCTGGAAAAGTGCAGTACAAGCCACAATAGAAACAAGGATTTCTCCAAACACCCACGCACTGTGTGCCAGACACCTTGTGGTCCAAGGAGGTTTGGGGGGGCACCACATGTGCCCCCCATAGCGTAGGCCCATAGGGATGGGGGCCCTGCTAGGGGCCCCAAAGTACCTTTCCGTCTACCTGTACATGGTGGTTGGACCACCATGTAAAGTCAGAGGGAAAAGGGACATGCAAATCCCTCCACATGGTGCTGGCACATGGTTTAAAAACATACCTTTCTTAAATACGGCTTTTGCTGCGGCCCTTTTCCGGGCTGCAGCATAAGCCGCAATAGAAAAAAAAAATTCTGACCGCCTACACGGCGGTCACATCATAATCTGAAGGGTGGGACTGCCAAACGTGACCTTCCTTCAGCGACAGAATACAAAAACGAGTTGGTGAAAAAAAAATGTTTGCCTGATAAAACTCGAAAAAAGATTATTTCCCCATTCAATTCAATACTAAATTAAAACTAAAATAAAAATGTTTTTACTAAGGGGCCAACGATGCGGCCAGTAAAGGCTCAGACTGAGGATTGGAGCCTTCCTGGCCGCATCGTAATCACCCGCTAGGTTTACTTTCTGACCGCCACATTACAATGCTGGCAGTGGGAAAGTAAACCGGTTGTTCATTCCAGCTGGCTTACAATGTGCTCATGGAGTCCATCGTGTTGTATACAAAGGGGTTTGACCCATATATACTACCTGACCAGGGTCAGTTAATTACAGTATCAAAAAGTGGGGTCTTGGCAGTGGAACAATTAATCTAAACAAAGATCATAGCAGCACAAAGAAAGATAAACAACACAGGTAGACATGTGGTTGATATCCACTATTCAAAAGTCATTTTGTACTAACCAAGTAATATCTGGAACAAAACAAATTATAGTATTCCACAGATATGCACTTTGTATCTGCACAGTTATACAAAAGTGTAATAATATTCACAGTGCTCTCGGTGGTGAGAAAAGAGAGGGGTGGAATAGTGTGTACTAGTGTGGGAGAGGGGACATGGAAAGAAGTGACATAAGTACATCAATACAAATTTCTATGTACATTTCCATACATGATAGAACTTAGTCATATGTTGTGTCCCTAGAGTCTGTACTAGGATTGTAGTCAACGTTTCGACCCCTAGATTCAGGATAGTTATGGTCCTTGAGGTGGGGGCTTCATCAGGACTGTATGAGCACGTATGTAGAGATAATGGAGGACCATCGGCCAGTAGGAGCCGGCTCGTAATCCCAAAGGACGGCCCTTTCCAACCTCGGATTATGATGCACAGTTTCCCACATGTTTTCCATGCCGGCCTATCTGACATTGAAACCATGTCGGAAAGTGTGTTTGGGGGCTCCAGCAGGGTCCCCTAGAGTGTACGTCCTCCATTTGGGGGCCGAGGGGGCTTTTATGGTGCGCCACCTGTTGATCCCTGCACCCTGTAGCAGGCACCATGAGGTGGCTGCCACAGGGATGAACAACACCGCCGATTTATCAATGGAAGTTTGTGTTACAGGCGGTTTATGGTCGTAACACGAGCTCAATTGAGAAAGGGAGTATGCCACAGAACAGTATTCGGTCTCATTGTAATTAGCCGGTCGAGACCATCCACCGGAGGTCAGTCAGTCCCAGGACCGAGACGGTCCGCCCGACATCATAGTCAGGCCGTAAATGTTTTTTCAAAATGTTAAAATATACAAAATGTTACAAAAATTTACAAAATGTATTACATAAATTGTAAAATATATATAAAATATATATTATTTAGTCACACACTAACAAACTACAAAGGGCAGAGGCCAATGAAACCCGCACTCTACCTAACCGGTAGTGTCGTTTTGTGACTAGGTGCACGAAACCTGGGAGTGCTTCCCCCTCCACTCCCCACAACTTGTAAGTAACAACCTACAAATATTTGGCACGACAAAGAATGGTTTCAGCACACTGACAACTGATCAGTACTATTAAATACAAGTTCTTATACACAATTATATTTCAACATGTATTACAAATGAGCACATAAGAAATTATCAAAATGCAGTTGATGTTCTTTTTTCAAATCTTTTTCTTCCTTTATTATTCAGATTAAGAGAATTCTTCCTTTTGATAAAATCATCCAACACTTAGCCAACGCGTTTCGTGTCTTTTTCTAGAGACTTCTTCAGGGCTTATAGTTAAATGTGTGATCATCTCAGTAATTCCGCAAGAAAAGGGATACTTCAGTATCGTTTCTCCTCTGAGAGATCTGGTGAACCTCTGGTCCTGTTACGAAGTATATTGAAATATATTGTAGAAAAAATGTAATATTATAAAATATATATTTTTAATATATATTTAAACATATGATACATGCATAAATACAGTATTCAATAAAAAAAACCTGTAAAATACAATTTAAATAATATATTATTCATAAAATGATTTAATATGTATTGAAAAAATATTACTTACATTTTTTTTATTTGAAAACATGGTTAAATATATGTTAAATATATTTAGCATAATAAAATACCCAAAAATATGTTAGCAAAACAAATACAAAATATATGTCTCTGTATACAAATATTATTACCAAAAATGCACTAAATAATATTACTTAAAATATTTAATTTAACAAATGTTGCAACATATATTACTTATTAAAATTGTAATTATATATATATATATTTTTTTTTTTGTTTAAATCTTTTTATTGAACATTTTACAGCGTACAACCATAACAATGCCTATGCACCGTAATCAGATATGTGCAAGTGTTACATCATCCAATACTCTGCCAGAGAGAAAGGGGGCAGATGGGTTGTGTAACAAATGTTTAAAGTGGACTCCTGCCGATGTCTGTACAAAAGGAGCAACAGCGCTTAAAAATCTTAACTCTAGATGGATCATGCAGATTTCAGGTGCGGTGTGTCTTAGGCCAAACTGTGGATATACGATACAACAAAAGGAGGACAACTTAAGCAAAGGAGGGAGGGAGAAGTTGCAAGAGACCTGCTGCCATGTCTAGTATGATCAGGGACTCCAGGGCTATATGGACCGAGTGACAGCGGATTACTGAGAGAGGTAAAGGGTAATTTCACTTTGGAGGTCGGGCTACACATCTCCTCTATCAAGGGGGGAATGGGTTGTGCACGAAGCAGAGGCAAGAGACGCCGGGGCAACCAGGTACACTGGGAGGACCAGAACGACGGGCGGTAACAAAAAGCAAAACCAAGGAACAACAGCCAGGACCGAGCACGAGGTGAGCTTGGTGACAAACCTATCGACACACACCCTTACCCCTGACAAACTAGCAGTCCTAGAAAAGGGACTCAGCTTCGTACCCACAGCCAGACTGGACAAATTTCAGCTGCACTGCGAATTAGCAATTAAAACTGAATGCCTTTTTCGAGACTTCCCCTTGTGATGCATCTAGTGAAGCTGAGGGAGACACCAAGTTTAGAGCAAAATCTACATTCATGCCACCTCCAACTGCCATCCCTCCTGAAATTTCTGTATACGAACAAGCAGTGTTCAAAGACATAGAGGAACTTGACGAAGGGCATACATTCCAGAACATCACAAGTGGGGAACGCATGGCCCTACAGTCCCTCAGAACAAATGAAGCAATCATTATAAAACCAGCGGATAAGGGAGGAGGCACGGTAGTCATGTATAAAGAGGATTACAAAAAAGAGTGTATCAGGCTTCTGAATGATACCAAGAATTACAAAAAACTGGATCACGACCCGAGCAACAATCTCAGAGTCAGCATCAACAACCTGGTGGAAGAAGCAGAGACTACTGGTCTCATTACTTCCAGTGAAGCAAAATTTCTCACTACAACTGAAGGCAAGATCCCGCACTTTTACATAGTACCCAAGATCCACAAAAACAAGACACCACCGCCAGGTAGACCGATCGTATCCGGCATTGGATCACTTTTGGAACCACTCTCATGCTACTGCGATCATTTTCTCCAACCGATTGTAAAATCCACCAACACTTATCTACAAGATACAAAAGACCTACTTAGACTCTTGGACGGATTCAACTATAATCCTGATACATCCCTCCTGGTCAGCTTGGACGTCGAAAGTCTATACACCATTTTGCCCCAAGATGACACCTTAAAAGTGCTGGAGACCGCACTTGCCAACACAGATTGGCCTTACCAAACCTCAACCAAATTCATTTGGGACTGTGCCAAACTGACACTGAAAGAAAACTATTTTGAATTTGAAAACAAACTATACTTGCAAACATACGGTACTTCCATGGGGAGCGTTTTCGCTCCCAGTATAGCAGGGCTTTATGTCCACCATTTTGAAACTGAACATATATTCACCAACAATGTGCCCAAATTCCCAGAAATAAAATTCTACAAAAGATATATGGACAACATTCTACTTATATGGGAAGGCAACATTGAGTCTATAACCACCTTCTGCCAATGGCTCAACACCTGTGACCATAATCTGAAATTCACCTACAGTTATGACACACATAAAACTACCTTTCTAGACCTTAACATCAAGGCTGTTGGAGGCTTGCTAAAAAGCAAAACTCATTACAAACCCACTGCCAGTAACTCTCTGTTTCATTTCTCCAACTTCCATCCCAGACCACTTAGGGAAAACCTGCCTTACGGCCAATACCTCAGATTAAGGCGCAATTGCAGAGAGACCGCAGACTATAAGGAACAGGCAAAAGATCTTAGTGCCAAACTCAGCCATAGAAGCTACCCAAAGAGGATTACAGATAAAGCACAAAAACGTGCAAAAAACCAAAACCGTGAGAGACTAATTGACATATGCCCTCCCGAACAAAAACCCATACCTCTGACCTGTGTCACCACCTTCAACACAGTCTCAAACCAAGTATCCAAAATAATAAAAAAACACTGGAAAATAATAGGGACTGGGAACCTACAATGGGACCCACCCCTTATCTCGCATAGAAAAGCCAAATCCATAAAGGACGCAATTGTCTCTACTAGACCAAAACCCATGCAAATCGCACACAACAGCATTACCAACGCATGGGGCCTTCCCAAGGTCATTGGCCATTTTGCATGCGGAGATTCCAGCGTATGCCACTTGACTAGTACCACAAAAACCCTGGCCCTTGAACCAGGGAAACTATGGGAGTTGCGTGCCCACACCAACTGCAACACCACACATGTAATCTATCGGATCACGTGCCCTTGTAACCTTATATACATAGGCATGACCAGAAGGAAAATCAAGACGCGCATTTGTGAACATCGGAGCACTATCCGATGTAAAAAGAACATTACCAAATTGACCAATCACTTTCTGGAAATGGGCCATACAACCAACGACATGAGGTGGGTGGTGATAGAAAGCATCAACCCCAACATGCCGAACATTCAAGAGAAACTACTTAACAAAGAACAACAGTGGATCTACCGCCTGTCTAGCCACAAGACGGGCCTGAACGACAACATACCATGGAATAGCTTGAGTAACCACTAGCCACCATATACACACCCTCTATCTGTTTTTTGAATCTGTGAGACCCACACTTGAATCTGTATTTTGAATCTGTGAGACCTACACTTGAATGTGTATCTAGGCACATCACGGCTACCTGCATATTGCGGACTCTTAACAGCAAGGGCCTCATTGTTCATGATCTTAGGAACATACCAGTATGTCTACTGTCTCTCCTATGACCAGTTTCTCCCCACTTGCTCAAGGTTCCGATGACCATACCATTTTGTCCTTTTTATCTGGCAGAGCCAGGTGCTCCTTGTATTAAAAAAACTTTTGAGCACTTCCGCAGGTCCATGTCCAAATAGTGGCCCCCCCATTACTACTCTGCGGGCACTGCCCTCACTGCAAGTGACGTCGTTTTCCTTAAAAATAAAAATAAATAATAAATATATTCCTTTTTTTACTAAATTAGGAAGCAGATCCTAGCATATTTGCCAATATATAAAAACAGGCGCTCCCTATGGACTACCGAGGCCTTAATGACCCGACAGTAGTGTATCCCGCACATATAACATTGTCCCGGGACTCCGTTTCAAGATGGCCGTTCCTCTTACTTCACTTAAAAGACCCTTTTGCGCATGCGCGCACTAATGCACTGCCTCCGATTGATGAGGCCAATTAGCCCTAAACCCGGAAATCCGAACAAGAAACTCCACCGGCTCACATCTACCAGCCAGGATGCCGAGGGACCCAATAGGTATCCCCGCAGAGGACACCCTTCATACAAGTAAGGTCTTGCATCCCCCGCAACAGCTTTCATACGGCTCGATCCTCTTCGCCCTATGTAAACTAACCTCAGAGCTTGTCTCCCCCTAAACTCTTTCAGATCGTAAAAGGGAGTTCCTCTCCCCCGCGCCCTGAATTACTGGAACAGCAAGTAAAAGCAATGTAAATATTGGTACACCCCTTTTTTAATATGTCATTTTTAAATGTCTGTTTGTCTAACTACATTTGGTAGCCGTATCGTCATGAGACATCATCTCACTTAGGCACCCCTCACAATCCTCGGGGTCGTCCTATTGTTTATCACTACTCTTTATCACTATGTAGTATACGACGTGCCTCAAGAGCGTAGGACCCCCAGCATGCCGCAGTGTTTTTCTACTCATTAACCGCCTGGCAGTGTCCTGACCAGCGAGCACATAGCGCTGATCCTGCCACAGCATGCCTATATCAGTACGTGCATGCTATGCTTTCTGAACATCTGTCACTTTATCTGGCACCACAGGAACTATCATGCATGACACCCAATTAATCGCATTGCCTGCCATTTTTAAAAGAGCATCTTATATGTTGTGTATTGTTCCTCCCTTTCTTTTGAAGGTTTTTTTCTTGCAGCTGTGCAGTGCCGGTGAGTATACAGTTACTAATTTTAATTTTACACTTTTTTCACACACCTTAGCGCGTGTGTAGGATAACAATCACCCGTGGTACTAAATTTTGCCACTCACTTCACTTACCCTTGGTCCTGAAGAAAGTCCCGTTCATTTTTCCAGAAGGGACTGAAACATGTCGACCACATAAGTCAACTCTTAGTAACAATTTTTCTAATTGTAGTTGCATCACATATTTTAACCAATACCGTGGGCCGCCAAGAATAAAACTGTAGGTAAGGATTCCCAGAGGTATCTTTTAATACTCACCTTCATCTACATCACACGTTTATACCACACCTGCTCCGCTGTAGTCAGGCGTACAAGCACAACCAGGCGGCACTCGGCTGCCTGGTTGGACCCCGATGATGAAGCATGACACCAACCAGGTTGGTGTGTGAGGGGTTTATAAACAAGACCCATTGGGTCCAGTCAGAAGGCCATTACTTAAAGTGACCCTAAATAGCAGTGAATACTTCTACACATAGTGGGCCAGTCCACATTGATTCTACATAATACATTTGAGGACAGTACGCGCCCCTAAAAACCCTTGCTCTCCCTTTTGATTTTTCTACTAGTCCTGTATATCATCCATGGGTTCCCCAAAGTTAGCGACCATTTCCTATAACTTCGATACCATGGTGTCCCATTGAGCCGCCAGAGGGAACTTTTGGCTACCAAGCGGATCTTCCCCAAAATTGTAATTATATGTTAATGCATATTTCCAATTATGTACTACCTACACTTACCAATTATATGCTACATAGGTTTTTGTAATAGTTATTACTGAATATTGACAATAAATGTATTCAATAAATTCAAAAATATTTGCAATGTGTTTTATTGCTTAATAAAACCAATGTTCTGTCATTAGTAAAAGTTTTTTTCAACTGAAACAAACTTGCATAAAGGACTTAGGGCATGATTATGATGGCAGTCAGACTTTTGTCGACTGCCATCCTGTTCGGAATGGCACCGCCCGACTAGAAGTCGGTGGTCCCACTAGGGATTACGATGCGACTGCCTTCAAGGCGGTCGCAATGTGTATGTTTCGTATTGCGACATGTACTACAGGGCATATGGTGCCCAACAGACCCCAAGGCTGAGAGTAAGGGGAGCAAGCTAGAGGCCCCCAAAGCCCCTTTCCGCCTGCCTTTTCCTGGCAGGTTAACTGCCATGAAACGGCCGGCAGAAAGGGACATTGTAATCCCTACGGCAGTGCCTCGGCACGCACCGCCACTGTTGTAGGGATTCAAGTCCCTCGGATGCGTGGCGGTTGGTCGCTCTGACCGCCAACCATCCTCCTGCCATTGTAATGAGGAGGGCTGATCTCCATGGTCAAAATGGCGATGGGACTGCCACAGACGGGCTGACAGTGGCAGTCCCACACCATAATAATGAGGGCCTTATTTCTTATAAATAAAAAAATTATTACAACCTAAATGTGTTTCTTTTTACTAACGTAGAAATATGAAGCAAATGTAAATACAGTACTACAATACCACTATAATTTTATTCATTTACACTATTTTAAAATACAACAAAATAAATTATAATTCATACCAGTTTTAAAATTAAACACAAAACATTCACTTTTTCTAGAAAACAATAAGATACCAAAGGGAAATTACTCACCTATCACACATAAATATAAATATAACCCCTGCAACATTACTTAATGTAAAAAACATTATGGGGCTGATTACGATGCTGGTCGGACTGTGCATCCGGCCACCATGTCCGCGGAACAATTCTGTCCGCCAAGGCTGCAAAGTATAATCCGCACGATTGTGATGTATGCAATGGCAAATCCCAACCGTTGCAGTCATAAAGCTCTCAGCATGGAACGCAGAGGTCAGAAAGTGCCCCCAGACTTTTGCTCTTAGCCCCCCAGAAAGCTCTGCAGAGGTTCTATAAACTTCTAGCTTCCTGAGCTGGATTATGGCGGGGCTCAGCTCGAAGATACCCCTACCCGAATGGAAGTCTTTTATTAAGAATTATGATATCTGTGCCTTTCAAGAGACCTGGGCTGTCGCACCCATGTTTTGTGAAGGTTATTTGAATTTTTCCATACCTGCTGTGAGAGAGGGGAAAGGGTGGCCTCGGGAGGTCTGACAATGTGGGTTCGACAAGAGCTCAATGCGATTGTCCACGTTATCCCTACTAAGAATAATGACATCCAGGTGATTAAACTAACAATCAATACCAACTCAGATATTCTGCTAATTAATATCTATGCCAGAGGCACAAGGGGGAAGCATTCAAGAGTTTTAGCGGCTCTGGAACAGCTCCTTAACACTTTGCCAGACATCACCAAGGTAATCGTTATGGGTGACTTTAACATCACTTTTGAACCGCTTGCCTTGGAGGATGTCCTCTGGGCTGAGGCAGAAGATAGGAACTGGTCAGTTCCATCGCTTGAGTTATTGCCCATTAGGAAGTGGACTGATGTGATCATTCAGATGAATAGTATCTACATTGAGCGAGGCCTAAGGGCCCTTAATGGCCACACTAAAATTGATAGGTTAGGTTCACCAACCTTTAATAATGGGTATTTTGCAAGCAGAATTGACTATATATTGGCAAGTCTGAGTTTGTGGCAATTTGTGGAGGACATGAATATCATTGATCGGCTCGAAAGTGACCAAAACCCGCTCTGTTGCTCTATGTTTCTACTTTGTACTATCTCAGCTATATTGGGGAGGCAGTCCAAGCTAATGACCTAAGGAGACTTAAGTGGGTCCAGGTTAAAGAATCTCCAACCTTACTTGACAACATAGCGTTAAGTCTGCAACGTGCAATTAGAGAGCTTGAGGTCAATGCTTTACAGATTGGAGTCCATGATAGCTCAGGGAATACACATACTACTTTCTTTACCCATCTACGTACTCTCTTTGAAAATAAAGGGAAGAAACCTATAGTGCCTGTACAAGTTGAGGGGCGATTGTATAATGACGAATGCCGGATGGCACGCAAGGCTCTAGGTAAAGTGATCAAGGGAGGTATTCCACGTAAAGTTCGTGAAACAAGAGCTCTTTATAAGGAAGTACAACTTAAGGCCAAGAAAGCCTGGGAAGACCAAAGATGGCAAGATCTGAGGATGGCGTGTTCTTCTAAGGACCCTAAGCTGTTTTGGAACACCTACACCTACAACTGGCCCAAGCGCCTCGATCCCGGCGCTTGGATCCTTCCTGGCTGCCCCTTCCCTGCACGCGACCAGAGACCAGACCGCCGCCGCTGATCGCCCCCTCCTCGCCTGACTCTCGGAGGGGACGGGCGGCTCCACCATCTTGGGCGGGTCTGTCCTCGGCGCTGCAGCGCTTTTGGCTCCTCCCCCCTGGCTTAGCCCTTAAGGAGCTCACTCACCTGGGCTCTCCAACCTGCTGTGATCTCCCGAGGCGACTCCGGGAGCAACGAGACTTCCTAAGCAACTTTGCTTTGCTTTTTTAAAACACTTGCTCACTCACCTGCACTGCGCCTCGATCCCGGCGCTTGGATCCTTCCTGGCTGCCCCTTCCCTGCACGAGACCAGACCGCCGCCGCTGATCGCCCCCTCCTCGCCTGACTCTCGGAGGGGACGGGCGGCTCCACCATCTTGGGCGGGTCTGTCCTCGGCGCTGCAGCGCTTTTGGCTCCTCCCCCCTGCCACGCCCCCTTGACCCTCCCTCTTCATGTGTCGTCCCCACATAACTGCTCCTGTCTTCCGGCGGCGCAGCGGGCGGGCGCAGCGGGCGCGACGAAGGCGCGCCGAAGTTGCGCCTAAGTTAAGCCCGTCTGCGCCCGTCCGCGACGGGCCGGGACCAGGGGCCACCCACTCTGCCTCTCGCCTGGTTTACACTGCTGCCCAACTTACTGCACTATCTGCCTTTCCCTCTCCTGCCCCTCTCCCCCTTCATCACCTACAATCACTTGGTATTCTCTCTTCTCCTTTACTTCGCCCGACTCTTGTTTCTTCCGATTCCCTTCCTCTCCCCCCTATTTCCCCTCCGGTTACTCGTTCCCCTCTGGCCCCTACGGTTGCCTCTGCCTACCTACTCAACACCCGGTCCGCAGTTAAACACCAGACAGCACTTTTTAATCTTTTAACCACTGATTTTCCAGACTTTTTATTTTTGACCGAAACCTGGTTCACTTCTGACTCTCTCCCTGATCTGCTAGCCATCCTCCCTGACACCTACTATGCTCTCCGAGCTGACCGCCCGGATGGCAAGGCTGGCGGGGGGGTGGCGATGATTGTCCGGTCGCCATTTAAATTTCAGCTCCTTCCTCACCCCCCCATTCCTAACGTGGACTACCTGGTGGCCCGTTCCCTCAACCTTCCTTCCCCCCTCACTGTGGTTCTTGTCTATCGCCCCCCTCAATCGATGCCTTCCTTTGTAGCCTCCATCCAGGAGTTGCTGGCCACCCTTGTGGTCAACAACTCCTCTGTGCTCCTTCTTGGTGACTTTAACTTCTGGCCAGGAGACCCTAAGGAAGACCTTTCTTCAAAAGACTTCTCTGTCACTCTTCAATGTCTGAACCTTACCTCTTATGTCACAGCCCCGACCCACGTGCATGGTCATATACTTGACCAAATCTGGTCGTCTTGTCCCCTTGCTTTACCTCCCTCCATCTCTCCCTGTGTCTGGTCTGATCACTCTATTATTTCTTTTTCTGTTCACTTAGGTATGGTTGTCAAACCCTCTCCCCCTAAAAACCTTCTAGCCCGCAACTGGAACCAAACCGATCTTGATTCCCTTTCACTCTCTTTGGTATCCTCTGCTCCTGATCTTACTTGTCTCCCCCTTGAATCTCAGGCCAAAGCCATAAGTACATGGCTTGCTGCTTCGTGTGACCGTGTGGCCCGCTTAAAAAGATCAAAGCGGTTCGTCCATACGACGCGCACAAATGGTTCTCCACTGAGCTCAAGGCACTAAAACTTGATCTCAGGCGGGCGGAACGCCTTTGGAGACGTCAGTATTCTCCTCCTCTGCGAGTTCAGTACAGACAACTCCTTACCAACTACAAAAAAGCAGTCCTTAATGCCAAAACCTCTTACTTCACGGAGAGAGTATCGCTCTCCTTGAATAAATCTCGCGAAATCTTCTCTTTGGTTCGCAATCTTGCCACTTCTGATCGCTCCACCCCCAGCCTGGTTCCCTCCCAACCCCTCTGTCTGTCACTTAATAACTTTTTTATCGACAAGATTGCGAAAATTAAAGCTGACATTCCTATTGTGCCTCAGCCTACCCTCACCAGCCCTGCCACTCCCCCTTCTTCTTCCCTCGACACTTTCCCCCCCATCTCCCTTGACTTGTTTCACAACTACCTGTCTAAAGTTAAATCTGGCTCTCCTTTGGACGGTGTTCCTGCACGGATCCTCAAAATCCTCTTCACTAATTGTCCTGGTCCTCCCCTCTTTTTTCTCAACTCCTCACTGGCCTCTGGTGCTGTCCCCTCTTCCTTTAAATCTGCTGTTGTCCTCCCTATTCTAAAAAAATCTGGTCTAGATCCTTCCCTCCCCGCTAATTTCCGTCCCATTTCCCTTCTTCCCTACCTGGGTAAAATCCTAGAGACCCACGTCACCTCCTGCCTCTCCTCATACATCGAGGACAATGGCCTTTTAGCTTCCCACCAGGCGGGCTTCCGCCCTGGCCATTCTACAGAAGCGGTGGTTCTAGCGGTCTTGGATGAACTCAAGGGCAAGGCAGATGTTAACCTTCCCCAAGCCTTGGTGCTTCTCGACTTGTCCGCTGCGTTTGACACGGTCGACCATTCCATTCTTCTCGACCGTGTCTGCGCAGCGGGCATTCGGGGCGCGGCCCTCTCCTGGCTAGCATCCTTTCTTCAGGATAGGCATCAGGCTGTTCATCTCTCTGGTTTCTCTGCCCCTTCCTGTTCGGTCACTTGTGGTGTTCCTCAGGGCTCTTCTCTTTCCCCTCTCCTCTGTAATCTGTATATCTGTCCCCTTGTTTCTTCTCTTCTCAAGCTGGGGGTCTCTGTATATAATTACGCAGATGACCTCCAGCTTGTCTTTGATCTGTCTTCCTCTCCTGATTCTATTCCCAAGTTCAGTTCCACCCTTATCTTTATCTCGGAGTGGATGAGCGCCAACCATCTTAAGCTCAACCCCGATAAGATGGAACTTGTCCTCACGGGTGGTCCCTCTAACCCTTGGTCCCCTGCACATTGGCCCCCCTCTTTTGGCCCCCCCCCCCCCACGCCCTCTCCCTCTGTTCGCACCCTTGGCATTAAAGTCAGCTCTGACTTAACCATGCACAGCCAGATCAGCTCTGTTGTGTCTTCATGTTTCCTCTCCCTCCGTCTTATTCGGAAAATATCTCGCTTTTTCACCATCGACGCGCTTAAAACCATAGTCTTGGCTTTAGTCATCTCACGCCTCGACTATGGCAATGGCCTGTACGTGGGTATCCCCTCCCACGAATCCCGACGTTTACAGGCCATCCAAAACCAGGCTGCCCGTCTCATTCTCTCCCTCCCCAAATCCTCTCACATTACCCCAGTTTTGAAATCCCTTCACTGGCTCCCCATCCGCTTCAGATCCCTCTTCAAACTTGCTTGCTTTGCCTTTCGCGCCCACTCCCGCTCTGCCCCTGCCTACATCACTTCCCTCATTTCTTCCTATGTTCCCAGTCGCACTCTCCGCTCTTCCTCTCTCTCCCTTCTTCACATTCCCCGCTTCCGCAAATCCAGATCCGGGGGCACTCGTCTTTCCGTCTTGGCCCCCCAGTTCTGGAATAGTCTCCCACTTCATCTTCGCTCCATTCCTATTTTCAGCCACTTCCGTAAAGCCTTAAAAACTTTTCTTTTTTCTTTGGCTTTCCCTTCTTAGGTCCCCTGTGTCCCCCTCCGTGAGTTCTGACCCAGGTCCCCCAGCGCCAGGAAGCCGCTTGGCAGCAGTGCGCTTTATTAAATATTGTTTTCATTTCATTTCATTTCATGGGTCAGGCTGAGCGCCCCCAGAATCATGTTTCAGTTACAGCCTGGGTTAATCACTTTAAACCCCAATACTCCGCTACCCCCTCGGAGGAGGAAGTCGAAGTTATGAATGTGATGTACCCGAGGAAAACCTTCACCATGAGGGAAGTCAAGACAGCTCTGAGCTCTATCTTACCTGGGAAAGCGCCGGGGTCTGATGCCATACCGGGCGACACCTTGTTTAATGATAAATCAAGGTGATGCAGATAAATCTTTGAATTTGAATTTAAAAGAATTTATAAAGCGCGCGTCTACCAAGCGGTTTCTTGGCGCTGGGGGGATACTGAAAAACCATTGGCGGGGGCGCATAGGACTAGGATGGGAAGGCTTGTAGGAAAAGGAACGTTTTGAGAGCCCTTCGAAACTCTATGTAGGCAGGAGCAGCTCTAATAGCGGGGGTGGAGTGTGTTCCAAAAAGTGGGGGCAAGGACAGAAAATTTCAGGCCTCCCGACCTGCTTTTCTTGAAGCGAGGTACAGAGAGAAGGAGCTTGGTAGAGTAGCGTAGCGCTCTGCAGGGTCGGTAGGCCATGATAGCAGAAGAAATAAACGCGGGGTGGACCCCGCTTGAGCCTGAAAGGTTGTGCAGCCCAGTTTAAAGAGAGCCCGTTCTTTAATGGGTAGCCAGTGTAGTGATTTGAGTATGGGAGTAATGTGATAAGATTTGGGTAGCCCATAAATCAGGCGGGCAGTCTGACTTTGCACTAGTTGGAGGCGTCGAAGGGCACAAGCAGGAACACCGTTATACACAATGTTCCCGTAGTCCAGTCGCGATAAGACCATCGCCATTAGAATCAATTTTAAAGCAGAAAAAGAAAAAAAATCGGGAGATTTTCCGAATGGTGCGGAGGGTAAAAAAACAGGAGGAAACTACAGAGCTGATCTGGGCATGAAGTGTGAGGTGTTGATCTAGAGTGATCCCAAGTGTTTTAGCAGAGGGCGACGGTGAAGGAGGGGAACCCAGGGAGGGGGGCCAAAGGTGGGGGACCAGGGACTGCGACTACCACCGGTAAGGACTAACTCCGTCTTATCCGGGTTTAATTTCAGATGGTTAAAGTTCATCCAGTCCCTGATAAACAACATGACAGATTGAAAATTATGAACAGTAGCTGAGGAATGAGAGAGATTGAAGATGAGCTGGAGGTCATCGGCATAATTGTACACCGTGACCTCCATCTCCTAAAGTGCAGAAATAAGGGGGAAAATGTACAGATTAAACAATAAGGGGGAAAGGGACGATCCCTGAGGGACGCCGCACTGCACCTTGCACGGAGAAGCAGAAAAATCGCCAAGGTGGACAGTCTGGGTGCGATCACTCAAGAAGGAGCTGAGCCAAGCCAGCACTGGGCCCCCTATGCCCGCCGCCTTGACACGGGAGAGAAGAATAGAATGATCAACTGTGTCAAAGGCGGCGGACAGATCTAAAAGAATGAGGGGCCTGAGGGGTGTTGGAGTCCAGCCCCTCCCTGAGTTCGTCTATGACAGAGATGACCACCTTCTCGTTGGAGTGTCGAGGGCGGAAACCCGCCTGGCATGGTGCGAGGTAGCCGCTGTCTTCCACGAAGGAGCTAAGCACCGTGGTGACATAGGACTCAAGGACCTTACCCAAGAAGGGGAGAAGGGAGATAGGGCGATAGTTTGAAGGGGAAGAGGGATCAGCACCAGGCTTTTTTAGAATAGGAATAATGGTGGCCGCTTTGTAGGTGGCGGGGACAATGCCCAGCCTAAGGGAGTCGTTCAGAAGGGTAAGGGGGGGCAGATAACAATCTGAGAAGATCTTACGTAAGACGTGAGCCGGGCAAGGGTCAGCAGGGGATCCTGACTTGACACAGGCTAACAGGGGAGGAGGGTTTCTTTGGTCAATGGGGGTATGTAGGTCAGGCTGGACTTGTTAGGTGACGGCAGGGAGTCACAGAAGGTAGGGGAAGGGGGGTATGTTAGCCGTGATAAGTGCGACTTTCCCAATGAAAAAATCATTGAGAGAGTCGCAAAGAAGCTGGGGGGGGGGGGTTTGGAAGATGTCCTGTCAGAGGAAGCCAGCTCATGAACTGTAGCAAAGATTTCTTTTGGCTGGCTCTCGGCTGCGAGAATCCTACCCGAGAAGTATTCAGTCTTTGCGAGGATGTCTCTTTTGTATTCGTTAAGGGTGGAAGTATAACGGATTTTGAGGGTAGGACAATAGGCAAGCCTCCAGGCTCGTTCTGTTTGGCGCACTTCAAGTTTTTTTGCTTTGAGGTCAGGGGTAAACCACTTGTTGGCCTGGTGGGCCCTTGTGGTCACAGGCCCTCGAGAGCCAACTGTCCAGGGAAGCTGTTTGAGATGGAAAAGTAAGACCTGCTAAATCAGGACAGGTGGCTGACAGGGAGGCGCAGAGGGAAGGGACATCTGCTCTGCTCCAATTCCTGGCCCAAGTGTTTTTGGGGAGGAAGGTTTTTTTTGCAAAGCTGAGGTCCAGGAAAAAGGAAATCAGGAAATGGTCGGACCACGCACAGGGTGCAACAATAGGGGTGGTGACTGGGATATTGAGGGTCCAGATTTGGTCCAAAGTGTGACCTCGGGAATGAGTAGGGGTGTGAACCTGAGAAGCAAAATTGAGACTATGAAGAAGCTGGGTAAATTCTCTAGACATAGCGTCTTCCGCCGGGTCATTGGGCCAAAAATTGAAGTCGCCTCGGACCAGAACAGATGTATTGTTGACTACCAATGTGGCAAGTAAGTCTTGAATGGCTGGGATAAAACATGGGCTGGGCTGGGGTGGGCGATAAATGAACACACACGTGATGGGGGTCCGAAAGGAAGCGGAACGCACGACTAGATAGTCGACCGCTGATATGGGAGGGAAAGGAAGTACCTGGAAATGGAAACCGGTGCGGGCAATCAGGGCGACCCCGCCCCCCGTCTTATCCTCCGGCCGATCGGCACGGAGGATGAAGTAGGGGGGGGGGGGGAGAAAGATCTGCTAGTATACTGGGTAGTGAGTCCGTGCGAAGCCATGTTTCTGTTGGGAACAAGAGGTCTGGTTTGTGAGACTCCAAAAGGTTAAACAGTTCAAGCTGATGCTTGACCGCTGACCTGGTGTTCAGAAGGTAGACCAAAGTGGTAGGTGTAGGGTTAGAGAAGGGAGGATTTTGGGAAAGGACAGGAGAGGGGGGAAGAGAAAGGACAGAGAAGCAGGAAGAGAACATGAGGGTCTTCCTCGGGCCAAGCCAAGTTCTGTGACACGTATAAGGGAGGATGGCTGAAGTGGCCATGGAGCCTGATAAAAACAGAGTTGTGAGGCGGAGTAGGAAAGAAAACGGGCATAGTGGGTTGCCCCTAGCCCCGGCCAGCTGTGGACGGGCGCAGACGGGTTAGCCTTCGGTGCGCCACCGGCGCACCCGCTGCACGCGTCCGCTGCGCGTGCGCATGAGGGGGAGCTTAAGAAGGTCAGAGGCGCAGGAGACTAGAGTGCTGACCTGGGAGAAGGCTCCCAAGATGGCGACCAACAACCCCGTCAGCCCTCTGACCAATCGGCACTCAGCCATGTCGGACCGGGGCTAGGGGAGCGGGGGCCAGGCAAGAAACACAGGAGAAACATAAGGTTATGATACCATTTTTAAAATAGAATTTTTTCAGCCAAAAGCCGTCCGCCAACCACGACACACTCGCAGCTAGCCTAGAACCCACTGCCACCAGGGTCACACACATCTTTCTGCTTTCCAATGCAATTGCACAAGGGGCGTCAATCCCTACTTCCTGGAAAAACGCAGAAATCATCCCTGTCTTCAAAAAACGGGAGAAAGACCACCCGGGGAACTATAGGCCAATTAGCCTTATTGACTGCTCCCAGAAACTAGTTGGAAGGATGGTGCTCAATAGACTCCAGGAGTGGATCAAGGAGTTCGGAATCTTGTCACCTTTACAAGCCGGATTCAGAGAATCCACATGCACCATCGACCAAGTGTTTTGATTTACTTTAATTTACTGGAAGCTAGTTACATTGGGAAAAGGCAGCCTTTATGCCGCCTCTGTAGATCTTAGGGCGGCATTTGATTTAGTCCCCCACTGGAAATTATTGCTTGTCCTCAAAGAACTAGGCCTACCACTGGCTCTTCTATCCCTGATCAGCAGACTACACGCAGATAATAAGGCCCAAATTAGGTGGGGGGGGACAGGGGGAAGTCACTGAATCATTTCCAGTGGAACGTGGTGTTAGGCAGAGCTGTGTGATGGCCCCCACGCTGTACAAGCTTTATATTAACGGAATAGCTGATTGCATGAGCAGAATTTCGACTGATGCCCCATACTAGCTGGTGAAAAGGTACCCATCCTGATGTTTGCCGACGACACGTTGTTTCTCTCCAAGACCCCGAGCGGACTAAAGAAAGCTCTTAAAATTTTTGAGGATTTCTGCTGTGAGAGGGAATTGGAGGTCAACGTGTCTAAAACAAAGTTAATGACGTTTAATGCACGCAAGGCAAACACAAGAGGATTTGCAATGAAAGAGGGCCCTCTTGAAATAGTTAACGAGTTCACCTATCTGGGAGTTAACTTCCAAGGTAGTATGAAGTGGGGCCGGCAAATTGACATAGCCTCACTTAAACTCAGACAGATATCTGGGGCGCTTTGTCAGGAGTACAATCACACCCTATCTAAGCCTATCAGTCCCTTCCTTGAAATCTATAACCTGAAGGCTGTTAGTTCAGCTTTGTATGGTTCAGAGGTGTGGGGCTGTGAGAACCTTGTAGCTCGTACCTCAGCAGAGAATAGGTTTCTAAGAAATATAACCAGACTTCCCCAGAGTTCTCCTATATGTCCATTGCTGTTAGATCTAGGTAAGAAACCCATTGCAGCTATAGCCACACTGCGCCCCCTCCTCTATTGGAGGAGATTGTGGACCACTCCTGAATTTATTGGCTATGCCCAGGGTTTCCTAGATATTATTAAGTCAGACACATTACATCAAATTAAATTGCTCAGATCAGTCCGAAGTCTTTCAGGGGAGTTAGGACTGCTAGTGCTGTTGACCAATCCTGCAAACTCCATTTTTCCATCTAAATCTTTGTTAAAGGCTAAGAACTGGGAACTGTTTTCATTGAATAATGCAAGACAACAAATGTCTTCTTCCCTTACTAGCCGCTTTATGGACCATAAATTGGTCCCTAGGATGGAATTATACTGGGATGCAATTACGAAACCCATTGATCATAAATTGTAATTTCAGTTCAGGGTAGGGTCTCTCCCTGTAAGATCATTCACCCTGATATGGTCATCACATACATCAGCTGGGTGCCCAGGATGTACTGCCAATAATGAGACAATGGCACATATCCTCTGGGTTTGTGATACCTATGCTGCCCCAAGCGGAGGCTGATCGAATTTTGCACACAGATACATCACTACCGATTGCACTGGCTATGGCGACATTCCTAGGCTGGGCATGGATCTTGAGGGCCGGTCAAATTGCATTTTGTCCATGACTTGATTTAACTATTTTTATACTGTACATATATATTGTCGATAAATCCAATGTTTTATTCTTTTTAACTTCTGGTTTCATTGATCTTAAATCTTGGTTTTTTTTATTGGGTTTTATATGAATTTATGCCAGACATCTGTTTTAAAGTGTAACTCTGATGTACTGCTGTTTGTATATGCTTTTATGATTGTAAAAAATCGAATAAAGATTTTTTGAGGATTTTTGATGTCCCGATATGGCTTCTGGTGCTGAAAGTACTGTTGTTCAACCGATGAGCAGATTATGATGAGACTGATATACTAGCGGTCGGAATCTTCGGTCACACAGCAGCTATCGACTGCAGCTCGACTGCTACCAACAAACACCACAACTATGTCCAATGCAAGGTCAACAAAAAGGACACAGGTGGTGCTCATAATACAGGTGGACACACCCACATTTGAAAGTGTAGACTCACCCCTTCCCAGACCATGATTCTTTAGCACTACTCTGGAGAGCAGCCCCACAAACATGTTGTGAGAGAGAGAGATATATAGAGATAAGGCAGCAATAACTTCACCACCCCAAACACAACCCATAGGTTTGTTCACACAATTTTCCTTGTCATTTCTAGTCACTACACAGTTTGTATCACCCTCACCAGCACACTCACATTTCACCCCCTTTTTTTCCAATCATGGCACCCAAAAAAGATGATTCTCTGACAACGAGTTGTCAGTGATGGGGACAAATCATCATAGTAGAGCCACAATTGTTTGGAGCCCAAGTTCAACAAAACTCTGTAGCTATCAAGAACCAAATGTGGGACAGGGTCGTCAACAAGGTCAATCCAGTGCACAAAGCATGACATCAGTAAGAGGGGAGGAGGTGGCATCACCTGAAGACAAGGCTCATGAACCTGGTCAACAGGTACCACCTGGCGACTCAGCAGACTGGCGGTTGGCCTCCAGTGCCACCATAGGAACTTACAGCCTGAGAAGAGAAGGTGTTTGCCATCCTGCACACTGAGGGCTTGACTGGGATACCTGGGGGACTGGACACTGGTTAGTAACATCCCTCCAACTGGAACAACATAACAATGTACTGTTTGTACAAAACCCACCTTAGCTGTCGTCCATTACATCCAATTGTTCCATATGCAGTAGCAAAGGTATCAGGGATGTGTCATTGGTAGTCACAGTCAGTAGTCCTGCACATCATCCCCAATGTACCCGCACCCATCACATCACACCCGTAGGAATGCTGTAAGCAGTTTTTGCACATCAAATCCCCATCATGGAGCCCATTTATTGTTGAAATTTACAACAGTATGTGCCACCGCAACAGCATATTGCCAACCGGTTTATAACAAAATGCATGTTTGCTACTATTGCCAAATTGAAGCTGACAAGACAACAACCACCATCATTCCCTGTTCACTGAGCACTCAACAAGAGGTACTGTGTCTGTTACCTATAGCAATTTGGCAGCCATGTCACTACTCAGCTTTATCTAATAGGTAGGGAGGAGTTTACTAGTGTGGGATAGGAGAGAGAGTCAAGACTTCAACTCCCACCAGACCCTGTTCTCTGAACACCTCCCCCACAGCCACCTGGCAGACATTTCCTCCACTCAGCTTCACCTCACAGGTGGGTAGCCATTTTACTAGTGTGGGCTGGGAAAGGGAGTCAGGACTGCAACTCCCACCAGGCCCTGTTGTCTGAGCACCTCCCCACATCTACTCCACTCCTTAACCCGCAGCCACCTGGCAGCCATCTCCTCCACTCAGCATCACCTCACAGGTAGTGAGTTGTGTATGAAGATCTCCAGATGTATCCTAGATAGGCACTGGTGCAGAGCAAAGGAGTTTTTCAGCATACATATTAACTGACTCAGGATGTGTACCGGTGATATTATGTTCTGTCACATAAATGTAGCTGTCTGTAACCCAGAAAATGAAGAACATTTTAAATGATTAACCACCCAACCATTCTTTACCCTGTGATATTACACATCAATGCAAACTCGACCTTACATGTTACTTGTGTACAATATATGTTGTACAAGTAAAGTAAAGTAAAAATAATTTGCACAATTAATTAAAATCAATGCAATAAACACATTAAAAATTGACCATTAAAAAAGAGAATATTCAAGTCTATTAAAAGACAGTGGGTTTGTTGGTTAAAAAGAACAGGAGAAATGTCACTTAGAGGGGATAAAGCTCAGACTTGGTCAGATGGTAAGATCAAGGAGTTAATTTCTGTAATAAACTTTACAAAACGTGTCGCCATCTGAGGTGAGTCTCCCCTCATGCATGCAGAGTGCTTCTTGACATGTCCTGATGTTAAGAAGAAGCCAAATTGGTCTCAGCCAGAAAATTCTTTGAGCTCGAAGGCGTTGCATAAAATGTGAATGAGATTTTCCTCTTCCTGATTACAAAAGCGACATCGGGAGGAGGCTTCTTTCTTGTATCCTTGGCCAAACTTATATGCCATCAGCGGAATTAAGCCGAAGCGGAATCTCATTAATTGAAGTTTTGTATGCGATTTCATGGAGGATGCAAGATAGGACGGTAGAGTTTTCGGGGCATATAGTTTGGAGGCCCAAGAGCCATGGAAGAGCTGGAGTACCTGTTGCGCGTCAAGGTCATTTGATAGAGTTTTTGCTTGCTTGGTTAAAAGCTTCGATTTCACCTCGATGGGCAACGAAGTTGACCATATGTCCTTTGCTTTAAGGGATTCGAGGCAGAATGTCAAATATTTATTCCACAATGTTTTGGGGTTGCTGAGCAATGACCATATGCAGCTCTTTAAAGTGTGAGGGCTGGCATGTTTTGTTTTTAGGCAGTAGGTGATATATATGTTGTACAAGTATTCTTACGCACAAACATATCACAAACACAGTATTACCACTACAGTGTTAAAGCTCAGATATCTGTACATTCAGCAGATATAGGGGCATATTTACAAGAGAATGGCAGAGCAGCGCGTTAAGCCATAAATGCTACCACAGCGCTGTGCCATTCTGAAAACTCAGGGATGTGCCATATTTACAATAATGTGGTGCACCCGTGCGTTTTCCCTAGCACTGGTGCTAATTTCAGCTGCTTAGCCCCAACGAAGACACCCTTTCACCATAGTTCAAGGGTGCCTGCGTTGCAGGGAATGATGGTGTCCCTTCTTGCACAGAAACAATCACTAATGGTGAATTGTAACTTCTATGTGTGCTGCAGAAGACAGCACATATAGAAGTTGCAACTTGTAATTTATTTAATGATTGTTCATATGCAGGAAGGGATACCTTCCTCCACATGAACAATCACAGCGATTTGCTGTTTCTATGTGTGCTGCACAAAAAAGAGGAGAAATTAATAATTTCTCCTCTTTTCACCAGTTTAAGTGTTCCCTGGTCTTATTTTTGGCGCTTCCCCCCATTTACGCCTCCCCTGTATATAGGGGGCAGCATCAAAAAGCAAATGGTGCTGTGGCGGAACCCCGACTGCAACACCCATTGCCCGCCTCTTTCTGTTGCACCGCAGGCCAAGGCCCGGCCTGTGGAGCTGCCCGCTTCATCATCGCAGGCTGCAGTACAACCCGCGACACCCCGCGGCTCCTCCTCCTTCTCGGGCGCGTTGTGGTGCTTCACAGCTGCTTGCTGTTTCAGCATCGCAGTTACACTCAATGACGCTTATGTCTAGCACCACGCGGCGGCCCGTTAATACACAGTAGGAACACCACAGCGTACAGTACTTCTATGGGGCCTATTTTCACTCACCTTTTGTTTTGCACATTTCACTGCAGCTTCCAGTATATTCCCCTGGTGACATCTTATTGCTTCTTCTTCACTTGTTTCCTAGAGGGCCTTGGGAAAGTTCTCTGTTTCGCTCTTTTCAAGATGGTGACCTTTCTTATTCCTTGCGTTTCCTTTTCCCTATCCAAGATGGCAACTGCCTCTTTCCTGTTACATTACTTCCTGCCTCTGGGTATTTAAGGGCTGAATCCTTTATTGCCTTGCGTTGCAACACTCCTTGCTCCTGTTGGTGATCTTTACTCCTGCTTGGTGTATTTTTACATCACGTTGGCTTACTTTTTGTTTCCAGTTGTCGCTTCCTGTTCCAGTTTGGATCCCTTTTAGCTTTCCACTCCTATTTGGAATTCTTGTCTTCTATTCTCCACTCCTTGCAGGTGTTTGCTCTTATTGGTGGGTTCTTTCCTTTCTTTCTGTTACTGGAGTCTCTGCCTTCAACACAGGTTGTTCCCTACGGGTTTTTTTTTCCTCTTGGGACTCTTTTAGGAAGGCACAGTCTGCTCTGGCTTTTCATTGTTGGCTGCACTGTCGCTACCAGAAAGGGTTGCCCTTACCTCGGACAAACCAGAATTCTTAAGAACCGAAGTTGAGAACCTCTCCAACACACCTGAACTGGTATGAACATTACAAGTTGTGACACTTTCACGCCAAGTGCTGATTGAAAGGGGGCCTTATTCACAAGGTGGCGTTAAGCCATGTTAAGTGGCTTTACGCAGCCTTGTAAATAAGGTGAAGGGTTTATTGCCACAGGAACATCATAAAAAGTGACGTTCCTGTGGCGATAAACTGTTGTAAATATGCCCCATAGTTGGCCACATTTCGTAGCCCTTGTATCTAGTGTACGCTTATAAGACACACTACTATTATTTATGGTTTGCTCCTAGAAGAGTGCAAATATTGCCTTAAAAAAGCTGCAACATTTTTAATGCTAAATAAGTTATTATATATTTAGTGAATTTGATAAAGTGTGTATTTCTATCACCACAATTAGAAAAATAAACTAACAAAGGAAAAAGGTGGCAGAATTGAGAGTCATTCATTGAGGCCTAAAGTAAGAGATCAAGGTATGGAACCAGACAAGCACTTCTGAAAGCCTGTTTTGTTTAAGGTGCTTTTGTAAACTGTTTGAAGGTCACGTGTCACCCAGTTAAGTAAATTAGGAACAAACACACATATTGCAGAGGGAACATATGCACAAAATTTATTGTGTGCATCTGTAAAATATCCGATTACTTAAGAACATGAATAAAATATTGCACTTAGCCAAGGTGATATTTATGGCAAACAAAAAGAATGATAAACATGAGTAACAACAGATTTCAAATTAGATTCCAATTCACAACAGGTTAGATTATTACAACTAAGCAGCAATGAATATACCCCAAAAACTGTGAACGTGGGGAGTACCAATTGGAGTTTTTCTTTTACCCAGCAGCCCTTTATCATACAGATGTATGTGGTCTTTAATGCCTTGATTGACAGCTTTATTGACAGGCTGCAACATTACTTGCAGGTTGCATCAGTAAATAAAAAGTATTTAAACATTGTTTTTATTTTCCTTTACAACCAAGTAATTATTTAATAGTTGAGCAGCATGATAAATCACAACCATAAAGGAAATGACCAATAAAATCAAAGTAACTCTTTAAATGCTGTTCCTATTCATTACAAGCCTGTACATTAAATATCTGCAATATGAAAACATGCATACACAATATACAATGACAAGCTTTACAGAAATGATATGAATCTTAATTATTTAAATATTATGTACAAAGTAAAATGTAATTGAATTAGAATGACAATCAATAAATTGTTTTAAAACCTTAAAAACAAATAGTTTTATGGGTGTAAATCTTAATGGGAAATGTTTTTAAGTTGTATTTTTGATCTCAGTTCAAGTAATAACCAATCCTGCATAAACATAATTGTCATATCAGCATCAAAATAACAGAAACAGTGAATATAGTACATAATTAGCAACATTTAAGTATTACACCTGAGGTCATCATCTTAAAAAACTGTCAACAAAATTTTTGGCATTTTGCTTTTTTTCATTTAAAAGTACACCGATGAAGTCTCATAATTATATAGTTTAAGACCACTAATCTACATTTTAGAGACATTTTATAATAAATGTCCATGAATAAATAGTCCGCTCTTGCAATAGCATTAAAAATGGGCTAAAAACAATCATTTCAAAGAAAAATCCCACTTGTAAACTTAGGAAGTGTTAACAATGATTAGCGTGAGATGTGACTCTATAATGTGCCTTAAAAATAACAGCCAAACAATCTATCTCAAACAGCCACACTGATAAATGCTTCTCAGACACATAACACCAAGATGTTTTCAGTCATCAGTTACACAGGGGCTGTTGTCTCGAAAGCATGATGGTTCTTGTTGAAGGTGAATTCTATTTCTCATTCTAGTGAAAGTTTTAGTTGGGCAAAATATGTTCTCTTACAACTGTAGCTAGGTCAAGAGCATGAACTGTTGCCAGGATGAATAGAAAAACTGGAAGATGTCACTGTATATTGTTGTTGTTCGTTCCAATGCTTTCGTTTGCATTTTTAGTATGGTCTGAGCGAACTCCATCTTGCTGTCGTGCATCTTTTCTTGGTGGCATCCTTTCATTAATTCTATCCAAGCCTTTTGCTTCTTCGAAACTGCAGATCTTATGTTGTGGAGAGAATCCTTGTATTGCTTAGGTAAAATGCAAAGGTAACATGTCAGTTATACTGCAAAAAGCAGAGTGAGTTTGTTTAAAAAGTTGATTAAACACCTAGAGATTTCTTTTTTTTTACATTTAACAGGTAGAGCAACACATGAAGATGCAAATATTAACAAACACATAATTTAGCACTTTGACAACTAAAAAAAGCATAGACATTATTGAGTTTATTGTAATATAAACAGTGATTAAATGTTGGTACTTTTAGTACTTACCAGTAATATCTGTAATAAATCCCAAAAGACAACTGTTTTAATGCATGGTTAGATGTTACTAGTACCCAACTGAATTGTGCTAAATACACTGACACTGGAAGGACAACATACTTAATAAGCCCTTCAGAATTACAATATGCTCTTCTCAGATTTAACATAGATCTCTGCAATAGGCATTTCAAGAGGCTGAGCAGTGTTATAGGCCAAAAAGCCATAAACTTATCAGCAACAGTGCTTGGAGGATGAGGCAGTAATCTGAAGAATTTAGATAAGTCACAAACTTTATATGTAAAACTCGGATTTATATACAACTTTAAACCTTATTATATATTATAATTAGAAATCTTTGTAGAATATTACAGCAAGACTTGTTGATGAGGTTATCTAAATTCGGATATATGACGTTACAACGCATACATGTACATCGTGGTACATTACATCGCAGTTTTTACAACCCAAGTCATTACAACCACTTGTGTTGGAGGGTGCTGGACTTAGGAGTAGTATAATTTACTATTCCAACTCCACTCTACATACAGTAGAAAAGATGTTGGATAGTAAATTATACTATTCCTTGTCCTAGAGCTCCATCCTGCGCAAGTCATTGTAACGACTTGCATTGTGAAAATCGTGATGTAATAGCTTCGCGATGTAATCCCCGCGTTGTAAACAATGTTCCCCTCTAAATTCTATTTGTAAATGATTTTTTTGTGTACTGGAGTGCTGCTTTCTGAGATGTTTGGCTATCTAATATGTTTCATACATTTGCATAAACAGACATGAGCTTTACAGCCTTAAATTAGGGCCACAATAATTTGAGTACAATTGCAAATGAAATTCTATGGGGCTTATTTACAAGTCCCTCGAACAGCCAGTACGTCACTTTTTACAAGCATTAAAAGTGACGCACAGGGAGCGCAAGGGGTTTGCAAATAAGCCCCTCTGTATTTAAACCTTTTTGACTGAAATCGCAAATGCAAATACATTGAACAGGTACATACCAGTCGATTGTTATGGTAGTTACAATCACTGTTAGTTTAACGAGGATTTGGGGCCTATTCCTCATAAATGTGTATATGTGTTCTTGTACTAGAAGTTTAATAAAGTGCTCACGTCACTTTGGAGATTCAAAGCACTGTTCACCTAAAGATTTCATTTTATTTTCAGCACTCCTCTAGTCTCATCGCTTGGTTGGAATTAGAAAGTGGTTTAACCTACAAATACACTAAAAAAATATGAAAAGTGCTGCTATACTGCCTTAATACTTCAAATGAATTCCATATTAGAAATAGAAGTACACCAAACAAATCCCATAACAAATCATGTATATTGCATAGACAAGTTAAGTGATACACTTAAAAAGGGACAGACTGACACAAAAAAATCTTAATGAACAAGTAGGAAATAAAATGAATGCATACTTTTTCACATTTGCTCTTATTTCAGGAGACCAATATGTACACAAACACACAGAAATGAGCCTGACATTTTATACATTAGAATTAACCAATCTTGACAATCATGTTCTGGTAACTAGAAAATCGGATGAAGGGAGACAAAAACACCTAAATGTGATGAATCGATACAGGATTAATCTCTGTGTGAAAGTTGACTCAGACATTTAAAAAAAACACATTTGAATCCACCAAAACAGTACAAATCTGTGAAAAGTGCAAATTATCTGAGCATACCTTTGTCAGCCTCAATTGCCTCAACAGTGGCTGCACAGAAGGAACCAGAAGCGTGCAAAATAAATGAGAAAGATGAAACTGATATTGTTTAGCCACAGAGAAACAGGAGTAAATTGACGAATCTGTTTGCATATCTTAAATCAGAAATGACAATGACAATCTCAATTCATTCCCTCAGAATCTCTGATATCTGAAAGTGTAAATACATCACTCTGCCAAGTCGTGGTTAGATTACTTCAGAAAATTCAGTTGTTTGTTTACAGTGGTGAAACATTTTAGACAGTAGTCCGCCAAAGTGGGTAAGGGCAATGTTCTGTTGCTTTTATCTTTTTGCACATTGTGTCAGAGCTTTTCTTTTAATAAGAAATACTGAACCAGCAACTGAAAAAATTATATATATTTTTATAAACAGACTTTATTAAATTTAAGCTACCAAAAGTGCAAGGATGAACACGTGGCACTTCTATAGCACAGCATATGATAAAGCATACTGAGTACACAAGGCGAGAATACTCAAGTAGCATATCACAAAGTGTAGGTGCTGTCTATAAGGCATAACAATAGCAGTCTTACAGAAATGTACCCACCAACTTACATCATACCAGCCCATGTATTCAGTGGCAGACCCTGGCCTCAAAGACGAAACGTTCCTGCTGCGCACACTAATCCACGCCCCATCTGCAACACATGAGTCAGTGAGTAGGGGACATCCATTGTGCAGCGATGTCTTGCTTTGCTACCAAAAGTGCTGCTCCCAGGAGCGCCTTCTCCGCCCTCGGGCCTCTAGACCCCTTAAAAACACCAAGGAGAATCGGCCTAGGTGTCCCATAAGAAGTTTCGCTTCCAGGGGGTTAAATTCCGGGAGGGAAGTGACTGGGTATGAATGTGGGGAGCGTGTCAGAGTTGCAGGTGCTTATAGAAAGGGGTATGCACCAGGGTATACGTCTGTTGCAGGTCTTGAAAGGAGTGTATCTGCTGTCCTGACCACACATCGCCAGGCATGTGATACCAATAATGTCCCAAGATCGGAAACCACGGAGCATCGCCACCTCACCCAACCTGGTACCGTGCCAGAGAGGTGTTTGTTGCATAAGTTTTGCCTCCCATTGCACGTGTCGGAGTGAAGCTCTCCACACAAGAAACACCACTCTAGTCCCCAAAGGCATGGAAGTAGAAATCGGGGAGCCATAAAGTATGGCCTGCAAGAGAGGGAAACCCAGCACTGAAAGTTCTAAGCGGTAGACAGGATCTGACCAACTTCCACTGAACCAGTCGTGGATGACAAGAAGATGTGAAGACAGGTAATAAAGACAAAGACTAGACATTCTCAGGCCAACATCAAAGTGTGTGAACCCCGCCACAGAAATGTCCTTGCAGTTCCATCCAATGTCCGACACCACGCCCGGGACATGTGAAGGGGTAAATTCTGAAAAATATAAAGAACTCTTGAAAGAATCATCATCTTGTACAGCGCGATGCACCACATAACATTAAGCGGAAGGGCCTGCCATTTGGGGCGCTCTGCTTTTACATTCCAGACCAAAGATTGAAAATTAAGGGCCCAAGTGAGTTCTGGATGCAAGGTGACCCAAATTCCCAAGTATTTAAAACTAAGTTGAGGCGTGGACTGGTGTGCCGCACAGGAATGGTCTCTTTATGTGGCCAGAGGCTGCCCTGAGGAATTTCGACGAATGTGGGGGAAGTGGGTGGGAGTGATGGAGATGTATCCTACGAGTTGCCTCTGGATGTGTTGGTCTCTGCTCTGCACTTATGTCATTTAATGTATTGATGTGGATTGTGGCTATCTTGGTCTGACTATATCCGGTGTACTTCTGAACGGTGCTGTTTTGGAAATTTAATAAAATTGATTATCAAAAAAAAAAACTAAGTTGGCTGAGAGGGATAGTGGTCTGACATCAAAGCAGTTCCTAGCTGATGTCAGGGGAACAGCACACATTTAGAAGGGTTTATCTGAAGGCCCGAGGCCATTTCAAAGTGTTTAATCCGCTGAAGACACCTAGGACCACTAACAGTCGGCTTCGTAAGGCACAAGAGCACGTCATCTGCGTATAACGTGATGCCGACCTCGCGGCCAACACTCCAGGTCTATCCAGAATTCTGGAGGTCTGTACGTTTGAGTTCAGCCAAAGGCTCTATCGCCAAGGCAAAGAGGAGGGGGGACGGGGCAGCACTAGATCGTCGCTCTCTCAATAGGAAAGGCATCAGACAAGATCCCATTGACACGTACACAAGTTGTGGGGTTGGAGTAAAGGATACAGACCATGTTCTGAAAGCGTGACCCAAAGCCGGTGTGAACCATCACTGACTGAAGATAAGTCTAGTATCAAAGGCCTTCTCAAAGTCAATAAGGAGAAATGCTAGATCCTGTGGCAATTGATGATGGTGGGCCAGAGCTATGTGAAGCAGGTAAATGCAATGTTGCAAGCCCTGGGATAGCATAAAGCCACATTGGTCTGACTGCACCAGGGTGGTCAAGACCCGTCTGAGGCTGTTTACCAATATTGTGGTGAAATTTTAACCCTGCAGGCGAGGAGTGATATTAGATGATAGTTGGCGCAGGACTTTGAGGGAGGTTGCATTTTGGGTATCACAACTATGATGGCGAGTCCAATTCAAAAGGAAATGAGCCCACACAACAGACTTCCTTATAAAAGGACAGGAGACGGGGGAGAAGTGCCCAAAATGTGGATTAGTATTCCGTAGGGAAGACATCCGAGACCAGGGTCTTTCCAGATGCCAGACCCGACAATGCGTCCACAATCTTTTCCGCCATGAGGTTCGTCAAGTAGATGAGTCAGTGGGAGATAAACTAGGAAGAGATACCGAGTTTAGAAAGAAGTGAGATGTGGCAGCATCTCTGTCCATGGGTGAGGAATGCAAATTCCTATAATAATGAGTGAAGGCCTGCACTATCTCAGAAAGAGAGTGTCTTGAGAAACCGATATCATCTATACTTTCAGGGACGATCCTGTTAGCCTGTTGGTGGGAGGCCAGCCAATAAAGCAGCTTCTAATTTTTGTCTCCCCAACCATAGATCCTGGCCGTTGTGGCTCGCCAAAGTGTTTTGGCTGCCTCAAGCGAGTGTATGCGGATGTGCTCACAGTTGAGACCTAGTTGTCGGCAGATGTCCTCTTGGGGAGTCAACTCTTATGCGTTGTTCCAGTCGAAAGGTGCAAGCCTCCAGCTGGGCAATAAGAGAGGAATTCTCACGCTGTCGAGCCAATATAACTTTTGGCAAATCCCTATATCACTGCTCTACCAGCAGCCCACGGAGTACTAACACCTGTAACAGACCCATCGACAGTATGCAAGTAGGCATGGAGTTCAGCACTCTGCGACCTGACAAAGGTTTTATCCTGGAAGTACCAAGCATTAAGGCGCCACAAAGGTTGCATTCCAAGTGTCGGTGGTCCAAGAGGAAGAAGTAGAGGCAAATGGTCTGAGATTCTGCATGGTAAAATTTGAGTTAGTAGCCTACAGAGGCGGGTAGTAAAATAAGATCGATACAGGAGTGAGTATGGGGAGCTGTGGATGTATGAGCAAATTGACAAAGTCTAAGATGCCAAGACCTCCAGATGTCACAAAGACCCAGAGTATTGATCTAATCAGTGAGTTGGTGAGCCCCAATGTATCAGGGGGCTGTAGGGGCTCCTGTACTGTCTAGGTTTGGGTCCAATACCGCATTAAAGTCACCCACCAAAACTGTAAGCCCCTATGGAAGAGAAGTTTAGAGAGTTATGGAGACAAGTAGGTAAAGACGCACATATATGCTTATAAAAATAATCACTTGTCCCTTTAGGGTACCTTCAAGAGCGGCAGAGTGTCCCTGTGGGTCGCGTGTTACTCATGAAACCACAAAAAGGAAAGAACGGTGCTAAACAATAGCTAGCCCTACTGCTACCCGGGAGTACTCCACATGAAAGATTCTATCATAGCCTTTACGGGCCAGGAAGGGACAGCGTTATTCTAAAAGATGAGTCTCTTGGAGCAGCAGCACCTCTGGGAGATGTTGGTGGATGAAGGTAAACACTGCCACCCTTTTCACTTGTTCCAGTAGATCCTTAACATTACAAATAAAAGCTGGAAATGCATCAGGATGGGAGAAGGTGAGAGGTATTGTAAGCAGGGGGGCACCTGGGAAAAGCATCCATGGCAGGAGATAATATGATAAAAACTGCAATAGGAATATGCTACAAGTGACGTCTGCCCTGACAGTAAAGTCACAATCGGTGTGAACATGTGTGCCAAGACCTTAAAGGTAAGAAGAAAGGTAAACAAATACATGATACATAAATCTATGATAAAAAACGAATCTTGCAAAGAAAACCGAGTCCCCCAAATCCCAACCCTCTCCACACTTCCTCCCAGAAGCATCTGTCCTGTCCAAAAAAAGTATAGTAAGAACAATAAAATACATGACATTAGGAAAAGGAAGAAACGTCAATGGGCTGGAGAACCCCATCCTAGGAAAGACAGCGTGAAGTCAGTAATCTCCTTTTTACATCAAAACTAATGCCGATGGAACAGTTGAAACAGTCGATCAGATCAGTATTGTGAGGTTAATGAGCAGGACAGTGCAAGGTACATGAATATGTACAATCATGAGGAATGCGAGTTTAATCAGATCACAGGAATGCAGGAGGGATCACATTCCACACACGGACTAGCCGGATCAATAAGCAGAGGGGCTGAATGCTCATCAGCCCTAAATCCGTTATAGTTCCACCCCAGAAGCAGGGCTCGAGGCAGGTCCAGACAGTGGCACTGGTTGTATCCATGGGGAGCGTGAAGGTGAAGCAGAGCAAACAGTTCTGTGCCCCCTCCGGAAGAAATGCGTTACTTACCTGTAACAGCAGTTATCCAGTATTGGTGTCTTTCATAGATTCACATGCCTGAATCATTCCCCGTCGCCGAGACGGGAGCCTCCGGTACATAAAAAAGTAATGTCCTAAAGACATACATAGAGAATATAGGCCGAAGGGCCTCCCCTTTTGGGGCCTTTCCACGTCCTTATGTAAAAGGACCAAACTCTCATCGTTAGCCAATCAGCTCCGACCTCCCTCTAGAACCTTCCCGGGAGGAGCCTCCGTCCCTCAGATTTTCGTACGCACCCAGCTAGGGTGTCGCAATGTAGACATAGAGGTACGTGAGTCCTTACCGGGGAGGCGGGAGGGTTGCATGTGAATCTATGAAAGACACCAATACTGGATAACTGCTGTTACAGGTAAGTAACGCATTTCTTATCCAGTATTTGGGTGTCTTTCATAGATTCACATGCCTGAATCAGAGTAGCCAGCAGTTATACATGCATAGTGGTAAAGCACATTCTCACCTCCAGCAGGCCTGCATAAATTACAGACAACATGAGAGAAACATGGTAATATACAGTTATGCATATCGCAGAAAAAAAAACCATGAAGAATGTGCATACCTGGATGGCGGGACGAGGTAAGGCTCACCTTATTGGAAGAGATGGCGCAGCACCGCTTGTCCCACTGCAGCGTCCTTCTGCAGTTCGATGTCCAGGCAATAGTGCTTGGAAAAGGTATGCGGGGACTTCCATGTCGCCGCTCGGCAGATGTCCAGGATCGTCACTCCAGCGAAGAGCGCCGCTGACGTTGACATCGCTCTGGTCGAGTGGGCAGCCACTCGGTCTGTCAAAGGCCGTCCGGCCTGATCATGGCAGAATGCAATTGCTGAAGAAATCCAGCGTGAGATGCTCTGTTTTGTCAAGGGCAACCCCATGCGCGGGTTGCTGTAGGCTACAAAGAGTTGAGAAGACTTCCTGACGTCTTTGGTCCTGTCCAAGTAGAATTTGAGACACCTTTTAAGGTCCAAGGAATGCAGCGCCCTTTCTGCTGCTGTGGAAGGGTCCGCAAAGAACGACTTGAGGACAATTGGTTCGTTCAGATGAAAGTCTGACGGCACTTTAGGAATGAATTTAGGGTTGGGCCTGAGTACCACTCGGTCATGCCTGAATTGGAGATACGGTTCCTGAATGGACAGCGCCTGAAGTTCGCTGACCCGTCTGGCTGACGTCAGGGCTAGCAGGAGAGCCGTTTTCCAGGAAAGATGCTTGAGCGAGGCCCGGTGTATGGGCTCGAATGGGTGTTTCATGAGTTGGTTGAGCACCAAGTTCAACTGCCAGGTTGGAGGGACTTTCCGAGGCCTCGGAAAGGATCTGTAAAGCCCCTTCAGAAATTGCTTTACCAGTCGACTGGACCAGAGGGAGGGTCCCGATGGGGTCCTGGTGAACCTAGAAATCGCAGCCAGATGAACCTTAATGGAGGCGTGAGCCAGCCCCGATTGAGCCAGGTGTAGGAGGTACGGAAGCAGCTGTACCGGGGTGACCCGGAGAGGGTGTAAGTCTTGTTCCGAACACCACAAGCAGAACCTCTTCCACTTCAGCGAGTAGGTCTTGGTCGTGCTGCCCGCCCTCGCTTTGGCCAGTACCGCCCTGCAGTCCTGTGGTATATCTAGGTCTCCGAACTCACGGTGCTCAGGAGCCAGGCCGATAAGTTGAGCGAACGGAGGTTCGGGTGGTGTACTTGGCCTCCGGACATTGTCAAGAGGTTCGGGTGTTGTCGCAGGTGAATCGGGGGCTTGATGGACAGGCGAAGTAGATCCGAGAACCAATGTTGTCTCGGCCAGTACGGAGCAATCAGTATCAGCGTGCACGGTTCCGTCCTCATCTTCCGGAGGAGCCTCGGTATCATCGGGAACGGAGGAAAAGCGTACGCAAACACGCTGGACCAGCCGATGGAAAAAGCATTTCCCAGCGACCCCCGTTGGGGATGCCAGCTTGCGTAGCGTCGGCATTTGGCGTTCCCTGCAGTCGCAAAGAGATCGATCCTCGGGGTGCCCCATTGTGAGAAGACGTGTGCCACCGTGTCGCCGTTGAGCTCCCATTCGTGGGAGAGAGAGGTCTGCCTGCTGAGGGCGTCCGCGATAGTGTTGTCCTTCCCTGGAACGTACTCCGCTTTGAGGGAGAGGCCGTGCGCCACCAACCAGTTCCAGATTTTTTGCGATTCTCTTGAGAGAGAGAGAGATCGCGTTCCCCCTTGTTTGTTCAGGTAGTGCATCGTCGTGGTGTTGTCTGTTTTGACGAGCACAGGGGAAGCGCCGATACGTGGCAGGAAGGCCTGTAGAGCCAGATACACCGCTCTCAGTTCCAGGAGGTTGATGTGTAGTTGTTTCTCCTGGGCGTCCCATTTGCCGCTGACTCGAAGGTCCAACAGTACTGCGCCCCAGCCTTCCAGTGAGGCATCGGTCGTGATGACCAGTGGTGCCGGCGGCAGGAGGAACTGCAAGCCGGCCGTCAGGTGTGTCCTGTTTCTCCACCACAGAAGGGCCTTTATGATGGCCGGTGTGATTGTGATAATGTCGTCGAATGAGCCGGAACACTGTTTCCATTGTCTCGCCAACGCCTCCTGCAGGGGGCGCATGCGGAGCCTGCAGTGCGGTACGAGGAGAATGCATGAAGACATCATCCCTAGCAAGGAGGTGAACGTCCGGACCTTGATGCGAGGCTTCTTGGCCACCGCCGCGGCCAGAGACAGTATTTTGCTGATCCTGTCCTCTGAGGGGAAAGCCTTCGCGCGCTTCGTGTCCAGTGTCGCCCCTAGGAAGGTGATCCTCGTTGACGGAGTAGTGCATGATTTTTTGAGGTTGATCGTCAGACCCAGCTGTTGGAAAAGAGCGCTGCAGGCGTTGAAGGAAGCCAGCGCGTCCTCCGGGGAAGGAGCCTTCACCAGCCAGTCGTCCAGGTAGGGGAACACCTGGTGACCCCTTTGTCGCAGGAAGGCTGCCACTGGCGCCAAGCACTTCGTGAAGATACGTGGGGCAGATTTGAGGCCAAACGGCAAGACCTTGAACTGGTAATGTCTGCCCGCTATTTCGAACCGTAGGTATTTCCTGTGCCTGACGAGGATGGGGATATGGTAGTAGGCGTCCTGTAAGTCCAGGGAGACCATTGAGTCCCCTCTTTCCAGTGCTCCTAGGATCTCCTGGATTGTGACCATCCGGAAGGATTGACTCCGCAGAAAGGCGTTGAGCGCTCGGAGGTCTAAGATCGGCCTCCACTTGTCCCCTTTCTGTTGGACCAGGAAGAAGTGGGAATAAAAACCCTTCCCCTTCTGGGACTTCGGGACTCTTTCGATGGCTCCTTTGACCAACATGGCGGAGACTTCCTGGAGAAGGAGGTGCAGGTGTTTGTGAGCACGCTTCAGCGGAGGGGTGTTTGGAGGGGTGTTGACCAGTTCGAGGGAATGTCCAAATTGAATTATTTGTAGTACCCACCGATCCGTAGTGATTTTTTGCCAATTGTGGAGGAAGTGGGTCAGTTTTCCCCCAATTCGAAAGGATTGAGACGGTGGTGGGACTGGCTGGAGTAAATGGTCACTGGCGGCCGCCAGTGCCCTTCTTGGCGGGTTTGCCTCTGAAGGACGATCTCCCATATGATGACTGTCGGGACTGTTGTTTTTGCTGGGGCTGGTTCCTGTTGCCGTAGGAATAGGACGACCGATTTTGGTAGGAACCTCTGTAGGAGTACTGACCTCTGGAGCGGCCCCCCCGAAAGGATTGGTTCCGGGACTGGAGGGAGCCCAGCGCCCTCGCCGTGTCTGTGTCTTTTTTGATGGCCTGGAGTGCCTCGTCTATCTTCTCCCCAAAGAGGAATTGACTATCGAACGGCATATCCAGCACCTTAGATTGGACCTCCTGCCGAAAAGACGTCGCTTTGAGCCAGCCTTGGCGGCGGAGCACGGCAGCCCCGGCCAACTGGCGGAATCCCGTCATGGCTGCGTCGATGGCGCAGTCGATAATTTCTGCCGCGGAGTTTTGTCCTTCCGCTAGAAGGGCTTTCACCTCGTCCTGGACCGTGGCCGGCAGGCCTTGCAGATAGGGAGCTATGTCTTCCCATAGCTGGCGGTTGTAGCGGCCAAGGAGGGCGATGGAATTTGCCACCTTGATGGACATGGCGGAAGTGGTAGAGAACCTCTTGCCTATGGTGTCCAGCTTCCTTCCTTCCTTGTCCGGGGGCGCGGACAGCGGCGATGAGGGGTTGCGGGATTGTTTTTGGGCCGCCTGAGTGACAACCGAGTCCGGTTTGGGGTGGCCGGTCAGGCAGGCAGGTGCGGAGTTCGGGGCCTTATATTTTTTGTCTAGGCGCGGAACCACCGCAGGCACCGAAGCAGGCGTGAGCATCAGTTTCTTGCCCTGTTCCCATAGAAAGTCTATAAGAGGAATAGACTTGGTCGATTTCTGGGTGTGCTCCTTGAAATCATGGAGGAAGCATTCCGTTTCCGCGGATTCCACTGCCATGTGAAACCTCCTTGCAGCTCTGTCCACCAGTTTGTGGAAACCTCCCACGTCCGCCGCTTCAGAATGGCGCGGTCGCGGGGATGCCGGGGTAGACGAATGGTGTGATGACGCAGCATCGGCATCGTCGTCTCTGTGGTCCGAGGCGACGTCTTGCACCTCGCCTTCCTCTAAGTCCGTGTCATCCTCCTCGCTGTCCGATGAGTCCTCTGCCTGGGTTTGCGGTCGGAGTTGGCTCCGAGGACGGGCCTGGGGAGCGGAAGGGTGCGAGGCCGATGGTTGCGCTTGGGTGACCGGTACCTGGGCACCGCTGTCGGCGTCCGGGAACCGTTGCTTATAGTCCTGCACCAGGGATTTCAAATCGTTGACCAGAGACAGTGGCAAACAGATCATTGGGGTGTTCACCGTGTCGACGTTCAGGGAGCTGCCTTGATACATAACTTCGTCCCGGATCTCGCGGACGTCCTGGTGGTCTTCATGAACCTCCTGGTCTTCGTCTGACTCCTCACTCTGGAGTGTGTCCTGTTCTTGCTCGGGTGCCAACTCTACTGTTGGGCGAACCGAGGGCGTTGGAATCGAGTGAATAGAGACTTCGACCAATCTCGATTCTTTCCAAGATGGCGCCGGGGTCTCTTCCGACGACGTGCGTGAAGATGGCGCCGTTCGTGTTGGTGATTTGGGCACCTCCGTCAGGGTCAATGGCATCAAATTTTGCGGGGATAAGGTTTCCGTCGTCTTACCGATGGTAGGGCCTTGGACTTGAGATATCTTTGTCGAAGGTGTGCTTTTTGAACTTGACTTCGACTTTTTAGGAGACGAACTTGACTTCGCCGTCTTAGGTGACGACCCTTCGGTATGAGGTGTTTTCGGCGAAGGCGTACCTGTAGATTTAGACCTCTTAGGTGACGAAGAGGCCGCCTTCGTATTGGATGAAGGTTTCAGAGGAAAGGTCGAGGAGACCGGTGCGCCTGAGGACGCAGTGGTGGTCGTCGTGGCCGTCGCGGAGGGCGATGAGGCCGTAGTGGTCGACACAGTGGTCGTGACTGAGGTGGTCCGCTTAGTAGATAGAGCGGGCTTCTTGAACCTCTGGCCATCCTTAACAGACACGGAGGAGGTGGTGGAGCGTGCCTCCGAAGGCTTTCTGTGCGCCTTCTTAGGAGGAGTGTCTGTCTCTCCAGGGGACTGCACCCTGGGTCTCTTCTTGGAGACTTTGGAGGTCGCGGAGACACTACCCTCGGAAGATTCCAGAGTGTCTCGGACCTTAAGCCTGTCGAGCCATTCGCGAAGGCGAGTTTCCCTTTCCTTAACCGTCTTCTTTGGGAAGGCTCTACACACCCTACACTTGTCAGTGACGTGGTCAGGGTACAGGCAATATAAGCACAGGTCGTGCTTGTCCTCCGCTTGAATCCGCTGCTTGCCGCAGGAGGAACAGGCCCTTAGATGGGCTTTCTTCTGTGAGTCCGCCATGGACGAAGCTTTCTTGTTCGATTCCGACATTTAGTCGATGATAGGATAAATATTCTATCCGTGAACCTTAGCGAAGTTTGAGACTTCGAATTTTGGAAAACCTGAAGAGCTCAGGTTGGAGACTCCCTAGCACAACGTGCGGTAGAAAAATCTGAGGGACGGAGGCTCCTCCCGGGAAGGTTCTAGAGGGAGGTCGGAGCTGATTGGCTAACGATGAGAGTTTGGTCCTTTTACATAAGGACGTGGAAAGGCCCCAAAAGGGGAGGCCCTTCGGCCTATATTCTCTATGTATGTCTTTAGGACATTACTTTTTTATGTACCGGAGGCTCCCGTCTCGGCGACGGGGAATGATTCAGGCATGTGAATCTATGAAAGACACCCAAATACTGGATAACCGGGTGCGCTGTCTATGGGGTTTGGGCAGAGACTGCGGGATCAGGACAGCGGCAGTTACTCAGTGAGGTGCAGGGGAGGCAATAGGCTTGTGCAGAAAGTGATCCTCTGTAAGCCACTGCCATGCTGACTCCAGAGAATCAAAGAAGTGTAACTTGTTAAGATGAATGTCACTGAGCCTGGCAGGAAATAACAGACAATATTGTTGCCCCATAGCTCTCAGCTTCTGTTTAACCGCCAGATAAGAATGCCTTCATTGTTGCACCTCACATGTGTAATCAGGGAAAAGGAGAACTTTGGCATCTCCACAGTGGAGGTCAGATTGAAGCCTGGCCTCTCTGAGAATCACATCCCTATCCCTATTGTTCAGAATATAAGCTATTATTAGACCTGGTGAGACACCAGGAGGTGATCTAGGAGCCAAGGCCCTGTGAGCCCGTTCATTAGCAAACCATGTGAAAAAACAAACAATCCCTGGGCATTTAGCCTCTTAGGTGCTGCGCCTATTCCAACGGCCGACGGCACCACTACCTCAGGAGTGCTGCCGTCGGCCGTTGGACGTTCGAACCTCACCTGCGCAATGGAACGTTCAGCACTGGAGCAGGACGTTCCATAGCTGCTAAGAGGTTAGGACTTTATCCAGCTTTACATGAAGTCCGCCATCTGTTGGGGTTCGGCTTCCTCAATGATCTCAGGAGCTCCAATTAAACAAATGTGATTACGCAGTGAGCGGTTCTCTTCATCTTCTGCAAGTCTAGGGAGCTCCAACATGCAGGCAAGTAGTGTGGAAACCAAAGACTTGAGAGTGGGGACTTTGTCCTCGACAGTAGAAATTACAGATTCAGCTTCCGTGATTCTGGCAGTGGCATTTCAGAGATCTGGAAGTAGCAGTGCCACATCCATTCTCACTTCCCCGAACTTTGCATCCACTTCTGCCTGCAAAATCAGAATAGCCTGCAATATGACAGTGAGTTTACTAGCAGGGGGGCGGCTTTGTAGTCTGAGGGCCCCCTGGCTCCTCAGACAATGACAACACTGCCCCCGCTAGTGAACTCACTGGTGGAGTTTGAGTGATCCATCTGCGTAGAAATAGAACAGGTGGGTTTATCCTTGCCCATGGCCGCCATCTGAGAAAAAAAGGGGATCACACCTCAGGAAGGGCTCGACCAGTCATGACCAGAGTTCTAGTCGCCATTGCGAGGAAGGGGGCCCAGACGCCAACAGCATGGGGTCACAGACACAGTGCCAGGAGACCTCAGAGGGACAACCACTAGAAGGTCTCACCACAGCGGTCTTACACAGCAAGTCTCTTAGTCGAGGGTGACACGGGCCCAACAGGTGAATAGGGAAAAGGCCACGGTCCACAGTATGAAGAGGAGTGAACCGTAACACCCCCAAGAAAGCACGTGCCCCTACCTGCTGCTGGAACAGTCCTCAGAGGTGGGCACAGCAAAGGGCTGGGACTAGACTCCTCCCACAGCTGCTCCGGAGGCACCACAATAGACAGTAGGCCACAGTCGCTGCAGGCCCATGCCCTAGTCCCAAGGCAGACAAGCTGGTCGTGTAGGTAGGAAGGAATATGGGGCTGCTGCCAGCCTCCGGTCCCCGTCCAGCCCCCGTCACCACCGAGCAGAGGTCCTGATCAAGTGTCCAGAGCCTGAGACAAGAGGAGTGGCAGTGCCGATAGGGGGAACAGCAGGTCCAGCAGTTTTCGACGGTGGGGGAGGGGGTAGGTCCTGCACCACAAGCGACCTAAATGGCCATGCAGCGTGGGTCACTTCATCAATAACAGAGGTAGGTCCCTGCCTTTGGACTCGGCCATTCACCATGGAGATGATCCCAAGGGGAAGGAGTATCAGAGGAGCAAATACCGAGCCTCCCACTCATTCGCTCCAATAGTCCCCCCACGGTAAGAGGTCGCCGCAGCCCGGGATCCCATCCCCATTGAAGGATGGTACCGTCACTGGTCTTAATGTTGGTTTCCCGTCACACCACGCTCCAGGCCCGGGTTGAGCGAGCCGGCCGGCCAGCCAGAGAAGCAAGCGGCAACTCAGGGCCACATCCCTGCGAGGCCCAAGCCCCGGTAGGGTGCTGGTCACTTGGCTTGGGTAAGCAATATTGGTCCAGAACCTCATGTGGAAGGCAGTAAAGCTGAGAGAGGGTAGCTGTGGTGGGTCCAGGGGTCCTCAGCAGATGGGGATCCTCACCTAAATGTTGGCACCGCTCGTGCAACACAGTTTGCCCTAGGAGCAGCTCAGAAGGGGCACCGTCAGTGGATGATCCTCCCAGGCGTTAGCACCACCCCACTAACGGGGCCGGGTGACACCTCATTGCTGCATCAGAATCTCACCCGCGATCGAGAGCCCCGTTGGCAGCCTGGCATTCAGACAGGTCCCTCACCAACTGTGCTGGAACACTCAGGATAGGCAAGTGCTGGCAGACACACTGCAATTCCTGCTCCCACGCCGCCAGGTTGCATCACCCACCCCACAGCTCTATTGCGCGCAAGGCGTGGTAAGAATGGCTACAATCAGCATGAAAACAGCTGTTCCATAGGGAGGATATAGGAAAATAGTACGTAGCTGCTAGATGGCAATTACAGTTCTGGATTTGCGCCGGATAAAGGGGTTCAGAGCAGAGCTTCCTCAAGATGCATCCGCCATGTTGGCCACACCTCAAAATGATATTTAATACTATTTTTCAGGCAGATACTAGCCACTTTCAATCGCTAAATATATTGTACTGTTCTCCTGATCACTAACATTATGACTTTTTATTAGTGAGATTCAATCTTTGTGATAATGTAAAGCCTTTTAAAGGCACATTTGCAAGGGTGACTTTTGAAATTAACGGAATTAAAGGCACAACTATAGAGAATTGGGAACCAACTAATTTCAGAGTATGCCATCCTTTGCTTCATCAGGCAAGTACATCATAAAGTTGAAATTCTATGTCCAATTTTTAACAGCCACATATGAATATTTTAGTAATACGAAAGAAACTCAGTAATAACACCCCTTGACCAGTGAATCCTCCAACGGTAAGCTTGTGGTGTGTGCATCGGTATATGTAGATGATGCGCCTAGCAAGCAGGTAGTAATAAACAGTTTAAACTCCCTTGCCCTGGTTGGAATGACAACGGCTATCCATCCCTCATTGATATAAACAATAACAAAGCATACACAACACCCACATAAAGAGATCTTTTGCAGTAACTTCCATAGCAAAGTGATTAAGAATCTGCGTGTTGGATGTGCCCGCTCGACGTTCCACCCATCCTCCTGTCCTCCCCACAGATGTCCAATTATCCGTTCCCTGACTGCCTAGTATATCTGGTGCCACAGGAAATAATTGTCCTAATCAAAGGGCAACACCCTGCAATGTCACCAACTGGCGGCTAGACCACACTAGAGCATCACTGAAATAACCCCAACGCTAGTAGTTACAAGTCTACCATACGCAGTTTGATCGTGGAGGGGGTGTTCCTCCCATTGTTCATTCTAAGTAGCTCTAAATGGTTGGTATGGAGTCTAATTCACTAGGGCTGCTATGCAATAGTGCTCTGAAAGTGTTCGCTGTTAGCAGCGCCTACGCCCTGCACTACTTGTTCCAAGATCATTGACCGCAGGCAGGTGCGCCCACGCTAACGCTGTCTCTGCTTGCTCGAAGTTGCTGGGCCGGGACCCAACAACCATATCTTGCTCCACTTGGTGTTGCTCCAACCAGTCTCATGCTGCCTCTCGGAATTGTATTGAGTGAGGTGGTTTTGTCCACCATGTTTTTTAGTTGAGCATGGAATAGCACATACTGGAAGTTGGCCTCCCTCAATGCGGTCTTAACTGCCAGGAAGAAGGCTAATTGGCGCTGCACCTCCAGCATGTAGTCTGGGAAGATCACTGCACACTCCACTTGCAGTGGGCCTGATGCACAAGATCACTGTAGTATTACATGCCAGTCTCTGTAATGGAGCAGTCCAGCCACCACTGGGTGTGGGGTATCCCTAGCGTGAGCAGCTTGCAGGTACTCCAGGCACCCGTTCCAGTGCACCGAAGGAAGACAGTTTGTGGGCTGCCACCTCGCTGGCCAGCCATAGCTCCAGACATGCCACTATGTTATTACCTTTGACTTTCAAAGGGAGTACTACGATCCTGATACTATTTCTGCAGCTGCACCCTTCAGCGTCCTCTGCTCATTGTAGAGGAGGTTCGCCCTGCATGTTAGGAGTTTGATCTGGTCATGCAGCAACGTTACAGCTGGTTGCACCTCCCTTGGTTGATTCTTTGTTATCATCACCCTGGTGGTCAGTTTACAGTGATCATCCCATAGGATTCCTAGGTCAACAGTTACCTTATCTATTTTACATTCAAGCACCTCTCTGGTTTTATTCACTGCTGCTAGGATCTGATCGAATGATACTGCGGAAGGAGCAAATGTGTCTTCCAGCTGTGCGTGTCCCACCTACCGATTAGCTTGATCAGAGTACAGGGGGGGGGGGGGTGCTATCCATTCCATACCTGCCTCTGCTACTTGTATGCTTAAGAGCGCAAGTCTTTTGTATATTGCAAAGAGATGCAAGAAGGGACACACAGTGGACCCAGTTCACCAATGCTGGTCCACTTTCTAACTCAGAATATGCACCATGAAAGCACTCCCACCTTCCCAGATCCTAAATAAGTCCCGGGGCAGATGCCATTCAAGGAAGCTCCACCATCTCGAGCTCCTTGCCAAAGCTTCTGCGGAGGCATGGTCAGGAGGTCCTCAACACTGCTGTCACTTGCGCCAGGGTGCACACAGGACTGCCAATGCACATGTAAGGATGATCTGCCCTGATCCGTGGTACCCTATCCTCAGTATGTACTCAGCTCTCAGTGTGTACTTGCAGCTCAGATCCCCCTCTACATGTTCACTCAGTGTAAACCAACCAACTGCTTGTCTTCAGCAGTTCCAACAGCAAGCGCCACTCAACTGAGCTATAGCCTGGTAGGAGAGGGCTCGGAAGTCACCAAGGGCCTCCACATGTTTTCCCCAGGGAAGGCTTGAGTGCAATAACGCCGGCCGCATCAGCCTCTTTTTTGCTTTTTTCCTGGTGACACCGCTGCCCACAGAGTAGATCTGACATTGCACAGGCCCAACTGCAGCATCACCAGGCAATTGTCCTCGATTTGGTACATCAGCTCGCCAATTTGCTCCGTTAGGAGCAGTGATTTTTGCTCCGGGGGCTAGGGGTCAGGCTTGCCAGTCACCAAGGGGTCCTTTCGATACTCAGTTGTAGCTGCCGACCGGTGCACACCAGGGCGAGCACACCCTGGCCCGGGTGCAGTCTTGACACCGCTCACCTCTCCGAGCTCTACGTGACCTGCAGCCCAACTCACCTGCTGCACCAGTCCCTCACAGGAGAAGGCAACGCAACTCTCCGGGGTTAGGTTTCAGCCACCCCCACAGCACAACGTTGTAGAGTGCTAGATGTTCACTGCTGAGGGCCCATTCAGATGCCAATTAAACAGGATTCATGAGTGAGGAGGACGGAGTGTGGTGTCTTCCGTACTGCAGGAAGGCTACCGCATGTGTCACCCCTGCCCCCGCTGCCCCCGCTGTCATTTTGGAACACGCTGTGGTGACATCATTTCGAATGTCACCACGGACAGCGTTCCAAGGCGAGCGCCGGTGGACCGAGTTTGTGTATGCAGTCAGCTGTGGCTGTGGCCCATATCTTTTGTCCCAAAAAATCTAGCTCTTTACAGCCAATCTTGCATTTTTCTCTCTTCACTGTCAAGCCTTGTTCCCTGAACTTCGCCAGCACTCGTCTCAACCTATTGTCGTGTTGTCTGTTGTCCTCACCAAAGATAAGCACGTCGTCTTGGTAGCACAACACTCCAGGGATGCCGCTAAGAAGGTTGCCCATAAGTCTTTGGAATACCGATGCGGCTGAGACTAGGCCGAACGGCATTCTCTTGAATTTGAATGCTCCCATGGGTTTTACAAACGCCGTGAGTTCTTGGGAATCTTCATGGAGCTTAATTTGGAAATAGGCGGAGGTTAAATCCAAAGTCGAAAATACTTTCGCTCCTTCCAACCTACTCATCATTTGAGTGATGTTGGGCAGCGGGAATTTGTCGTCCACGACCTCTTTATTCAGTGCCCTGAGGTCTATGTATAAGTGGACAGAATAATCCTTTTTTCTTGCTGCGACAATGGGCGCCAGCCACTCCGTTGCTTCCACGGTTTCAATCACTCCTAGATTGCACAATGTCTCCAGTTCCGTTCTGACCGCTTCTTGTATAGATATGGGTAGGTTTCTCACTTTAGCTACCACTGGCACTGCGTGCTCCTTCAACCTGTGGGGTTTTGTTGGGGCTGAGGTACACACCCAGTTCCTTTTGTGCTTGCCAACCCAGTATGTTGTCCCCCTCTAGCGATACGTAGACCTTAGAGACTGTCAACCTGTCTTTGTAGCACACGTGCCCCAGAAGTAGCCTTTCATATTGATAGGTCGACCACCATAAACCCCTAGCCTGACATCGATTTTGTTCAATTTGTGTTTACCTTTGGCCACCCTTACAAATTCTTTGGCATTTATGATAGTGATCTTGGAACATGAGTGAAACATATCCTCTAACTCAGTCTCATCAATCTTGATGCTGTCTTTGGGATTGCTAACCTGTCCGCTCTGCACATGCAAAACGATATCATCACACACTTGTGTAGTGTTCTCCTTCCCTTGTTTCTGGTATCCCTGATCACTCCTGCAGTATTGTCTAAAATGGCCCTTCCTGCCACACTTACTGCATGTATATTTCAATGCGGGGCAATTTCTGTCACTCGCCATGTGTCCTTGTTTACCACATCTATAGCAATTGCCCTTGAAACTCCATCCCCCCTTGCTCTCCATCTGTCCTTTCTGCACGTGTTTTTTCTCTTTGACTGCTAGAACACCTCCGCTTTCAGTCACTACTTCACTCACTTTAATCTTGTTCTCACTGACCTTACTTTCGCTGTCTTGCTTTATCTTGTTAACACACAGCATCATGTGTTCCACCTGTTTGGCTACAATCAGCACCTCCCTTAATGGTGGATCATTTTTTAACCATAGTTCCTCACGCACACGCTCCGTTCTGCATGTCAACACAAACTGGTCTCTAATCCTTTCCTCACACGCTCCTCCAAATTTGTATGTGGCAGCTAATTTACGAACATCTGAGACAAAGTCTTCAATTGATTCCCCTTCCTTCTGCCCCCTTTTCCCAAAATGGTACCGTTCCATAATGGTGCTAGTTTTAGGAAGGTAATGCAGATCTAGTTTTTTTCAGGCTGACCTCAAATTCGTTCAATCCCCTCGCTTCCTGTGCACCCAGCTCTGGGAGATGTTCTAACACTTCTTCTCCCTCTGCCCCATGTAGTATGACAATAGTGCAACTTTCCTTTCCAGACCCAAGTTGGGCCCACATACAGTAGCATAGTTCAGAAAGACCTTCTTTCATTTGTTCCACTTGATAGCTGGTTCCCCAGGGCTGGCTAAGAAAAACGGTGGGGGTGTTACATTTTGCATGCTGCCTCAATTAAGCTTTGTGCACTGTCTCAACCACTGTTCGCCGTTCAAACCCCCACAGTAAGAACACCCTCAAGTGAGATTTCGATACAGAGAGCGCCTGAGTGTGGGTGTACTCTCCACTTTTTTAAGCAAGCTAAAATTCCATCTGTAACATCGAAAATAAGGCTTTCACGGATAGAGAGTCCACTAGATGGCGCGGTTACTCCCTTTAGTTCACCTGATAAGATTTTTATGATCAAGAAAAAAGTCTCTTTGGGCTTCCAACAGTTCCTTTTCCTGTCAGATGACAGGAATACTTTCGTACGGTGCACACAATCTTCCAACCTCCTCGGGTTATAGCCTCCGATGAGTATTTAATCGTTCTCACACGTCTTAATCTTCAGCAGATGTCCTCTGCGACTGCTGCATATCCATGCATTTTCCTGTCAGGCACACAGTCACTCCAGGACCTCCCAACAGTTTTAACGAGACTCACCGCAGTCTCTCGACAAATCCGGCGGTGACACTCATCGGATGCTCTTTTCTTTCGTCAGCGCACTTCCGCTTCCTTTCTACTCTTTTCGGCGCCACACAGCGGCTCCCTTGATCATCCAGAACTCTTCCGCCACAATCTTCAAGCCAACTATGACACTACGCTGCGGCTACCATGTCACCTCTCAGCTCTCCGCATGCCAGTCACACCATGTGTATGAAGTTGCCACACTCACCGTGAATTACGAGCTTTGCATTACTTCTGCGCTGTTCTTTGCTCAATATAAACGGTGTCCACACTGCATTATTTCATCCGTCTGCAGTTCTTGTGAAGCGCTAATTTCTTTTTTTATACACCGTTTTCCAGTCAGGATGACTACGCTTTCACTGCACAATCGGTGAATGTCTATAATATTCTTTCTTTCTTTCCTTTTCTCTGCTTCAGCCTTCGATATTTTCGGTCGTCCTTGTACTCGTTGCGTGTTGGGGTCGTTCCATTTTCCGCTTTCCACTTGTGTCCTCGTCGCCAGTGTGGAATCTGCCAAAACGAAGAGGCTCGAAGGCGATGTGTTTGTAAGGAGGATTTATAGGCATTGGGTAAAAGATAATGTTATCAATACTTATATGTACAGGGTGCTTTTTGTCTTATCAGTGGAGTATTATTCTTTCACCTGCTATCACACAGAGTTCAGCCTCTTGTTCACTCCCTTCTCCCTCATCAACAGGAGTCACTGCCATCCTCCCCACGCCCTCTCCGGGTTCCCTCCCCAGCCACAAGGATCTGTGACTGGAATTGACAGTTCTCTCCTTGCTGACAAGGCCCATGGGTCTGCTTTTAATGTGCTACTGTATGCCAGCATTATTTATGGATGCCTCTCTTTGAATGACTTAGACCATTAAAGCCAACTTCTCTGCTTTCACAATGCTTGTTTCAGTGGGTGTTAGAAGTGCAAGGAACACTGAGGGAGCAAGAGAATTCGGATTGAAAGGTCACAGGAGTTTCGAAAACTCTCACACTTAATAAAGGATTTCTTAAAAGTAATGGACAAAGTAGTGAATTAAACCACTTGTGAAGAAATCCAGGATCCAAATATCAGTAGCAATCACATGGTTCCCCAAAGCACAGAAAATGTTTTTGCAAATATTCATGTGATGAAATTGTGGTCCGAGGAGGCTGTGGCATTCCCAGGTACTCATGGGGAAGATTAACATAACTTCCAAAGAAATATAAAGAGACCCAAACCACCAACTTCGACGGACTAATGTAAACTGTGCTCTCACACAACAGTGTTTTATGTGCTGTATGTAATAAAGATTACGAGTAAAAGTTGAGTTGAAATTGTTGCGCTAATAATGCAGTGTCCTTCATTTTTACCTATAACAATTAAAAAAGAAGCATTGGCATAGCCAATAGGTCTCGCCTTTGGGACCTTATAAGTGTTTAGCTATGTAGCACAGAAGATACTACAGTGGAATGGTGGGCAGAACACAAAAGATGGACTAGATTGCACCCGAAGGAGAACCCCGCTGAGATTAACTCAGGTACTTCACCCATCACTTTTCCCCATAATTTGCAAGTGGCACAGCCAGCCCACAGTACTATGCACCACAGTCATTTTCATATAGAGGGTAATACTATACTTTACACAGTTCGTGCTCGGTCACTTAGTACACTGTTTTTCATCCAGGTAGGCCAGTGCTTCGAATGCATGTAATGAGATTTTCATCACAGTTTGTATCTTTGCAAGTCTTTTCAAACTATGAAACCTGCCCTTACTTATTTTTTAATACCAGCCCAATTAAGACAATTAAGATACTACCCTTGCATGATGAAAGAATTCTGCACAGAGCAACTTTTGGGTGGCAATGGCCAATATTAACAGAGGTGCTTGCGCCCTTTGAAAGAAAGCCTTGAGTTGGCAGCTCTTGAAGAGAACATTTCATCAGCGGACTGTCCACTCTAAGGATTCCCTCTACAGTATATAGTAGTGCGTAGGATTCTACCGAGATGTTTAAAAAGGAACACGCCATCTTTCCAAGGGCCCGGGAATATTTTACAATCACGTGCACCCCTGAGGAGGCTAGGGCTGCTGGACTGGTGGAACATGAAGGGAACCCCGCCAAGCTCTGTGGGGAAGCCACCGAGTCATGTGTCCTCTGACGAGGGATGCCTCGGGTTCCACAGGTTAGTCTGGACAAACACTGCCGTCACTGCCTCTGCAAATGGCTGGTATCGGGGCGTGCGTGAAAATGGGGGGCTTGGCGGAAGCATTCGAAGAATGTCCACCCCGGGGCTGCTTCGGGCATATAGTATTGCCCAGAGCGAGCGCGTGCAGGTGAGGCGCCTGCTTTAGAACGCAGCGTTTTCAAATGCTGCGTTTTAATTAGTGCAGTTGGGGGTCCTGAGGCTAGGTAGGAGGCAGCACGCTCAATTTTGTGCTGCTCCTTTCCAGTTTATAGTGTTTGTGGGGAGGTTTTATGGTCATTTAGTTATGGCGGAAGCTCTTAGAGTATTAGGGAGGCTCTTAGAGTATTATGCCAGGCTGGGAGGGAGTGATTCAGAAAAAGGGGTGGTGATGAATAGAGTGTCTGAATTAAGCAGACAGCTCTTACCCAGTCCAAAGATCAGGGCTTCATCCATCACCGTTTTTCAGCTCACTGCACCATCCCAGCTCAGAACTTGGCTATATGCAAATTAGTCTGACCCTGGCCCAGTGCATCATGGGAACAGGGCAGACCAAACTACCAAGCCAATTCTTATACTGGGAAGGAAACAAGCTACCGGGGACCGGTTTCTGGCATTTCAGCCGTCTTCGGCCCGGCTTGCTTGAATCCTGATGGTGCAATGAGCTAGGGACTCACATCTGAGTATACCCTTCCACGCTTATGGTGGACAAAAATGATTCAGAAAAAGGGGTGGTGATGAATAGAGTGTCTGAATTAAGCAGACCACTCTTACCCAGTCCAAAGATCAGGGCTTCATCCATCACCGTTTTTCAGCTCACTGCACCATCCCAGCTCAGAACTTGGCTATATGCAAATTAGTCTGACCCTGGCCCAGTGCATCATGGGAACAGGGCAGACCAAACTACCAAGCCAATTCTTATACTGGGAAGGAAACAAGCTACCGGGGACCGGTTTCTGGCATTTCAGCCGTCTTCGGCCCGGCTTGCTTGAATCCTGATGGTGCAATGAGCTAGGGACTCACATCTGAGTATACCCTTCCACGCTTATGGTGGACAAAAATGATTCAGAAAAAGGGGTGGTGATGAAAAGAGTGTCTGAATTAAGCAGACCACTCTTACCCAGTCCAAAGATCAGGGCTTCATCCATCACCGTTTTTCAGCTCACTGCACCATCCCAGCTCAGAACTTGGCTATATGCAAATTAGTCTTACCCTGGCCCAGTGCATCATGGGAACAGGGCAGACCAAACTACCAAGCCAATTCTTATACTGGGAAGGAAACAAGCTACCGGGGACCGGTTTCTGGCATTTCAGCCGTCTTCGGCCTGGCTTGCTTGAATCCTGATGGTGCAATGAGCTAGGGACTCACATTTGAGTATACCCTTCCACGCTTATGGTGGACAAAAATGATTCAGAAAAAGGGGTGGTGATGAATAGAGTGTCTGAATTAAGCAGACCACTCTTACCCAGTCCAAAGATCAGGGCTTCATCCATCACCGTTTTTCAGCTCACTGCACCATCCCAGCTCAGAACTTGGCTATATGCAAATTAGTCTGACCCTGGCCCAGTGCATCATGGGAACAGGGCAGACCAAACTACCAAGCCAATTCTTATACTGGGAAGGAAACAAGCTACCGGGGACCGGTTTCTGGCATTTCAGCCGTCTTCTGCCCGGCTTGCTTGAATCCTGATGGTGCAATGAGCTAGGGACTCACATCTGAGTATACCCTTCCACGCTTATGGTGGACAGGGAGGATTTATTAGCCCCTGGTGTTTTGGGTCAGGCTTGGACTGGTTTGTCTTTGAAGAAAAGGGCTTCCTCTGAAAGTGTGTCTGCTGCAGTGGCTGCCTGTGTGTTATCCGATAGATCCCCTGAGGTTGTGCCTGTAAAGGTTTGTAATGCCATGAGTACAATATTAAAGGAAGTTCCCCTTCTTACTTCTGTTCAGCAGCCAGCTTCTTCTGTTGTGGTGAAGGGAAGAGGGAGGGGTCGCACACGCTCTGTCAGGGGCAAGTTTACCAGGAAGCCAGCCTCTCTTAATTAAAGGGATATCTAGAATTTCTCAGGGAGTTACTTTGGCTGACAGTGAGACATTGGCGTCATCTAGTGGTGAATTAAATTTAAGCAGTTTTGGTGATGTTCAGGATGATTTGAATGCAACCTTGTCTAACAGACGTGAAATTCTTATTTTTAGTACTAAATTTCAATTGTCTAAGGCTGGGGTTTCTGGTTCTTGCGAGAGGCTACTTGTGCCTGTAATTTCGTCTGATACTAGCAATTTATCATTGAATAGTTTGGTTTTATCAAATATCGTCGCTTCAAAGGCTAGTACAAGTAGTTTTTCTGTGGAAACCATTCTGATTTAAACAGTTTGGGTTTGCCTGAAAATCTAATGACCAAGGCTAGTTGTTCAGCCTATGATGTTGGTGGCGCAGATGTTTGTTCTGTTGGAGCAGGTAGTGAGCCTCCTAGTGCAGGTAGGTGGATGTGGATTGATGCACAAGATAAGGGTAGTTTAGCGTTGCCCAACCAATTTAAGGACCCCCCACATGTCTGCAAGTAATAGTGACTAGCAGGCCAACTCTATGTTGAGACTGCAGAAGGGCATCAGGTGTAGTGAACCGTCGTTGAGCAGGTTTCAAGCGTCCTGTTCACCTCATCGCGATCAAGTTAAGAATGCTGATGCGATTTTCCCAACACCGTTACCTGATCATAAGCTCTCTTAGTTCAAAAAAGCCATGAACTGGAATCAATTTGATGGTGCTGTGAGGGATAGAGCTCAGCCATCCTGCAGTGGGAGTACACAGGGTTTTCAGGCTAATTATGAGGATTATTTATCTGATCTAGAAGAGGGTGAGCTCGCTGGTCACACTGAATTGCCTAACACCCCTTTTCTCTCCAAACAGGGGGGGGCTTATTAACAAGATTTCCTGAGTTAATCTTTTGCAGATGAAAGAGTCTGAAAGAAGTTGGAAGGAGCTAGAGCGGTGTTCCAAGGCATCTGACAGTGCCAATACAAAGAGACGTGCAATGCTGAACAAGAACTGTCAATTAGGTGAGTCGGTCTCGGATAGTCAGAATAAGTCCAATTTTAGAAACGTAAAGCAGATACAGTTGTCAGTAAAGCCGCAGAGGCTAAGGTTTGTCGCCATTGTGAGTCTCCTTCAAAGCTATAGAATGTAATCTCTCCTAAAACAGATATAATTCAAGACAAGGTTTTGGCATCTAGCACAAATTCTCAAGGGGAGAAGGACGGTAAGGACAAAGCCTTAGGTTTAAAACAGCTGCCCTACATGGGACTGTCCATGCCATTAGGTTCACATCTTAATAAGCATACTAAAGAAAACATTTGGAACAGAGAATTTGTGGATGTCTTTAAGTTGCTGCATAGGGAGCTCCAATCCAAGGAAGATGCTAGGAAGGAGGCTAGTGAGCTGGCGAAGAGACCCAGGGTTCCCACTAGTATTGATTCATGGACCTCAGCCTTTCTGATTTTTGCAAGTGTTTACTGCGAAAAGTTACAGGATCGTTCGGTTTCAATTATCAAATACTTGGATACAACCAGAAAGGCTCAGGTAGAATTTGGAGGTTTTTCCTGGCTACATTATGATGAAGAGTTCAGAGCTCATTTGGTGTTGGTTCCAGAAAAACCTTGGGGTGAAGTGTATAACGAATTATGGGTGCAATGGATGTATCCTAAGAGGCCTCCCCCTAAAATGCATATAGCTAGTGGGCTTGCTATTGCTCCCCGGCCCTTTCTTAAAAGACCCACTCCAGGAGGTGGGGGGCACGTGGGCTAAGTCCTCAGCTTTTGCTACAGGAGCCTGTTGGAATTTTAACAGGGGTTTCTGCCAGAGGAATCCATGTAAATACAGGCACGGTGTTCAAAATGCGGTGGAAAGCATTCCATTTTGCAATGTTTTAGCGAACAGACCTCTAGCTTCCCCACAGGTCAAGGTAGAGGGAGAGGCGCCCCTTTCCAGCATCACTTCAAAAGCAGTTAAACCAATTAACATTCCCAAGCTATGTTAGTGGCTTCAGTTTTACCCTCTTAGGGAGAAAGCTTTAAAGTTGGAGTGGGGGTTTAAGGAGTGCTTTAAATTTGGTCCCAGGCAATGCCGATTTGCACAAAATTTAAAAATCTGCAATGCAATTCTCACACGTAATTGCCCACAATTTACACTCTGAAATTGTCGAAGGTAGGATAGCCAGCCCCTTCCTTTCTTGGCCCCTTCCCAATCTTATCATGTCACCTTTTGGAGTGCTTCCCAAAAAGACACAAGGAGATTTTCGCATGATACAACATTTGTCCTGGCCGCAAGGTTTGTCAGTAAATGATTTTATAGCCAAGGAAGACACAGTAGTGCAGTTCGCCTCAGTGGATGAAGCTCTTGATTTGGTTAAGAAGGCCAGCTCAGGAGCGGAGTTATCCAAATGCGATATAAAATCCGCTTTTAGGTTACTTCCAGTTCATCCCCAAGATTTTGAATTGCTAGGTATACATTTTCAAGACCATTTTTTGTTGACAAAATTGTTACCTATGCGGTGTGCAGTTTCTTGTCAACTGTTGGAAGACTTTAGCTCTTTCTTACAATGGATTTTCTCATTTAGATTCGGATATAGGCAAGTGTCTCATTACTTGGACGATTTTCTTTTTGTTGGCCAAGAGGGATCACAACAGTGCAGTAAGGCACTACAATGTTTCCAGACCTTGATGCAAGAATTAGGTGTGCCTCTGGCAGTGGAGAAAACAGAAGGGCTGTGTTGGACTTGGCCCATTTTCCCGATTTTTTTTAAATTTTCACCCCTCCTATTTTAGGATGTTTCCCTCATGGTAGAGAAATGTATAGGCCATGTGTGGAGTGAGATGCAGTGACAAATGCTGTGCAATGGCATGCGCAGATTTATTTGAGCTGTTGTGGAGAAATGTCACTTTTAAAATGGACGCCATTGCTGTGTGCTTTGTGCCGCCTGCCTGCAGTGTGTTGGCGGTGTAGTGTTCTTTTACCATTGCAGAAATGTCACTTTTAAAATAGACGCCATTTCTATCTCCTTGTGCCGCCTGCCTGTGGTGGGTTAGCGGTCTAGTGTTTGAAGTGACAAGGTGCTCTACACTCCCCACAGTGACAGTTGCGACTGGAACTGCCAGGGACCTTCTAGAAGCTTCCAGCCTTTCTGGTATTTGTAGAGCAGTAGAGATGCCATGTGCTCAGTCAGAGCGTGGACTTGAGAGTGAGGGGCCCTGCTGCCATGGGGTGCCGCCGCATGGGCCTATGTGTTGGCCCCTGGGCCAATCTGTACCCCTCCACTGTCCACAGGGCCAGTGAGAGCAAGCTGCTGGAGTTCAGGCTGCTGTACCGGGAGGAGTGCCACGTTACAGGGGATGATGGTTCTGAGGAGCTGCTGTCCTGTGCTGATGAGTACCCACTGACCGCTGACCTGGCCTAGCACTGCCTGCCTGCTCTCCTGCCCTATCACCTCGTGAGCGCTACACCTGGGTCCTGACTGCTCCCTAGTGCCTGGAAAAGGAGAGCACTTAGACTGACTGCCAAGGAGCACCTTTGACTGCGCCCAGAAGGAGGTGAGGAGCGCAACCTGTTGTCCCTGAGTCTGCTGGTGGGACCTACCGCCTCGTGAGCCATCCATGTGGACTGCCTGTACCCTCCCCCTGCCTGCACTCTAGCAATGTACTGCCCAAGTGCTATATGCAGATGACCAGTGAGGAGAGAGGAGCGTGGGCGCAATGTCCTTAGGTGGAACCCTTAATCTGTGGCAGCTACCTAGCGCCTCGTGAGCGCTATATTCGCATTGCTGGTGAGGAGCGCTACCTGTCGTCCCTGAAGCCCTTGGTGGGACTGAGCACATCGTAAGCGCTATATTCAGGGTACCAGGGGAAGAGGAGCTGAGGCCTGCAGCGCTTTGCTGTCAAAGCGCTATATTTCAATTCCCCTGCATGTGTGCTGCATTGTGGTGCTGCCAGAGTGCCTTATTCGCATTGACTGTGCTCTGCTTGCTGCCAAGGCGCTACAACTGTGCCCAGGAGAAGAGGAGCAGACGTCTGTAGCGCTGGGATTCTAAAGCGCTATGAGGGAATCCCGGCATGTGGGATTCCCCCCTGCCTGCTTAGTTGACAGCGGGCAGCTTCAACATTGTGGGGCACTCTTAATTGCAGAGTCCAGATGAGGGACTCCATTTTCCCCAGGTGCTGTGGTGCCAAAGGCTAACCTGCAAGGCTGATGGCACTTATAATAAGTGCCGCTTTCCCTCAATGACTGCATGGCTGTTAATGTTTTATGCCCCCTTCTAATGTGACTTACGCTAATGTGGTGATCCTAGTGCATTTATGCTAATGTTTCAATGCTAACGCTTTCATGATAATTGCAGTGCTGCTAATTGTGTTTCATGCCTGCATGCCTCATGTGAGATGCTGCATGCCAATGCCCTTCTGTTGCTCATAATGACGCCTACATGGTAAGGGGTGCATAGAGGGATCGGTAGTGGTGTATCCAAAATTGGAAAAAAACGAACATACACTGATAATAGTATGATGGACAACAATGCTGGAAAAATCAACACAATCTTTTAGTTGTTAAAGACGGAGTGCTACATAGACCACTATCCCCCACTACCAAGAGGGATCAAAATGTCAAACAAAAGATTGACAAGTGTACAACCAGAAAGAAGAGGTCAAAGAGAGCACAATCCTAGAATACATGTACATATAAGACTAATAGGTTATATAGTCCTAACAGTATTAGAACTGAATATAATCTCTAGCTTGCAATATCAGGACAGAACAGATCAATAGATAGAATTCATGTTCATATCATCATATTCTTTATTTGAAGATCCATAAAATTTGCAGTTGATAAAAAGACAGCCAACACGTGTTTCGTCCGTACTAACAATAAGTACTCAGACTTTTTCAAGGCTAATAGAAATGAAGTATCACGGCGCATGTGTCCCCTAGTCATACGATTGTAACCCTCTCAGGGTGTCATTATCAGGTGGTGCCATACCTAACCTTACTGCCTCTTAACCAACAGAGGCCACACTTCATTACACTCGAGCAATAGCTCACTTGTCATATACTACTCGACTCAAGATTGGGCCAATATATCGACTGTGGAACTTCATTTTTCATTGTCTACTGGGAATATGAACTGTGTACTCTCATTGAAAATACCATTATTCATATGAGGGATATGTCTAGCCTGTGCTGAGTTCGAGCTGACAATGTGTTTTGCCACTACTTACATCATTATACTGCACATGATCCTATTGGATGTTTTGGATCCTTGCTATCTACTTTGATTCCGGAGTCTTATGGATACGGTTACAATCGTAACTCTATCTCGGAGCGGCAAACGGTGGACAACACCAAGAGGGCGCTCCATCTTATCGAGAAAGCCACACGCACGGACGGGGAGTACATGCTCCTTGCTATCGACGCGGAAAAGGCGTTCGATCGTGTCCAATGGCCGTATCTAGAGCAGGTCCTTGTGAGGGCGGGGTTGGGGGACCTATTCCGCACCTGGGTCTTGAACTGTTATTCACGGCCCTCGGCTACGGTCCGCGTCAATGGATGCTCCTCGCCTCGCTTCCCCATAGAACGGGGCACAAGACAGGGGTGTCCACTTTCTCCCCTGTTGTTCGCCTTATATATGAAACCCTTGGCTCGGGCGATTCGCCTTGCACCTGAGATACATGGGATAAAAATGGGCGCCTTTGACCATACTATCAGCCTTTACGCAGACGATGTACTACTCTCATTGTCTTCCCTCCGAACCTCGCTCCCGGTCTGCATGACCATTCTGGAGGACTTCGCGAAAATAGCGGGCTTCAAGATAAATCTCAGCAAATCGTTGGCGCTCGATCTCTCCTTGACGGAATCCACGAAAGCACATCTTCAAGAACTCTTCCCATTGCCTTGGGCGTCGGAGGCCGTTCCGTACCTGGGTATCCAACTGGCGAACACCTTGCGAGCCACGGTCTGCCTCAACTATACGCGGTTACGACAAACAATCAGGTCCGAGTTAAATAGGTGGAAACACCTCCCACTATCCTGGCTGGGCCGGGTAGCTACTTGTATGCTTAAGAGCGCAAGTCTTTTGTATATTGCAAAGAGATGCAAGAAGGGACACACAGTGGACCCAGTTCACCAATGCTGGTCCACTTTCTAACTCAGAATATGCACCATGAAAGCACTCCCACCTTCCCAGATCCTAAATAAGTCCCGGGGCAGATGCCATTCAAGGAAGCTCCACCATCTCGAGCTCCTTGCCAAAGCTTCTGCGGAGGCATGGTCAGGAGGTCCTCAACACTGCTGTCACCTGCGCCAGGGTGCACACAGGACTGCCAATGCACATGTAAGGATGATCTGCCCTGATCCGTGGTACCCTATCCTCAGTATGTACTCAGCTCTCAGTGTGTACTTGCAGCTCAGATCCCCCTCTACATGTTCACTCAGTGTAAACCAACCAACTGCTTGTCTTCAGCAGTTCCAACAGCAAGCGCCACTCAACTGAGCTATAGCCTGGTAGGAGAGGGCTCGGAAGTCACCAAGGGCCTCCACATGTTTTCCCCAGGGAAGGCTTGAGTGCAATAACGCCGGCCGCATCAGCCTCTTTTTGCTTTTTTCCTGGTGACACCGCTGCCCACAGAGTAGATCTGACATTGTTCAGGCCCAACTGCAGCATCACCAGGCAATTGCCCTCGATTTGGTACATCAGCTCGCCAATTTGCTCCGTTAGGAGCAGTGATTTTTGCTCCGGGGGCTAGGGGTCAGGCTTGCCAGTCACCAAGGGTTCCTTTCGATACTCAGTTGTAGCTGCCGACCGGTGAACACCAGGGCGAGCACACCCTGGCCCGGGTGCAGTCTTGACACCGCTCACCTCTCCGAGCTCTACGTGACCTGCAGCCCAACTCACCTGCTGCACCAGTCCCTCACAGGAGAAGGCAACGCAACTCTCTGGGGTTAGGTTTCAGCCACCCCCACAGCACAACGTTGTTGAGTGCTAGATGTTCACTGCTGAGGGCCCATTCAGATGCCAATTAAACAGGATTCATGAGTGAGGAGGACGGAGTGTGGTATCTTCCGTACTGCAGGAAGGCTACCGCATGTGTCACCCCTGCCCCCACTGCCCCCGCTGTCATCTTGGAACACGCTGCGGTGACATCATTTCGAATGTCACAACGGACAGCGTTCCAAGGCGAGCGCCGGTGGACCTGGGGAGCGAGTTTGTGTATGCAGTCAGCTGTGGCTGGGGTCCGTTATCTTTTGTCCCAAAAAATCTAGCTCTTTACAGCCAATCTTGCATTTTTCTCTCTTCACTGTCAAGCCTTGTTCCCTGAACTTCGCCAGCACTCGTCTCAACCTATTGTTGTGTTGTCTGTTGTCCTCACCAAAGATAAGCACGTCGTCTTGGTAGCACAACACTCCAGGGATGCCGCTAAGAAGGTTGCCCATAAGTCTTTGGAATACCGATGCGGCTGTGACTAGGCCGAACGGCATTCTCTTGAATTTGAATGCTCCCATTGGTTTTACAAACGCCGAGAGTTCTTGGGAATCTTCATGGAGCTTAATTTGGAAATAGGCGGAGGTTGAATCCGAAGTCGAAAATACTTTCGCTCCTTCCAACCTACCCATCATTTGAGTGATGTTGGGCAGCGGGAATTTGTCGACCACGACCTCTTTATTCAGTGCCCTGAGGTCTATGTATAAGCGGACAGAATAATCCTTTTTTCTTGCTGCGACAATGGGTGCCAGCCACTCCGTTGCTTCCACGGTTTCAATCACTCCTAGATTGCACAATTTCTCCAGTTCCGTTCTGACCGCTTCTTGTATAGATATGGGTAGGTTTCTCACTTTAGCTACCACTGGCACTGCGTGCTCCTTCAACCTTATCTTGTGGGAGTAATTTTTGAGGCACCCTAGTTCCCCACTGAACACTTCCTTGAACTCTTCTTCAATGCTACTACTCGCCTCTCCTATCTCTTGCACTAAAATCTGTGGGGTTTTGTTGGGGCTGAGGTACACACCCAGTTCCTTTTGTGCTTGCCAACCCAGTATGTTGTCCCCCTCTAGCGATACGTAGACCTTAGAGACTGTCAACCTGTCTTTGTAGCACACGGTGCCCCAGAAGTAGCCTTTCATATTGATAGGTCGACCACCATAAACCTCTAGCCTGACATCGATTTTGTTCAATTTGTGTTTACCTTTGGCCACCTTTACAAATTCTTTGGCATTTATGATAGTGATCTTGGAACATGAGTGAAACATATCCTCTAACTCAGTCTCATCAATCTTGATGCTGTCTTTGGGATTGCTAACCTGTCCGCTCTGCACATGCAAAACGATATCATCACACACTCGTGTAGTGTTCTCCTTCCCTTGTTTCTGGTATCCCTGATCACTCCTGCAGTATTGTCTAAAATGGCCCTTCCTGCCACACTTACTGCATGTATATTTCAATGCGGGGCAATTTCTGTCACTCGCCATGTGTCCTTGTTTACCACATCTATAGCAATTGCCCTTGAAACTCCATCCCCCCTTGCTCTCCATCTGTCCTTTCTGCACGTGTTTTTTCTCTTTGACTGCTAGAACACCTCCGCTTTCAGTCACTACTTCACTCACTTTAATCTTGTTCTCACTGACCTTACTTTCGCTGTCTTGCTTTATCTCGTTAACACACAGCATCATGTGTTCCACCTGTTTGGCTACAATCAGCACCTCCCTTAATGGTGGATCATCTTTTAACCATAGTTCCTCACGCACACGCTCCGTTCTGAATGTCAACACAAACTGGTCTCTAATCCTTTCCTCACACGCTCCTCCAAATTTGTATGTGGCAGCTAATTTACGAACATCTGAGACAAAGTCTTCAATTGATTCCCCTTTAGGAAGGTAATGCAGATCTAGTTTTTTTCAGGCTGACCTCAAATTCGTTCAATCCCCTCGCTTCCTGTGCACCCAGCTCTGGGAGATGTTCTAACACTTCTTCTCCCTCTGCCCCATGTAGTATGACAATAGTGCAACTTTCCTTTCCAGACCCAAGTTGGGCCCACATACAGTAGCATAGTTCAGAAAGACCTTCTTTCATTTGTTCCACTTGATAGCTGGTTCCCCAGGGCTGGCTAAGAAAAACGGTGGGGGTGTTACATTTTGCATGCTGCCTCAATTAAGCTTTGTGCACTGTCTCACCCACTGTTCGCCGTTCAAACCCCCACAGTAAGAACACCCTCAAGTGAGATTTCAATACGGAGAGCGCCTGAGTGTGGGTGTACTCTCCACTTTTTTAGGCAAGCTAAAATTCCATCAGTAACATCGAAAATAAGGCTTTCACGGATAGAGAGTCCACTAGATGGCGCGGTTACTCCCTTTAGTTCACCTGATAAGATTTTTATGATCAAGAAAAAAGTCTCTTTGGGCTTCCAACAGTTCCTTTTCCAGTCAGATGACAGGAATACTTTCGTACGGTGCACACAATCTTCCAACCTCCTCGGGTTATAGCCTCCGATGAGTATTTAATCGTTCTCACACGTCTTAATCTTCAGCAGATGTCCTCTGCGACTTCTGCATATCCATGCATTTTCCTGTCAGGCACACAGTCACTCCAGGACCTCCCAACAGTTTTCACGAGACTCACCGCAGTCTCTCGACAAATCCGGCGGTGACACTCATCGGGTGCTCTTTTCTTTCGTCAGCGCACTTCCGCTTCCTTTCTACTCTTTTCCGCGCCACACAGCGGCTCCCTTGATCATCCAGAACTCTTCCGCCACAATCTTCAAGCCAACTATGACACTACGATGCGGCTACCATGTCACCTCTCAGCTCTCCGCATGCCAGTCACACCATGTGAATGAAGTTGCCACACTCACCGTGAATTACGAGCTTTGCATTACTTCTGCGCTGTTCTTTGCTCAATATAAACGGTGTCCACACTGCATTATTTCATCCGTCTGCAGTTCTTGTGAAGCGCTAATTTCTTTTTTTATACACCGTTTTCCAGTCAGGATGACTACGCTTTCACTGCACAATCGGTGAATGTCTATAATATTCTTTCTTTCTTTCCTTTTCTCTGCTTCAGCCTTCGATATTCTCGGTCGTCCTTGTACTCGTTGCGTGTTGGGGTCGTTCCATTTTCCGCTTTCCACTTGTGTCCTCGTCGCCAATGTGGAATCTGCCAAAATGAAGAGGCTCGAAGGCGATGTGTTTGTAAGGAGGATTTATAGGCATTGGGTAAAAGATAATGTTATCAATACTTATATGTACAGGGTGCTTTTGTCTTATCAGTGGAGTATTATTCTTTCACCTGCTATCACACAGACTTCAGCCTCTTGTTCACTCCCTTCTCCCTCATCAACAGGAGTCACTGCCATCCTCCCCACGCCCTCTCCGGGTTCCCTCCCCAGCCAAAAGGATCTGTGACTGGAATTGACTGTTCTCTCCTTGCTGACAAGGCCCATGGGTCTGCTTTTAATGTGCTACTGTATGCCAGCATTATTTATGGATGCCTCTCTTTGAATGACTTAGACCATTAAAGCCAACTTCTCTGCTTTCACAATGCTTGTTTCAGTGGGTGTTAGAAGTGCAAGGAACACTGAGGGAGCAAGAAAATTAGGATTGAAAGGTCACAGGAGTTTCGAAAACTCTCACACTTAATAAAGGATTTCTTAAAAGTAATGGACAAACTAGTGAATTCAACCACTTGTGAAGAAATCCAGGATCCAAATATCAGTAGCAATCACATGGTTCCCCAAAGTACAGAAAATGTTTTTGCAAATATTAATGTGATGAAATTGTGGTCCGAGGAGGCTGTGGCATTCCCAGGTACTCATGGGGAAGATTAACATAACTTCCAAAGAAATATAAAGAGGCCCAAACCACCAACTTCGACCGACTAATGTAAACTGTGCTCTCACACAACAGTGTTTTATGTGCTGTATGTAATAAAGATTACGAGTAAAAGTCGAGTTGAAATTGTTGCGCTAATAATGCAGTGTCCTTCATTTTTACCTATAACAATTAAAAAAAAAGCATTGCCATAGCCAATAGGTCTCGCCTTTGGGACCTTATAAGTGTTTAGCTATGTAGCACAGAAGATACTACAGTGGCATGGTGGGCAGAACACAAAAGATGGACTTGATTGCACCCGAAGGAGAACCCCGCTGAGATTAACTCAGGTACTTCACCCATCACTTTTCCCCATAATTTGCAAGTGGCACAGCCAGCCCACAGTACTATGCACCACAGTCATTTTCATATAGAGGGTAATACTATACTTTACACAGTTCGTGCTCGGTCACTTAGTACACTGTTTTTCATCCAGGTAGGCCAGTGCTTCGAATGCATGTAATGAGATTTTCATCACAGTTTGTATCTTTGCAAGTCTTTTCAAACTATGAAACCTGCCCTTACTTATTTTTTAATACCAGCCCAATTAAGACAATTAAGATACTACCCTTGCATGATGAAAGAATTCTGCACAGAGCAACTTTTGGGTGGCAATGGCCAATATTAACAGAGGTGCTTGCGCCCTTTGAAAGAAAGCCTTGAGTTGGCAGCTCTTGAAGAGAACATTTCATCAGCGGACTGTCCACTCTAAGGATTCCCTCTACAGTATATAGTAGTGCGTAGGATTCTACCGAGATGTTTAAAAAGGAACACGCCATCTTTCCAAGGGCCCGGGAATATTTTACAATCACGTGCACCCCTGAGGAGGCTAGGGCTGCTGGACTGGTGGAACATGAAGGGAACCCCGCCAAGCTCTGTGGGGAAGCCACCGAGTCATGTGTCCTCTGACGAGGGATGCCTCGGGTTCCACAGGTTAGTCTGGACAAACACTGCCGTCACTGCCTCTGCAAATGGCTGGTATCGGGGCGTGCGTGAAAATGGGGGGCTTGGCGGAAGCATTCGAAGAATGTCCACCCCGGGGCTGCTTCGGGCATATAGTATTGCCCAGAGCGAGCGCGTGCAGGTGAGGCGCCTGCTTTAGAACGCAGCGTTTTCAAATGCTGCGTTTTAATTAGTGCAGTTGGGGGTCCTGAGGCTAGGTAGGAGGCAGCACGCTCAATTTTGTGCTGCTCCTTTCCAGTTTATAGTGTTTGTGGGGAGGTTTTATGGTCATTTAGTTATGGCGGAAGCTCTTAGAGTATTAGGGAGGCTCTTAGAGTATTATGCCAGGCTGGGAGGGAGGATTTATTAGCCCCTGGTGTTTTGGGTCAGGCTTGGACTGGTTTGTCTTTGAAGAAAAGGGCTTCATCTGAAAGTGTGTCTGCTGCAGTGGCTGCCTGTGTGTTATCCGATATGTAGTAATGGAGCCACCCGGCCCGCATACGTACGCACACACGCACGCATACGCCTCGGGGGCGGGGTAGCCTCTGAGTATAAATAAACGGCCGGAAGACCGCTCGTGGTCTTTGGCCCTAACTGTCAGTTAGTGTTGCGTCATTTGTCCAGTTATAGTTAGGCCCCACTTCGCGGCCTAGGCATCCCTTGCCCCCGTGTCTCTAGACACTACACTGGCGACGAGGCGGTCACAGTTACCCACGCCTCGCCACGCAGCTGCGCTGGACATCCCTGCTTGGCTGAGCTCCGCGGTGGTGCTGCCGAGTGTGAAGTACGCACCAAGGCCGTGGTGCGTCAGGTGAGCTCGCGCCTCATCGAGGCCTCAACCGACGCCCGTCACCCTGCCCGCTCTTGAGCGGCTTACCGGCGCTCAGGCCAACGTCTGCCTCCCTTCGTGTGCGCTCCTTCGCCTGCCGCCGGCGCATCGGGGGGAAATCCTCGGCCCTCGCGCCAGTACCTCAGCGTACCTCAGCGGCCGCGCTGGGAGCCGTGGGCTCGCGCATGCGCACACCACTTCGGGTCGCGTAAGCCCTGTCAGCTCGTGTCTCAGGCTGCCGACCGGGGCGAAATTAACCTGCGTATCCACACGCATTGGGCGGACGCAGTATTTCAAGTGAAAGGACTTTCTTCAGCCATTGACCAGACGGCAAGTCAGCTCAATTAAGGTCACGTCGGCAGTCTCATCCACCAGCACTGCACAACACTGCACCCCTGGTTCTCCACGTCTATTCGAGCATTCTGCACGTCTTGCCTAGTTACCCGGCGTTTGCCTAGTTACCCGGCGCTGCTGTTTTCTGCCACGTGGGACCTACGCCTCACTGTGCCTGCCCAGCCTTAGCCTCTCACATCGTGTTTCCTCACGTGTTCAAATTATAAAAAAAAAAAAGAAAACATGAACCAACAACAAGGCGATGGTGGTGCCACTGCCGCGACCCCTGCACAGAACCAACCACCTGCTCCCACTGGTCCCCCGGCCACGGTGCCGGCACTTGTTGTTCCGGGTCCGGCTCCTGGTGCCGCCGCAGTCGCTGCTGCAGCCCCCCCCGGGCATGGCCTCGCAGCACCGCTCCCACCGTTCAGCGAACTGGTAGATCCACCCACGGCTGCGGCAAGATGGCGTCTGTGGATTGGAAGGTTGGAGCACTATTTTATCGGTGTCCGTGAGACCGATGGCAAGGTTAAGCGCTCTTTGCTCATGTGTTATGGCGGTGATGAGCTATATGAACTTTTTGAGACATTGCCAGATCGGGGTGGAGAACAAGACTACGACGCCGCAGTACGGGCGTTAAACCTCTACTTCGATCCCAGAGTAAACCCTGACTATGAGTGGTTTAAGCTGCGCCAAGCAAGGCAGGGAGAGACTGAAGCCATTGACTCTTTCTATGCCCGGTTAAGGAAACTAGCTATTGCCTGCGAACTTCCGGACCAACGCCTAGAGATTCGCGCACAACTAATCCAGGGGTGCCGGTCGGTACAACTCAGACGCCTCATTCTTAGGCAACCACGTATCTCCCTCGACGAGATCCTCGTCCTTGCGCGCTCGCATGAGCTATCCAACGCCAGAGCTGACGAAATGCAAGCTGCTCTTGACAGACCCGGTGCACCTGCGAAGACCACTCACATCAAGGAGGAACAAGTAGACGCCATTAGGCGCCGGCCACAAACACAGAGAGGAGCCTCACAAGCCAGTTCCCGGAACCCTTGTGGGAACTGCGGCATGGAACACCCTGCAAGCGGAAGGTGTTTTGCGAGAGGAAAAGTATGCTCCAACTGCGGAAAAGTGAATCATTTTGCGAAGGTGTGTCGCAGCAGCGGGAACCGCCGTTTTGGCTCGAGTGGAAGAGGCCCTACCCAGGCAGTACGACAACTATCCTTAGAAGATCCAGGCCCGTGCAGCGACGCCTCCAGAACAGCATTCTGTGTAGATGACGAAGATGACAACGTTTTCTTCGTCTCCTTCGTGGGAAGAGAAGGCTCTAGAAGACGCCCACCCCCGATGTGTGAGATCTCCATTGCTGGCTCCCCCGTGCAAGCACTAATTGATACTGGGGCATCAGTAAATGTGATGGACAGCACGCAATATGAGCTACTATCTCCGCGCCCACCGCTGTCTCCTTCAAACGCCAAGATATACACTTATGACAGCGACGACCTGCTTCCCCTGAGGGGAGTAATCGAAGGGACAGCTGCTTGCAATGATCAACAAGTCAAGACCAAGTTCCATGTTACTGGAGGCAGGCGCGGCACGCTCCTGAGCTGCCACACGGCGGAAGATTTGCAACTTGTATTCTTTGCGCGACAAGTGCATGAACTACACGCAGAAGCAATCTTGCGAGATTTCCCGACCCTATTCAAAGGACTTGGCTGCTTAAAGGGGAAAAAGTTCAAACTACACGTTGACCCAACGGTCCGACCCACTGCTCTCAGACACAGACGAGTGCCGTTTCACCTGCGAAAACAAGTGGAGGAAGAATTGCGCAAACTTGAAGAATTGGGGGTAATCGAAAAGGTGTCGGGCCCGACACCCTGGGTGTCGCCGCTCGTGATTGCTCCTAAACCGAAGCAGCCAGGCGCTATACGCCTGTGTGTGGACATGCGTCTTCCGAACAGAGCAGTAAAAAGGGAGAGGCATCTAACACCAACTATGGACGACATCGTGGCAGACCTCAACGGCGCTCGCTGGTTCTCCAAACTGGACCTCAACGCCGGATATCACCAGCTTGAGCTTCACCCGGACAGTCGCAACATCACGACATTCTCCACCCATGTCGGACTCCGGAGGTACAAGCGGCTGAGTTTTGGGGTGTCATCGGCGGCTGAAGTTTTCCAAAACGCCATCAGGGAGACCCTCTCAGGTTTGACAGGAGTCATAAACTTGAGTGATGACATCCTTGTATTCTCAAAAACCTTGGAAGAGCACCACGTCCACCTCCGAGCCACGCTGCAACGCCTTGCTGATCACAACCTCACTCTCCATAGAGAAAAGTGTTCCTTCTACAAGGAATCAGTGGACTTCTTTGGGTATATCTTCTCCAGGGAGGGGCTTCAGGTCGATCCGAAGAAAGCGGACGCTATCCGGGCAGCTCCCAAACCGACGTCAGCCACTGAGGTCAGAAGCTTCCTGGGGATGGCCACGTACTGTGGCCGTTTCATCCCTGGATTGGCATCCCTCTCCGAGCCATTACGCACCCTCACCAAATCGGGCCAACCATGGGCGTGGACTGCCAAGGAAGACGAAGCCTTCGCGGCAATCAAAACTGCGCTAATCGACGACAAAGTCATGGCATACTTCAGGCCACACCGGCGCACAGAAGTCATTGTGGACGCGAGTCCCGTTGGGTTGGGGGCCGTCCTCATGCAGGAGACAGAAGCCCATGAATGGGTGCCAACAGCCTACGCTAGCCGAGCACTGACCGCGACGGAGATGCGGTACGCCCAAATTGAACGTGAAGCACTGGCCATAAAATGGGCGTGCCAGCATTTTCACCTCTACCTGTTTGGACATGAGTTCAAAGTAGTGACTGACCACAAGCCCCTTGTGCCTCTGTTTGCAGGAACCGCCAGGCTCGCTCCACCCAGGATTGAGAGATGGGCTGTGCAACTCCAAACATGCCGTTTCGAGGTCATCTATCGGCCTGGAGCCGACAATCCTGCGGACTTCCTATCCAGACACCCCGGATCCTCAGATGCACTCCCAACTACAAGCGATGAAGACGACGTCGAGGAATATGTCCGAATGATCTCTCAAGACGCTTGCCCAGTGGCCCTGACGCTGGAAGACATCGGGAAGGCCACGGATGAAGACGAGTGCCTCATCAAAGTAAAAGCAACGCTGGCAAATAGAAACTGGAAAAATTTTCTGGATGGAGTCAGCGCCCTCACACACCAGGAACAGCTGGCAAGACAACAACTGTGGAGGGCTCAGAGCGAGCTGAGCATCGGACCCCATGGTGTGATCCTCCGAGGGACAGCGATCGTGGTACCTGCAAGGCTACAGAGGGAAGTCGTGCGCCTCGCGCACCAAGGCCACCAAGGGGTGTCAAAGACAAAAGGACGCCTGCGCAACAAGGTGTGGTTCGCCGGCATGGACGCAGCGGTAGAGAAAGAGGTAGGCAATTGCCATTCGTGCACCATCACAGGCCGGGAACCTGCTCCCCACCCGGTGGTCACTGAAGATACCTGTAAAGAGCCATGGTCAAAAATAAGTATGGACTTTGGATCGTTCCCGGACGGACGGCACACCTTTGTCTTGATTGACTCCTATTCCCGTTTTCCTATAGTGGAAATTGTACCCTCCACAGCGTTCCACCATGTCAAGAAGGCCCTGGAGAGAGTGTTCGCCATGGTAGGCCTGCCAGAAGAAGTGAGGTCGGACAACGGCCCTCCTTTTCAGGGGAAAGACTTCCAAGCATACCTCGCCGCCCGGGGCATCCGCCACAGAAAAATCACTCCACAATGGCCCCAAGCAAACGGGGAAGTCGAGAGATTTATGCGGACCTTGAACCGTGCGCTACAAATCGGCGTGGAAAGAAGGGAGGACGCCGAAGAGTGCCTGTCACAGTTCCTTAGCGCATATCGACAGACACCCCACTCGACTACCCGCTGCGCTCCGGCACACCTAATCTTCAAGAAGGTACCCAGAGACTGCGTGCCAGTAACTCCTGCCTGGTGCCCTCCAGAAATAAACCATGAAGCCACCCAAGAACGACGAAGGCGCACAAACGACAAAGCCAGTCAGGCCAGGAAAGCCCAAGCCAGGTCATTAGTAGTTGGTGACAAAGTGGTCCTCAAGAACAGGCACCGAAATTCAAAATACGACCCAGCCTTTGAACCGGAAGTGTGGGAGATCGTGAATGTGCACGGGACTATGGTGTCTGCATCCCGAGGTACCCGAGCTGTGACTCGCAACGTGTCGTGGTTTAAGCGGGTATCTCGTGAAGGTGGACACGCTGGCTCTGCATCTGAGGAGACGGAAGACGGAGACCAGGAGTCAGCACGCATGGAGTCACCCACGTCCCCACGAGAAGAAGAAAGACCGATTTCACCGAGACTCGAGCCGGACGACAACATCAGCCCTGAAAACTCCTCGAGCAATGATCAACATCGCCCAGAACAACCAGCGGAGACGGGGGGTCTGGAAAGTCGTCAAAGTCAAAGATATCACCTGCGACCCAATCCGACCCCCAACCAACGATTGAAGGACTATGCGTGGAATATGAACTGAACGAAAACATATCATGGCCGGGACCATTGATCTGTGAGTTTGGAGGGATGTAGTAATGGAGCCACCCGGCCCGCATACGTACGCACACACGCACGCATACGCCTCGGGGGCGGGGTAGCCCCTGAGTATAAATAAACGGCCGGAAGACCGCTCGTGGTCTTTGGCCCTAACTGTCAGTTAGTGTTGCGTCATTTGTCCAGTTATAGTTAGGCCCCACTTCGCGGCCTAGGCATCCCTTGCCCCCGTGTCTCTAGACACTACACGATAGATCCCCTGAGGTTGTGCCTGTAAAGGTTTGTAATGCCATGAGTACAATATTAAAGGAAGTTCCCCTTCTTACTTCTGTTCAGCAGCCAGCTTCTTCTGTTGTGGTGAAGGGAAGAGGGAGGGCTCGCACACGCTCTGTCAGGGGCAAGTTTACCAGGAAGCCAGCCTCTCTTAATTAAAGGGATATCTAGAATTTCTCAGGGAGTTACTTTGGCTGACAGTGAGACATTGGCGTCATCTAGTGGTGAATTAAATTTAAGCAGTTTTGGTGATGTTCAGGATGATTTGAATGCAACCTTGTCTAACAGACGTGACATTCTTATTTTTAGTACTAAATTTCAATTGTCTAAGGCTGGGGTTTCTGGTTCTTGCGAGAGGCTAATTTTGCCTGTAATTTCGTCTGATACTAGCAATTTATCATTGAATAGTTTGGTTTTATCAAATATCGTCGCTTCAAAGGCTAGTACAAGTAGTTTTCTGTGGAAAATTCTGATTTAAACAGTTTGGGTTTGCCTGAAAATCTAATGACCAAGGCTAGTTGTTCAGCCTATGATGTTGGTGGCGCAGATGTTTGTTCTGTTGGAGCAGGTAGTGAGCCTCCTAGTGCAGGTAGGTGGATGTGGATTGATGCACAAGATAAGGGTAGTTTAGCGTTGCCCAACCAATTTAAGGACCCCCCACATGTCTGCAAGTAATAGTGACTAGCAGGCCAACTCTATGTTGAGACTGCAGAAGGGCATCAGGTGTAGTGAACCGTCGTTGAGAAGGTTTCAAGCGTCCTGTTCACCTCATCGCGATCAAGTTAAGAATGCTGATGCGATTTTCCCAACACCGTTACCTGATCATAAGCTCTCTTAGTTCAAAAAAGCCATGAACTGGAATCAATTTGATGGTGCTGTGAGGGATAGAGCTCAGCCATCCTGCAGTGGGAGTACACAGGGTTTTCAGGCTAATGATGAGGATTATTTATCTGATCTAGAAGATGGTGAGCTCGCTGGTCACACTGAATTGCCTAACACCCCTTTTCTCTCCAAACAGGGGGGGGCTTATTAACAAGATTTCCTGAGTTAATCTTTTGCAGATGAAAGAGTCTGAAAGAAGTTGGAAGGAGCTAGAGCGGTGTTCCAAGGCATCTGACAGTGCCAATACAAAGAGACGTGCAATGCTGAACAAGAACTGTCAATTAGGTGAGTCGGTCTCGGATAGTCAGAATAAGTCCAATTTTAGAAACGTAAAGCAGATACAGTTGTCAGTAAAGCCGCAGAGGCTAAGGTTTGTCGCCATTGTGAGTCTCCTTCAAAGCTATAGAATGTAATCTCTCCTAAAACAGATATAATTCAAGACAAGGTTTTGGCATCTAGCACAAATTCTCAAGGGGAGAAGGACGGTAAGGACAAAGCCTTAGGTTTAAAACAGCTGCCCTACATGGGACTGTCCATGCCATTAGGTTCACATCTTAATAAGCATACTAAAGAAAACATTTGGAACAGAGAATTTGTGGATGTCTTTAAGTTGCTGCATAGGGAGCTCCAATCCAAGGAAGATGCTAGGAAGGAGGCTAGTGAGCTGGCGAAGAGACCCAGGGTTCCCACTAGTATTGATTCATGGACCTCAGCCTTTCTGATTTTTGCAAGTGTTTACTGCGAAAAGTTACAGGATCGTTCGGTTTCAATTATCAAATACTTGGATACAACCAGAAAGGCTCAGGTAGAATTTGGAGGTTTTTCCTGGCTACATTATGATGAAGAGTTCAGAGCTCATTTGGTGTTGGTTCCAGAAAAACCTTGGGGTGAAGTGTATAACGAATTATGGGTGCAATGGATGTATCCTAAGAGGCCTCCCCCTAAAATGCATATAGCTAGTGGGCTTGCTATTGCTCCCCGGCCCTTTCTTAAAAGACCCACTCCAGGAGGTGGGGGGCACGTGGGCTAAGTCCTCAGCTTTTGCTACAGGAGCCTGTTGGAATTTTAACAGGGGTTTCTGCCAGAGGAATCCATGTAAATACAGGCACGGTGTTCAAAATGCGGTGGAAAGCATTCCATTTTGCAATGTTTTAGCGAACAGACCTCTAGCTTCCCCACAGGTCAAGGTAGAGGGAGAGGCGCCCCTTTCCAGCATCACTTCAAAAGCAGTTAAACCAATTAACATTACCATGCTATGTTAGTGGCTTCAGTTTTACCCTCTTAGGGAGAAAGCTTTAAAGTTGGAGTGGGGGTTTAAGGAGTGCTTTAAGTTTGGTCCCAGTGAATGCCGATTTGCACAAAAATTTAAAAATCTCCAATGCAATTCTCACACGTAATTGCCCACAATTTACACTCTGAAATTGTCGAAGGTAGGATAGCCAGCCCCTTCCTTTCTTGGCCCCTTCCCAATCTTATCATGTCACCTTTTGGAGTGCTTCCCAAAAAGATACAAGGAGATTTTCACATGATACAACATTTGTCCTGGCCGCAAGGTTTGTCAGTAAATGATTTTATAGCAAAGGAAGACACAGTAGTGCAGTTCGCCTCAGTGGATGAAGCTCTTGAATTGGTTAAGAAGGCCGGCTCAGGAGCGGAGTTAGCCAAATGCGATATAAAATCCGCTTTTAGGTTACTTCCAGTTCATCCCCAAGATTTTGAATTGCTAGGTATACATTTTCAAGACCATTTTTTGTTGACAAAGTGTTACCTATGCGGTGTGCAGTTTCTTGTCAACTGTTGGAAGACTTTAGCTCTTTCTTACAATGGATTTTCTCATTTAGATTCGGATATAGGCAAGTGTCTCATTACTTGGACGATTTTCTTTTTGTTGGCCAAGAGGGATCACAACAGTGCAGTAAGGCACTACAATGTTTCCAGACCTTGATGCAAGAATTAGGTGTGCCTCTGGCAGTGGAGAAAACAGAAGGGCTGTGTTGGACTTGGCCCATTTTCCCAATTTTTTTAAATTTTCACCCCTCCTATTTTAGGATGTCTCCCTAATGGTAGAGAAATGTATAGGCCATGTGTGGAGTGAGATGCAGTGACAAATGCTGTGCAATGGCATGCGCAGATTTATTTGAGCTGTTGTGGAGAAATGTCGCTTTTAAAATAGACGCCATTGCTGTGTGCTTTGTGCCGCCTGCCTGCAGTGGGTTGGCGGTGTAGTGTTCTTTTACCATTGCAGAAATGTCACTTTTAAAATAGACGCCATTTCTATCTCCTTGTGCCGCCTGCCTGTGGTGGGTTAGCGGTCTAGTGTTTGAAGTGACAAGGTGCTCTACACTCCCCACAGTGACAGTTGCGACTGGAACTGCCAGGGACCTTCTAGAAGCTTCCAGCCTTTCTGGTATTTGTAGAGCAGTAGAGATGCCATGTGCTCAGTCAGAGCGTGGACTTGAGAGTCAGGGGCCCTGCTGCCATGGGGTGCCGCCACATGGGCCTATGTGTTGGCCCCTGAGCCAATCTGTACCCCTCCACTGTCCACAGGGCTAGTGAGAGCAAGCTGCTGGAGTTCAGGCTGCTGTACCAGGAGGAGTGTCACGTTACAGGGGATGATGGTTCTGAGGAGCTGCTGTCCTGTACTGATGAGTACCCACTGACCGCTGACCTGGCCTAGCACTGCCTGCCTGCTCTCCTGCCCTATCACCTCGTGAGCGCTACACCTGGGCCCTGACTGCTCCCTAGTGCCTGGAAAAGGAGAGCACTTAGACTGACTGCCAAGGAGCACCTTTGACTGCGCCCAGAAGGAGGTGAGGAGCGCAACCTGTTGTCCCTGAGTCTGCTGGTGGGACCTACCGCCTCGTGAGCCGTCCATGTGGACTGCCTGTACCCTCCCCCTGCCTGCACTCTAGCAATGTACTGCCCAAGTGCTATATGCAGATGACCAGTGAGGAGAGAGGAGCGTGGGCGCTATGTCCTTAGGTGGAACCCTTAATCTTTGGCAGCTACCTAGCGCCTTGTGAGCGCTATATTCGCATTGCTGGTGAGGAGCGCTACCTGTCGTCCCTGAAGCCCTTGGTGGGACTGAGCACACCGTAAGCGCTATATTCAGGGTACCAGGGGAAGAGGAGCTGAGGCCTGCAGCGCTTTGCTGTCAAAGCGCTATATTTCAATTCCCCTGCATGTGTGCTGCATTGTGGTGCTGCCAGAGTGCCTTATTCGCATTGACTGTGCTCTGCTTGCTGCCAAGGCGCTACAACTGTGCCCAGGAGAAGAGGAGCAGACGTCTGTAGCGCTGGGATTCTAAAGCGCTACGAGGGAATCCCGGCATGTGGGATTCCCCCCTGCCTGCTTAGTTGACAGCGGGCAGCTTCAACATTGTGGGGCACTCTTAATTGCAGAGTCCAGAAGAGGGACTCCATTTTCCCCAGGTGCTGTGGCGCCAAAGGCTAACCTGCAAGGCTGATGGCACTTATAATGTGTGCCGCTTTCCCTCAATGACTGCATGGCTGTTAATGTTTTATGCCCCCTTCTAATGTGACTTACGCTAATGTGGTGATACTAGTGCATTTATGCTAATGTTTCAATGCAAACGCTTTCATGATTATTGCAGTGCTGCTAATTGTGTTTCATGCCTGCATGCCAATGCCCTTCTGTTGCTCATGATGACGCCTACATGGTAAGGGGTGCATAGAGGGATCGGTAGTGGTGTATCCAAAATTGGGAAAAAACGAACATACACTGATAATAGTATGATGGACAACAATGCTGGAAAAATCAACACAATCTTTTAGTTGTTAAAGACGGAGTGCTACATAGACCACTATCCCCCACTACCAAGAGGGATCAAAATGTCAAACAAAAGATTGACAAGTGTACAACCAGAAAGAAGAGGTCAAAGAGAGCACAATCCTAGAATACATGTACATATAAGACTAATAGGTTATATAGTCCTAACAGTATTAGAACTGAATATAATCTCTAGCTTGCAATATCAGGACAGAACAGATCAATAGATAGAATTCATGTTCATATTATCATATTCTTTATTTGAAGATCCATAAAATTTGCAGTTGATAAAAAGACAGCCGACACGTGTTTCGTCCGTACTAACAATAAGTACTCAGACTTTTTCAAGGCTAATAGAAATGAAGTATCACGGCGCATGTGTCCCCTAGTCATACGATTGTAACCCTCTCAGGGTGTCATTATCAGGTGGTGCCATACCTAACCTTACTGCCTCTTAACCAACAGAGGCCACACTTCATTACACTCGAGCAATATCTCACTTGTCATATACTACTCGACTCAAGATTGGGCCAATATATCGACTGTGGAACTTCATTTTTCATTGTCTACTGGGAATATGAACTGTGTACTCTCATTGAAAATACCATTATTCATATGAGGGATATGTTTAGCCTGTGCTGAGTTCGAGCTGACAATGTGTTTTGCCACTACTTACATCATTATACTGCACATGATCCTATTGGATGTTTTGGATCCTTGCTATCTACTTTGATTCCGGAGTCTTATGGATACGGTTACAATCGTAACTCTATCTCGGAGCGGCAAACGGTGGACAACACCAAGAGGGTGCTCCATCTTATCGAGAAAGCCACATGCACGGACGGGGAGTACATGCTCCTTGCTATCGACGCGGAAAAGGCGTTCGATCGTGTCCAATGGCCGTATCTAGAGCAGGTCCTTGTGAGGGCGGGGTTGGGGGACCTATTCCGCACCTGGGTCTTGAACTGTTATTCACGGCCCTCGGCTACGCTCCGCGTCAATGGATGCTCCTCGCCTCGCTTCCCCATAGAACGGGGCACAAGACAGGGGTGTCCACTATCTCCCCTGTTGTTCGCCTTATATATGGAACCCTTGGCTCGGGCGATTCGCCTTGCACCTGAGATACATGGGATAAAAATGGGCGCCTTTGACCATACTATCAGCCTTTACGCAGACGATGTACTACTCTCATTGTCTTCCCTCCGAACCTCGCTCCCGGTCTGCATGACCATTCTGGAGGACTTCGCGAAAATAGCGGGCTTCAAGATAAATCTCAGCAAATCGTTGGCGCTCGATCTCTCCTTGACGGAATCCACGAAAGCACATCTTCAAGAACTCTTCCCATTGCCTTGGGCGTCGGAGGCCGTTCAGTACCTGGGTATCCAACTGGCGAACACCTTGCGAGCCACGGTCTGCCTCAACTATACGCGGTTACGACAAACAATCAGGTCCGAGTTAAATAGGTGGAAACACCTCCCACTATCCTGGCTGGGCCAGGTAGCGGCGATAAAAATGACCGTCTTGCTGCAGATCCTTTAGGTGTTCAGAGCCATCCCCATGCGACCTCCGGATGGGTGGATCCGCCAGACCCAGTCTGAGCTGGCACAATTCATCTGGAACGGGCGTCGTCCGCGAATGAAGCTGCGCCTCGCGATGCTGCCCCCTGAGAGTGGAGGTTTGGGCCTCCCTGACCTGTTACTGTATTACCAGGCCACACAGCTGCATACGCTGGTGGAGTGGAGTAGATGGGAGTCGGAAAAACACTGGCTCTTTCAGGACCAGGCGGTGGCGGGCCGCACGTTGCAGGAGGTCCCGTTTCTGCGACGGCAGCATCGCCCTCCCAACCTTTACGCCTCGTTCATAACGAGGACCCCTCTAGAGGTATGGGACTGGGTCAATGTGGCGCAAGAACTGACGTCCTTCCCCTCCCCACTGACGCCCCTGCTCAATAATCCTGACTTTAGCCCTGGTATGGACACGACTGCCTTCGCGAGGTGGGCCCCCGCTGGTTGCAGGGTACTCGCTCATATGTATGCGGCGGAGGGAGTCCTTCCATTTGACGCCTTCCATCGAGAATATGACATGCCGGAAGAAGAGCGCCTGCGTTACCTTCAGGTGCGACACTGGGCCCTTCATGCGATTACAAGGGAGGGTGCGGACCGCAAACTTAGCAAGTATGAATATTGGCTGCTCTCGAGGAAATCAGACCGTAAGCTCATCTTTGATCTCTATCGTATGCTCCTGGAGCGGTACACTCACATCCACAACCCCGGGAAGGCACGGTGGGAGAGGGAACTGGGCCGGGAACTGGGTGACAAGGAATGGGAGGGTATTTGCTATAGAGCCCGCCACTCCGCACATCACATGGGTCTCGCCGACACTCTCATGAAAATCACCTACTATTGGTACTTCACCCCCGAAAAACTACATGAGATTGATCACACACGGGAGGCGCTGTGCTGGAGAGGATGTGGAGGGAGGGGTACGCTGGTTCATTTACTTTGGGACTGTCCACACTTACAGGATTACTGGAGCAGGGTACTAGACGAGGTGGACCTCCACCTAGAAACTACACTCCCAAGGTTTCCCGCATATATACTGTTGGGTTCCCCCAATCCCGTTTCCTATCCTTTGCGCTCCCACCGGAGCAGATTGATAGCGATCGCCTTGGGATCTGCGTTGCAGAATATACTCACGTTCTGGCGCTCTGCCCACATTCCTACCTTTCAGGGTTGGTTGCACCGTCTCTGGAATGTCCTGGGGATGGAAAAGCTGTCGCTAGTGGCTAGGGGGGAGGGGGATAAATACCCGGATCTGTGGCGCGCCTTTCTGGCTCTCCTTGCTTCAGAGTTCAGGGAGGTGACATGTCCTAGGTTCCTGCGTCTTCCTCGGCTGCCGGATGATCGCGTTACGAAGTCGACAGAGTAGTCCACAGCACCTTCTGTGCGTATGGTTGGGACCTGGAACGGGGTGGAGGGTGGGCGGGGGGGGCGCGAGTTGGGGTGGGCAGTTTGACATCTTCTGTTGCCTGGAGGGATCAGGGCAAGCAGCACTGGAGGGTAGGGGCTGGCTCAGCTCTGGGACCGTGCTGACCCCGTGGGTCCCTTTCTCCTCATTCCGGGTTGAACTCTACGGGCTTGGGTTGCCCACTTCTGAACCTGGCCAAGACCCCCGGTACATACATGCTGTGTTGTAGCTCTCCCTCATGATCGCACCGTTTGTGATGTAGAAAAGCTGTATCAACACTGGTGGCCGAATGTTGACGCCTCCTAGTGGATAATGCATGATATTGTTCTTTATCTATGTGTGCAGCACAATAAACATATTTTAAACATAAAAGGGAAAAAGGGAGTTTTCCGCCTTTATAAGGTCTATTGGCACATCAGATATTGGAAACAAAAGCCTTGCCCAAATGTAGAAATAATGACTACTATTACCACTCAGAATGAAACTTCCCTTGCGGGGGGGGGGGGGGGGGGGGGTCAGTTTCGGGGCAGGTGCTGCGCCATAAAGGGTTGGACAGAGGAGAGGTGGTGTTCTTTGTTAGTGGCGCCCTCATTCCTTTCCGTTCATGCTGTTGTGTGAGGAGCCGGTGGAATTTGCTGTGCTATGGGTGTGTGGCGGTACAGAAGGCTGCTCTGAGCTCTCGCCCGGCCGGGCCATTCTTGGACTCGTATGCTGCTGCGATTTGCCTGGACGGCAAAAGACACAGGATCTTTTGTCTTTTGCAGGGGCCCATGTGGCACAGGGTCCCCCTCTCAGCCCTGCATCCGTTTGTGGTGCACAGGTTCACTGCCATTGAATGGAGTGGTAGAGAGACGGTGGGGTCTTGTAGTGCCCAGAGATAGCATGCGGCGCGTTGAGCGCTTGGTGGATGGGGTTGGGATGGATTGCTCATGGCAGAGCTTGAATTCTGCAGACTCATCAGCGCCTTGGTTCACTGGACATCGCACCGCCTGGGAGGGGCAGTGCGAGGGTTTGGGGCCTAAGGTTGGTTTTGCGCCTGTTGGGGGAGAGGGAGCACCTGGCAGGCTATTTGATCGTAGGGCTTGACAGCTTTCTAGCATTAGGGGGGTGACGTGTGGATGCTGCATCGATTTTCCACGAGTGAGATTCAAGGTCGTGCCTTAAGGGCACACGTGCTACATGTTTAGTCAGCGCTACACACACAACTTTGAATGAAGAAATAGGTATTTTATTTATAAACTTTGGTATTGCGCAAAGGTATCAGAGCGCTGAGATGACAGGGTTGCACGAGTGTTGTGGCGAATGAGGTGGGGGGCGGTGGGATCAGTGTAAGGAAAGCGCTCTGCCCGCCTCCTGCTCACCACAGTGTCTCCTGCTGGCTGTCCTCCGTCGGGCCTCAACGCCCCACGGGGGGAATGTCGAGCATTTGATCTGAGTTGCAACATGTGTGTTCCCGTTTGGGAGGTGTTTACACAAGGGGAGAGGGTGTTGACTTTCGACAAAACCGAAAGAGGGCGCACTTAAAGACAGGCCCCTTACTGGAGTCCTGTGTACTGATCACGGGCTGCTCGGTCGGCAATGTACAATGGCCCTGAGATGGCTGACAGTTGCGTGTTGCTTTGTTTGCGTTGGAGGGCAGTTATAAAAGGCAACAAGCGAGGTGCATGCGCACTGCAGGAATGCAAGGTATGCAGCTGGTACCGGCCACGCTGCTGCTCGCTCCCGAGCTCCCTAGGCCAGGGGAGAGAGAAGACGGGACATGCACCGCCTTTGGCCAATTGCGTGCTGTCTTTCTTAGAAATCCGCATGCAAAGAACAATAGCGTGTGAGCAAAAAAAAACAGCGTGTGCTCCGAGTTAAAAGTCCTCACTAAAAGCCTCACAGAGCAGCACATGCGCGCTCGCTCAGGCGAGACCTAATGAAAGAAGTTTAGATGTTGTTTTCATTGCACCCTTTATTTAATGTATTTGTCGGTACCCTTCTTAGCACTTTGCACTCCTTAACGCTGCCAATTCCTTAATCCTTAAAACCCCAAACTTCTCCTGAATGTTACCCTTATCTGAACCATAAAAATCCTTAATGCGCTTTTAAACTAGCTTCCCCTGTACTCTAGGACTACACTCTAAACGTTGACACTACCCAACCCTGAATACTAAATATCCAGAAAAATAAGTTAATGTAAACTTTACCTGAAGCTTAAGAAAAAATGTACTTCCCTTTAATGCTGCCCTTCAGTGAGCCTAAAAGTCTCTCTAGCCATTTGCAATGAACCCTACCAACCCCCTGCTACCACTTTTATGATAGAGACTTCTAAACTCAAATTCCTCACCTCATTAATATTATCCCCAGGCACCAGATTGGATCTGGAAAATTTTCAACAGCAATTCCCTTGTGTATTGGTAGGTTGTTCAGCTCAGTGTTGGATCCGTCCCACACCTGTGTACTAATGTCAGTTCCTTTCTTTGCCTTCTGACGGGGATCCAGAGATCCACCGAATCCGGTTAGCTTGACCGAATTTTTATCATTAAAAAGTTTCTAGTGTGCTAGGAACATGTCCCCTCCAAAAACCACATGGTTCAAGCCATGCAGCAACTGTTACAGTCAACTGTCGGTTAGAGACACCAATGACCCCTGCCTGGTGTCCTGGCTCCAAATACAATTCTGCTTTGTGCGACTGCTGCACGAAAATTAATCAAAAGGCCATCTGTGAACGTTAAGCCAAACTTACCCTCACAAAACTCCGAAGGAATTTGAAGAAGGCCCAGTCCCGGTCTAAGTCATGGTGTTGACACGCTCTGGAGGCCTATCTTGCGACCGATCATCAAGGTCACAGAGCTTAGGTAAGTCAAAGATGTCCAGGAAACACAAGAAATCCAAACACAGCTTTCCTACGTCACTCTGAGCCCTCGAAGTCGTGCAACGCACCAAGTACCCCTAGGCCTCAGAGTTCTCTTTAGAGCTGATGACAATGTTGGTCCCAGCAGCTCTGTGAGCTGAAAACAGAATTAGACAACATCTTTGGTACCCCTCCGGATCCCTCTGGATCGCCTAGGGGCCCAATGGAACAGCCTGCGGTTGTCCCAGGCGGATCTGCCCCAGACGCAGACTGTGCCAATCGACCGCACACTGATGCATGCCCTATATTTGAGTTCAGTCTACTGAATCTAGCTCAGGTGCAATTTTCAAGGCCCCCTTTGGCACCGCAGCCCACTTGAGTCTTGATGCTAACGTCGATGTCACAGATGCCAAAGCTCTATCACTACTCCCACCGAGGTCATAGTAACAAACAACCCACTATTACACCCATTCAGACCAAGAACACCATTAAGCTGATTATAATCCTAAAGATGAGAGCCCTTAAGATGAGGAAAACGTGTTTTTGGAATTACAGGACCCCAGCAGTTTAGATACTTTACCAGGCATTGGTCTTTCCTCCACTAATCCATCAACCGCAACAGAATAATTTTCCTCCTTTGCCACGGAGATTCGGAGGGCAGCAGAAGTCTTAGACCTCACCATACTGACCACAGCTGTCAAAACTAATGTCCTCACTGAGCTTATTCAATTAGGTTCAACAAATCAGGAACCTCTTCATACATGTAATGAGGCCCTGTCAGACATACTCACAGGCCCTTGTGCAAAGCCAGGATCTTGCCCTTCAGTTATTAGACAAGTTGCAAGACAGCATAGACATGCCAATGGGGATTGGGACTTTCTTATCCAACACCCCACCCGAGAAAGCCATGTGATTTAGGCCTCTAAGAGTAGACTCAACCCTTAACACCTTACCCACAACACCCCCAGGCAGGGAGTCAAAAGGGACGGAAACATTTTCCAAATGCATATTTGTGTACACAAGCCTGGCTCTTTGATCGGTCAATACAAGCTGCCTCCTCAGGAGGTGCTCGCATAAACTGTGGGAAAAAGAAGCAGACATCTTGCCAGCTGTCCCTGATGACATCCAATCACACTTACAATGCCTCATTACAGATGGCCAAGACCCAGAGTAGTCCTCCATATGTTCGGGTCTGGACACTACAGACTGTCTAGGTAAGGCACTAGGGAACAGTGTGGTGGTAAGGAGCACTTCTGGATTTGCTTTACTCGTTTTTTAAACGACTCCCAGCAATTCTGAATAAACATGCCATTTGAAGCCTCCAGACTCTTTGGAGCTACAGCAGACTTGGCCATGAAGAGATTTGAAGAGAGAGCAAAGCCACTGCTCCCTGTCTAGGCCTAGCCAACCATTTGGAAATAACCCAAGCAATGCATTTCAATCCATTCAAGGTAGAGGCAGGGGATCAGGCCAACAGTGTTCAGGCCCCCAGGGGCAATGATCTACCCAGAACACAGACACCCCTCCCATGGGTGCTGCAAAACTGCTTTACGTGACATTTGCCACTGCATGATCCTCAGGGGGAGACAGCATAATCTTTTACCTCCCTGGGTGGAGAAGCATCACATCCTACCAATGGCTGTTACAAAATTGTGGAACACAGTTACTCCTCACACTTCAACTCAAATCCCCAAACGTGCCACCAAGACCTCAACACATCCTGGAGGACCACTTGTTCTTACTACGAGGGGAGGTTTGAGCTCCCTTGGCCAAGTGAGTCATAGAGAGGTGCTGGTATCCGTGATTGCGTCTGGTTGTTACTCACATTATTTTCTGGTGTATAAAAATGATGGAGACCACTGTCTTATCCTTGATCTCCGCCCCTGAACATCTTACTCTGGAAGGACAACTTCAAAATGCATCGCCTGGTAAAAGCTCTCTCTGTCCTGGATCCAGGAGACAGGATGGTGGCATTGGATCTGCAGGATTCCTATTTGCACATCCTTAACCTGTAATCCCAAAGACATTACCTGCCGTTTCAGGTACGCCAAGCACACTTTCAGGTCTCAATGCTCCTCTTTATCTTAGGTACACTGGTAAGGCAATTCATGAAGGTGATGGCGGAGGTCACTGCCCATCCGCAGAGGTTGGTGATACGAAAGTGGGCTCTCCTCAAACAGTAGTGAACTACCTCTGGTTGAAGGCTTACTTGTTGCCATTGTTAGGCTTTCCCATCAACGTACCAAAGTCACACCTGACTCCTTCAGTATAGCTCCCTTTCATCAAAGCTATCCTAGACACCGGGCTCTTCTGAGCCTTTTCTCACCTTAATGAGTTCAGGACATTTGGGCCATGATCCTGATGGCTCAACCCTTGGCCTAGGCCTCTGTGAGATCGGCTCTGAGGCTTCTTGGACCTCTACCATCCAGCTAGTGAAACACGCCAGGTGGCACATGTAGGCTCTGCAGAGGCATTTGAAGTCTCAGTGGGCTCAGAAACAGGGGAACATGTCAGATTCTGTCCAGGTATTCAAGGAAACTTCCTAAGTCTTACAGTGGTGGCTACTCAACCGCAATTGGACCAGAAGCAGAGCCATTTTCCTCACCCAATAAGAGCTAACAGTGATGGATGCATAGCTACTTGATTGGGGAGTTAATTTGGGAAAGGTAGAGATCAGAGGATTGTGGTCTCTGGTGGAGACTCGCCTCCAACACAACTTGCTGGAGTTGCGAGCCATTCATATTGAATTGGAGGCATTCCTACCTTCTCTCGCAGGAACGAGTAAAAGTTCTCACGGAAAACATGAAAGTTGTGGTATTTCAACAAACCGGGTGGTGTGGGGTTGTAGGCCTTGCGCCAAGAGGCTGTACATCTCCAGAAATGGCAGAGCAATTAAGGTATCTCCCTGATTACACAGCATCTGTTAGGGTACTTAAACGCCAGAGTGGACGAGCTCAGCTGACATTGGCTAGTGGATTATGAATGTCAATTACACTTGGAGGTGGCACAAGACATTTTCCAGATATGGGGAGAACCCTGACTCAATCTATTTGCCACTGCAGAGAATTCGAAGTGTACAACTTTTTATGCATTGGAGTTGCCAAGGCAGTTCTCTCTTGGAGATGCCTTCCCCTGGAGTGGGACTCAGGACTCCTGTACATCTTTCCATCCCTGCTGCTCCTGACCTGAGTGCTGCTAAAGATCAGGAAAGGCCGAGCCCAAGTCTTCCTAAAGGCTTTGCACTGGGGCTAGCCAGAACATCTTGCCATGAGCGTATGTCCTATGATTTGACTATCTCTCTTCTGGATGACCTCCTATTGCCGCAGGAGCGCAGGGTACTATATCCGAGGCCGCACAATCTACACTATCATGCTTGCAGATTAAGCGGCAACAGTTGATTGCCTTCAACCTTCCTCTAGAAGTTGTAGGTGTCATTCTGGCAGGCAAGTGTCCTTCCCAAAAACTATATATGCAGGAGGCTGGGAGACGTTTGTGAATTGGTGTCCCACTTATGACATTCTGCATTTACAGGATCATTCTACGGTTCTGCCTTTCTTTAGCCCAGCAAAGGCCATGGGGTGGTGACGGTTACATGTTTCCATGGATACCCACTCTGCTATCGCTTTTCAAATCACCTATTGTGATGCATTTCTTAAAGGCACTGGTACATATGTTTCCACCAACACCTTTTGTGATATTGCAGTTGGGCCTTAATTTGCTCCTCACCTTTTTGATGTGCACACCATTCAAAATGATTCACACCTGTTTCTATGCCTGCTGACTATAAACACTGTTTTCCAAATCGCTCACCGAGTAAGTGAGCTTCAGGCCTTGTTTGTTCAACAGCCATACACATTTCTATTTCCAAACAAACTAATCCTCTGGACAAAAGCTGCATTCCTACTAATGATGGTCATGCACTTTCACATTGGGCAATCCATCACTTAGCCAAGATTTTACGCTCCGCTTCATCCCTCCATCCAGGAAGAATGACTGCACCATCTTGACCCTAAAAGGACCCTTTGTTTCTTTAATGATCGAACCAAACCAGCCTAGAAGATCAACTTTTCGTGTGCTTCTCTGGAGCAAAGAAGGGAAAAGCGGTGCAAAAGCCAACTAGCTCTTGGTGGATTGCTTTGTGTATTACGAACTGCTATTGGCTAGCCAGGAAACAGCACCCAGAAGGCTTCCATGCTCATTTCTCAAGAGCAAAGGCTGCTATGACTGTACTAGCATCCAGTGTGCCAGTCTAAGACATCTGCCAGGCTCCAACATGGGTGTCACTCCACAAGTTCACAGAACAATACTGCCTGGATAGGCAGGTCTAGCGGGACAGACACTTTGCCCAATCTCTCCTGTAGGATTCCCTAGTCTGAGTCATTCCACAGACCCACCACCAAGGGAGGTACTGCTTTGGTATCTATTCATAAGGTGAGGAATCTGCGATTAGAAGTCTATATCAGATGAACAAGTGACTCAGTGGTAGCTGGCATGTAAGGGGGGTAGTGTGGCGGGAGTGAAAACAACAAAAGTTATTCATAGATTTAAAAAAATACACCATAACATGGCTGGCCAAAAAGACTTGTGCAGTTTAAACCCAAGTGCACTGCATATCACTGTTTTCTGCTGCTGCCCGACTGGTAGCAGAAATCAGAAAGCCCCCCCCCCTCTCCTCCCCGTCCTGATGCTCGGCTGAGGACGGGGTTTGGAAAAAGAAAATGGGAATAAATTATGTTTATTACCATTTTATCTTTCCATATCTGGGGGCAATTTGGTTAGTGGGGTGACGCTCCTCCGCCTTAACGGTGGAGCTGCCCCTGAAGTTACTTACATTCAGTAATGCCTTTGCTGTTAGAGACTCTAACCGCAAATTCCTTAGCTACTCACTCTTCTCACCATTTTGTGGTATTGACTCATAACATCCATTAATAAAATCCCATCTAGAGATAAGGACATGGGCATATCTAATTTCTATGGGCTCTGCGTTCAACAGTGCAGACAGAGATCAGAAAGAAACTGACATCAACATCCAGAGGTTGTGCAGATAGTGGCCTTGATGTCACATCCAGGGCATGACAGATCCAACACACAGCTGCACAACAACACTTACTGATGTGGATGGAAACTGCTGTTCAAAATTCTCCAGATCCAGTATGGCACCTGAAGCTATTCATAAGATGAGGAGTCTGCGGTTAGAGTCTCTACCAGAAGAGGCGTTACCGAAGATGAGTAACTTTTTCAATGCTAATCTTCCCTGAATCATAAAAACCTCATACTAGACCACTGCACTCTTCCCCTCCTCTCTACTTTAGCAGGCTGATGCCCGTCTTGCTCCTGCTCCCAGTACACATACCTTATAAGTCTCAACATTTTTTTCTTTCATTTTATTTTTTCAGTAGATTACATGGTGAATGTAACTTTTTACAATCCACTTTTTTCATGATATTTTTACTGCAAACTGTTCATTGAGGCCAGAGCAAGAAAAACACCATGCTTTTGAAATAAGCGAACAAGTTTAGCTTCAAAGATAGAAGAAACTGAAGGATATTCAGATTCCTAAATGGGAGAAGTCTGATGCTTAGGGTGGTCTTTGACTGGGCTATTCAACTGCATTTTCTGTGAGTTTTGATTTGTGTTTTTAGTCCATGATTCAGAAATTAGAGAGTTGGGGTATAAAAGCAATACTTCATGCTCCACTGAATTGAAGAAGCAGTATAGGGATGGGCCAGCCTAAGCCAGTACTTCTCAGAGAAGCCAAAGGTGAGCCAGTATTCGCCAAATTCAAATGATTGTGGCCTATTTAGGCCAGTGTGACATCCTGGAAGCAAACTTCTTTTAACCGCAGATTCCTCACCTTATGATATTCGCAAGGTGTCAGACTGGATGTGGAAAACATTAGAGCAGTTCTCCTAAGTGCGGATAGGTGACATCATATTTACTATTTGTATATATAGAACTCTAACCACTAGTATATGTAGTAGACCTTTGTACTTACTACCAATCTTATGTGATTTTAGAGTCTATCTGTTTGTATCTTTCCTTGAGTGACTTTACACCTTGTACATCTGCATTTTTTTTCTGTTTGTATCTCTTATGTAACTCATGTAATCCAAAGTCCTTATGTATCACAACTGGTTCTTTTGTAAAGCGCTCTGACACCTTTGGATAATGTTCGCGCTATATAAAATCTCATCAAATAAAAGAAATAAAAATCCTGCGTCTCCATCCCAAGGTCATTCCGCTCCAGAGTGACGAGTGGGGCTGCATATAAGAGCCACTCATGTGCGCTGAAGACAGTTGCTTTCTAGGCTGTCCGCTCTATCAGACGCAGAGCCCATCAGCAGATTTGAATAACCGGTGTATGCATATCTAGATTGGGACCTTTTTAAATGGAGAAGAGACCAGAACAGGAAGGTTGGGGAATCATTGAGGAATTTATGATTAGAAAGAATATCCACTAGAAAGAACAAATCTGAAGGTTAGTAACTTGTTCTTCCGATGATGGCTGTGGCATGCTGGCCTTGGGAGAAGGTCAAAAATATAGCAGCAATTCGATTTTCGGGTCCTCTGTGGTGGGGCGGGTGTTAAGGTTCAGGGCAGCCCAGGTGGGAGTGGCAGGGTCTTCCTGTTAGCACTGTCTGAGTTTGCTCTATGGCGCTGAAGCCTACCCCATTGGCTGCCCGCATACTCGTAGTCCTGTGGTGTGCATATCAAACGCCACGGCTGGGGTACCTGGCTGGCGCATGGAGATGTCTGAGAGCATGATCCTGCCGCCACTTAGTGGGGCGGCCCGACAGTGAGGACTGTGTGGAGTCTACTTGCCACAACACTATACTGCTCAGCTTTCCAAACTTTTCATATTGGGGACACACTTTTTGGAGATGCATCATTTTGGGACACAGTAAGGCAGTGTAGCGAGCGAGCGTAGCGTACCGAGGCCGAACCACCTAAGGGAGGTTTGGGGGGGTCTCACTCACTCTGTCTGTCTCCCACTCTCTCTCTAACTGTCTCCCTCCCTCTCTTTCCCTCTGTCTCCCTCTGTCTGTCTCCCTCCCTCTGTCTGTTGTCCTCTGTCTCCCGCTCTCCGTCTCCCCCTCTGTCTCCTGCTCTCTGTCTCCCTCTGTTTCCGTCCCTCAGTCTCCCTCCCTCTGTCTCTGTTCCTCTGTCTGCCTCCCTCTCTCGCCCTCTCTCCCTCCCTCTGTCTCCCTCTCTGTCTCTGTCTCTCTCGGTCTCTCTCTCCATCCCTCTGTCTCCCCCTGACTGTCTCCCTCTGACACCCTCCCTCTGTCTCCCTCTCTCTCGGTCTCCCTCTCTGTTTCCCTCCCTTTCCCTCTGTCACCCTCTGTCTCCTCTCTCTCTCTCCCCCTATCCCTCTCTGCCTCTCTGTCTCTGCCTCTGTCTGTCCCTGTCCCTGCCTCTATCAGTCTGTCTGTCCATGTCTCTGTCTCTCCCTGTTTCCCTCCCTCTGTTTCCCTCTCCATCTCTGTCTGCCTCTGCCTCTGTCTGTCTGCCCCTGTCGATGTCTCTGCCTCTGCCTCTATTTGTCTCTGTCTGTCCCTGTCTCTGTCTGTCTCCGTCTCTATCTGTCTCTGTCTCCCTCCCTCTCTCTGTCTCCCTCCCTCTCTCGCTACCTCCCTTCCTCTCTCTATCTCTCTCCCCCTCTCTCCCTCCCTCTGTCTCACTCACTCTGTCTGTCTCCCGCTCTGTCTCTGTCTACCTCTCTCTGTATCCCTCCTTCTCTCTCTCTCCCTCTGTCTCTGTCTCCCTCCCTCTCTATCCTCCCTCTCTATCCCTCTGTCTCCCTCCCTCGGTCTGTCTCCCTCTTGTCTGTCTCCCTCTGTCGGTCTCCCTCTGTCGGTCTCCCTCCCTCTGTCTCCCTCCCTCTGTCTCCCTCCCTCTGTCTCCCTCCCTCTGTCTCCATCCCTTTGTCACCCTCCTCCCACTGTTGCCCCCTCCCTCTGTCTGTCACCCTCTGTCTCCCTCTCTCAGTCTCCGTCCCTCTGTCTCCCTCCCTCTCTGTCTCCCTCCCTCTGTCTGTCTCTCTCTGTCTCCCTCTATCTGTCTGCCTCTCTCTGTCCCCTCTGTCTACCCCAGACTCCCTCTCTCTCTGTCTCCCATGGTTTCCCTCTCCCTCCATCTCCCTCCCTCTGTGGGTCTCCCTCTGTGTTTCCCTCTGACTCCATCCCTCTGTCTCCGTCCCTCTGTCTCCATCTCTCTGTCTCCCTCTCCCCTGTGGATAGCAACTGGAGTGGTGCAGGGTGTTTTGGCACCCCAACTCCCTGTTGCAGGCATTAGAATGCCATTGTGGCTCCAGTGTGTGCTGCAGAGCCTTCCTATCTGGAGCGTGTGTGGATTGAGGCACACTGCTAGAAACTTTTGCTGCAGATACCTGCTTACCTGCCTGTAAGAGGAATATAGAATGAGTCACATGGGGGCCCAAATTACCGTATTTACTGATGACCCACTTGACAACTGCATCGTCCTGACCTGCAAGTGGGGGCATGGGGGATTTGTTCACCATAATCTTTTCATTTCGATAGATTTGTGTCACTGACTTCTCTTCCTCTCCTTACATTCGAGGAGTGCCCTGTGTTGCACACCCTGCCTTGTGGATGCTGCGGGGTGTTTGTTTCTGCAGGGACATGTGGTGAGGCTCTTCATCTCTAGCAAAGTCTATTTCATACCAGTAAATCCCCTTTGAAAATTGCTGCAATAGAAAGAGGACTTCATTCCTCCCCAAAACGGCGACCATCTTGAAACGGTTATGATGGTATCCTCTGGAGAATTATAATTGCAGGGGCCAGCCTGGTATGATTGGCCGTTGGTGTTCGGCCCACTGACTTACCAAAACAAGCATAACCAACCATAGAAAACTGTCTAATCCCACCAGCTCAACATATCAATGACATTGGGATCCTAATTCCAGCCCCATCTGTCGCTCTAGCAAACACTATTAGATGAGGTCTCCTTCTAGCCCTAAGGAAAGCAGTGCACTTTGTATGGCTGTAGACGACTGTATGACACCCAACTTTACACTAGCAATGGTTGTTTAGGTATTACCTATAACTTCCTGACCGGTATCAGCCTCCAACATGACGGCAACGCCCATGGCCCCACAGCTCCACTCATTGCGCCTTTCCAGGTTTGGCACAAATGCTTTCTAGAATAAATGCCCCCCAAATCTTTCCAAATTCACAGTGAAAAACCTGAAACAAGGCCTTGACAGACTTTCCGTAAGCTTTACCAATTTTCAATTGGTGAGAATTATTTTCTTATATTCTCACGGGGTCCTGATACATTGGCACTATTATGGCATTTTTGTAGAAAGTAGAATCACACCTTGGTTCTCTTTCTCTCCCTTTTTTTTGTTTCATTGGGCAGATGTTTTCTTTCTTTTACACACACATTTTCCTTTCCTTTTGGAAAAAGGCAACCTATGATGGGAAGTGGGGTTTGCTGGCGAGTACCAGTCAGCTGTCCCCCCTGGTGTTGCAACCGTGAGGTGCCTTTTTTCCTTTCCACACTTTTTTAGTTAACGGTCGATGGTAGTTTTTAAGTTGAATTGAGATACACTATAGTGAAATAACCATATAGTTATGGTAATAATTGCAGGTGAGGTCTAAAAAGAAATAAATCCTCCTAACATTACAAACTTAAAAGTTTTTTGTGTATCTGAGCAAGGACAGCCACCAATTGTTTTGACACATGTTGAGTGGGGGGCTCGTTGTCCTGGTGTTCCCCCTGAAGCTCCTATTGTAATAAAGACTTTCCGGACACCCTCTTTGCAGACCAATACCATATAAATACATAGGCACCCTCAAAACCGACCCCCTCCTCTTCACACACTACACTAGCCAATGGATCAGGTCCTTACACAATTTTCTCCCATCCTCCTCTCTGTCTAACATCCCCTTGGACGCAAGCTCAAATGCTTTTCCCCCCTTTGATCTCTCGGGCAACCTTTCCATCTCCATTTACAACAATGGGAAAATCATGTTCCAAGCCAACAACACAATCCTTGCCATAATCAACTTTATTTATCTCACCCTCAAATCCTCCGAAAATCCGACACACTTCCCCTCTCTGTTCATCGCTAACATCCTTCACCCATTCTCCTCTTCTTCCGTTTCACACAGGCAACCTCTCTCACCCCGGACTCCCCTGCAATCTGACATGCCCCCACGACCCTTAGCTCACTGCCATCACCAGATCTTGAACACCTCCCTCCACAGACAATCTCTGCACCATTCCTCTCAAACCTCCCACAAACCTTCATCTCCCTCTCAGGGTGCTCCTCTATCTATTTCTGCCCATAAGCATTACCCTTCCCCCTCCTCCCACCTTTATAACCTCTTGCCTTATCATCTCCCAACACCAGATACCAACAGCCCACACCTCTCCCAACCTGCACCTAAACCCCTCAGAGTCTGCTCCTGACAGACCACCCCAATCCCCTCAAAATTGCTGAACATAACTGCCTCTGACCAACAAGATCCTTTCCTCATTTTCACACCTCTCGAATACATGTCAGTGGAAATGTCCACATCCACTACCTTCAACATAGGATTGAATGTGATTAACTATCCACGCCGTCAAAACAACACCTTCATCAAGCAATGCATGGATCTCTTCACCTTTCAACTTACAACACTATCTTCTTTGGTGACTTCAACATCCACTGAGGACGCGAGGGTAACAGCCATTTGGACACTTTTACCTCATTTCTCAAAGACAATGATCTCCAACAACACCATAAATCCACACACCACAAAGGCACCATTCTGGACCTGATAATCTCCAATCCCCCAACCTACAGTCAAATGAACCATTCTAGAAGACTGGTCCGACCACATGCAGATCCCATTCTCCCTATCCGACTCTTACACCAAAACCTCCGGGCAACCCAATAAAGAGAAAATACGGTTCAGGGACACATCCAGCCTTAACACAGATGTAGTTTATTCAGGTATTAATTTATGCATTATTTCAGGTCTGCTGTGTACAGTTAGTTCAGCTGTCTTTTGATTTGTTGTAGTGACCCCTGACGAAGAGTCATACGAGACTCAAAATGCATTGGGCAAGGAGTAATGAGCCTACTCAGTTGTACATCTCACTGTTTGGATTACGTGTTATTGTGTAAAGCCTGGATGGGCGCTCAGTATTCATTTGAAGAATTGAAAATAAAATTCAAGGAGTGACACGACGCTGTCTCGACAATGATTCATTAAGTTTGGAAAGAAGATTTGGACTAATATAGGTTAACTAATGAGAAAAAAATGGTTTATTGTGGAATATATAGATTCACAACGGGGAAAGGCTCACCAAGAAGCAGTGTGACAGATGGGGCGCGAGATGAGTGCCTTGTTGTTAATACTTGCAGTATGTGCTGTGATTGGGACGGATCACAGAATCTGATCGCAAGCATTACAGGAAAACGAGTACTTCAAATCGATGAATTTACATAAGGGAAGGTGTGCATTCTCTACCCTCATACATGTAAATGAGAAACTGAACATCTCTGGAGCAAATAGAGGTTCCTGAAAAGCCCAATACCTGCTTCTGGAATCCCTCACCTTCAGTCGACAACAATACATTCTCTAGAAGTGCCACAAGAATCTGGGACTCTCTGCCTACCTGAATCCCTCAGCCTAACCACCTGCCTAGTCACCTTCAAAAAGGACCTCAAGCTTCTCCTACTTGACAGACAACTAGGTTAATCAGTCTCGGCCATACTTAAGTACTCTCTCCACCCCGATCTGAACTAACTTCATTATGTGATACCACTATCTAAATCGATGCTTTAATTGTGTACAACTTTTGATCAACTCTTGTAATTGTATCATATGGTAACTCCTGCACACATCTACTGATGTAAACGTCTGAGTTTAATGACTGGAACTCGCTGTAACCCATGTACCCTACTACTGTTGTAAAGCACTTGGATGCCTTTGGGCTATGTCTGTACTACATACAATTGCAAAAATAAATATTTTTTTTTAAATGGAGATGCCGTAGCTGTACCTCCGAAGGTGGTGGGTCTGTGAACTGTCTCAGACTTAAAAGTCCTGCAGGACCAAGCGAGCAAAAGGCCTCTCACAATAGACCTGTCGATACAGTAGTGCTGCATAAATATGTAGCCACCTGACAGATGTCTTAGATAGGTGGTTAGATATTGCATCCACCAGAAATATCACTGCAAAAGGTTATTCCTAAGGGATTTTTGGAACCAGACCTAGGCAACTAGAGCACCTTGGGACTGGTTCCAGTGTTCGTTATTAAAGGCACACTGTGGAAATATGCAGTAGAATAATCTCTAAAGCAGATTTCAGCCTGAGAACGACCACCCTTTTTCTGCACAAATCAGTGCCTCTGCATAGGATCATCCAAACTAAAGGTTTGTGAATGAGGAAGTTAATTTGCCAGCTGTTTACTTTCTGATACATTCCCTAAACCCAAAGTGGGTGTTGATATACAGTATGTTATCACCGAAATATGCCATACTTGAACTAACAGTTGTAGCGTAATGGAACCATAAATGCTGTACCCCTTGAATGGGATTACAAAGGCAAAGACAGTACAGCTTAAATGGGAAGGAAGGCCACCATAGGGGCGCACACTGCATTGCTATAACCTGAATGTATGCAACATGAAGGAGATCTGGAAAAAAATAAGTTAACAAGATGGAGGCCTCTCCTGTTTTGAGAAAATAGTGCAATCGAAATTCAGCAATCAAAAATGCAGCATGTCGAGACTGTGATTAATGGGTCACACAAACAGATACATTGAGATTGAAGAAGCGACTGAAGGTGAAGTTGAGAAAAAGAATGCTGTGACGGGTATCCTTGCAATCGAGTTACTCAGAGACATAAGCAAAACCTGCCTATTCCACCCTGTACTGAAGGAAGAGATTGCATGCCAAAGTAGTATTAAATTACGGACCTTCTTGTTTGACTGGCCATGTAATTAGTAACAGTAAAAAGCAAATGAATCAGCAAGTACACTAATAAATAGGAAAAGCCTGTTCCTCCTTGGTTGTATGATGGAGCAACGACCACTTGAATAACTACAGTATAAACAACGATTCCTTAACCAATACTTAGTCTAAACCACGAAAGTGTTAACAACAACTATTTTTAGGTTTCGCTGAGTCAGTGCGTATGCCCTGCTCGTAGAGCATTTAGAAGCTGCTTTGGGAAATGCTCCAAAAGCGGCGACCAGCTTGCTAGAACGCGCAATAAGCATCCCTTGCGGGTTCTAGCGCATTATCACGGTCACTTTTGCTTTCACAGCATCGTGATTGCGATGACTTTCGTGGCCAATGCTTGTTAAGACTTTTGCCCTGCTCTTTTCCCATCTTTCCTACTCTCTCTTAAAATACACCCAGACCACTTAAAGCTGCCCATCCTGCCACTACACACCTCAGTCCGAGTCCAGTTCTCACTCTGTCCACTGACATCGATATCTAACGCGACTATATTAAGAAATGACTGACCGATGGAAAAGGAAGGCGATTTCTCAAAATGTCCAGCTAATACCTTTGAAATGCTTGTACTATTAAGGCTGACTCGGCCCGACAGTGTGACTGACTGCCACAGCACAACAAATAGTCCGTTCAGTGGCACTGAAGCAGCAGTATTTCTCCACTTGTGGGACACCCCCGCGCCGCACGGCCACCAGCTGCTGCGTGTGTCCCTTCGCCTTGCCCTCTGCCTCGCTGCCTGCCTCGCTGCCGGCTGACGCCGCTGTCGTCTGTTTTGTTTTGTTTTGTTGATCATTTGTGCCTGTTGTAACTGTATTTTCTTCCCGTGTTAGCAGTTTTGTTTTACATTTGTGCCTGTTTTTTCTTGTCAGTTTCTGCCCTTTTTTGCGTTCTCCTTCCTGTCTGCCCGCCTACCTCGCCGCCCTCCGCCTTCCCTCCCCGCTCCCCGCTTCCCGCCACCACCGCTGACCACGCCCCTTTTTCCCTTCTGTTCCCTCCCCGCTCCCGCCTCCCAGCTGCCCCGCCCACCCGCGCACTTCGCCTTATATGGCGACCGTGCGAACGCGCAGCGGGCGCGCCGATTGTGCGCCGAAGGCGCGCCAAAGGTAAGCCCGTCTGCGCCCGTCCGCGACCGGACCGCGCCCAGCGCCAGGACCCCTGGCCCCCGAAGACCCCGACCGACCCGCCTGACGTACTCCGCCGCCACCCTCACCGCTCTCAACACCGGCCGACTCCCAGAATGCCATCAAGCCACTCCACGACGTACCCACGGACCTTTCAGCTGCCACGCCTGCAAGTTCACCTGCATCCGGACCAGCCTCGCACCAGCACCCGCCAAGTCGAACACCAGCAGCACCCACCTCAAGTGCATCCTGCTCAACACCCGCTCCGTCCACAGACACGCCATCGAACTCTGGAACCTTCTAGACGCCACAGCCCCTGACGTTGCCTTCCTCACGGAGACCTGGATGAACGCCTCTTCAGCTCCCGACATCGCCATCGCTATCCCAGAGGGCTACAAGATCGTCCGGAGGGACCGAAACGCCAACCAGATGGGAGGAGGCATCGCCATCATCCACAGGAACACCATCCGTCTCACGACCAGCACCGACAACACCCTGACCAGCGCCGAACACCTGCATTTCCAGATCCACACCAACCCGAACACCACCCTCAGAGGCACCCTGATCTACCGACCCCCTGGACCACGCACACAATTCAGCGAGGACATCGCCGACTTCGTCAGCCCGCATGCCCTCCCCTCCGCCGACTACATCCTCCTGGGAGACCTCAACTTCCATCTGGAGAACAACAACGACCGCAACACCAGCACCCTGCTCGACAACCTCGCCAACCTGGGACTCAAGCAACTGGTGTCCACCCCCACCCACCTCGCCGGACACACACTCGACGCAGTCTTCTCTTCCAGCACAGACATCGACTTCAGCCACGCCACAGAGCTTCAATGGACGGACCACAGCTGCGTCCACTTCACCTTCAAGAGAACGACGACCCACCAACACCAGCAACAGGCCGCCCGCAGAAGCTGGAACAAGATCACAGCAGACCAGCTCGCCACCTCCCTGAGCCAGCACCCTCCTGCCAGCTCAGCGAACCCCAGCCAGGCCGCCGACAACCTCACGAAGTGGATCAGCAACTGCGCGGACGAACTCGCCCCACTGAGGACCCCGCCTAGCAGACCCGGCAGCAAGAAGGCCCCATGGTTCACCGACGAACTCAAGAGCTCCAAGAAGAACTGCCGAGCCCTCGAGAAAGTCAGGAGAAGGGAACCGACACCGGACAACAGGACCTCCTTCAAACTTGCCACCCGGAAACACCACCAGCTGATCCGCGCCGCCAAGAAAACAGCATTCAACGACCGGTTGGACAACAACGCACACAACTGCAAGAAACTCTTCAACATCGTGAAAGAGCTTTCCAACCCCAGCGCAGGAAACAACGACATCACCCCATCGCAAGACCTCTGCAACTCCCTCGCTTCATACTTCCACAACAAGATCGCGGACATACACAACAGCTTCAACAACCAACCAACGCACACCATGACCGAACAACCACCCCCCACCACCACCCTCCATGCCTGGACCCCGATCAGCACCGAAGACACCATCCGCACGATGAACTCCATCCACTCCGGATCACCGACCGACCCCTGCCCTCACCACGTCTTCAACAAGGCCGACGCTGTCATCGCACCCCACCTGCGAGACATCATCAACACATCCTTCAACACCACCATCTTCCCTGAGAGCTGGAAACACGCCGAACTCAGCGCTCTACTCAAGAAACCAACAGCGGACCCCACCGACCTCAAGAATTACCGCCCCATCTCGCTCCTCCCGTTTCCAGCCAAAGTCATCGAGAAGACCGTCAACAAGCAGATGGCCGCCTTCCTCGAGACGAACGGATCCCTCGACCCCTCACAGTCCGGCTTCAGAGCCAATCACAGCACCGAGACCGCCCTCATCGCCGCCACCGATGACATCCGAGCCCTGATGGACAATGGAGAAACAGCGGCCCTCATCCTCCTAGACCTCTCTGCGGCATTCGACACGGTCTGCCACCGCACCCTAGTACGGCGCCTCAGCAACATCGGAATCCAGGACAAGGCGCTGGAATGGATCATCTCCTTCCTCGACGGAAGAACACAGAGAGTCCGCCTACCACCGTACAAGTCAGAGGCCTCCGAAGTCATCTGCGGCGTCCCCCAAGGATCATCTCTGAGCCCCACCCTCTTCAACGTCTACATGAGCCCCCTCGCGGCCATCGTACGCAAACACAACCTCAGCATAATCTCCTACGCCGACGACACCCAACTGATCCTCTCCCTGACCAACGACCCCGCCGCCGCCAGAGCCAACCTGCACGAAGGGATGAAAGAGGTAGCCGAGTGGATGACGACCAGCCGCCTGAAACTGAACTCGGACAAGACGGAGGTCCTCATCCTGGGCTCCTCACCCTCCGCCTGGGACGACTCCTGGTGGCCTCCCGCCCTGGGCACCGCACCCAAACCGACAGACCATGCACGCAACCTGGGCTTCATCCTGGACTCCTCCCTCTCCATGACAAGGCAAGTCAACAACGTCTCCTCGGCGTGCTTCAACATCCTACGCATGCTACGGAAGATCTTCTGGTGGATCCCCACCGAGACCAGGAAGACCGTCACCCAGGCCCTCATCACCAGCCGACTGGACTACGGCAACGCCCTCTACGCCGGTACCACCGCCAAGCTCCAGAAGAGACTCCAGCGGATCCAGAACGCCTCAGCCAGACTCATCCTCGACATCCTCGACATCCCACGAACCAGCCACATCTCCGGACATCTGAGAGACCTTCACTGGCTCCCCGTCAACAAAAGAATCACCTTCCGCCTCCTCACCTACGCACACAAAGCCCTACACGACCAAGGCCCGAGCTACCTCAACAGCCGAGTCAACTTCTACGCTCCCAAACGCCACCTCCGATCAGCCAACCACGCCCTCGCCGCCGTCCCCCGCATCCGAAGAGCGACTACAGGAGGAAGGTCCTTCTCCTACCTGGCCGCCAAGACCTGGAACTCCCTCCCGACCGACCTGCGCCTGACCCAAGACCACCTCTCCTTCAGGAAGAAGCTGAAGACCTGGCTGTTCGAGCAGTAGCGGCATGCCCCCCCCCCCAGCGCCTTGAGACCCTACGGGTATGTAGCACGCTTTATAAGTGTCACTGATTGATTGATTGATTGATTGATTACTTTGCTTTCCTGGCGGTGGTGCACTCTATCTACTAACCTGATATTCCCACCAACTAAACAGACACCGGTACTGCGAATTTGAGTATTTTCCTTTTTGTTGCCCCAAACTACTTAGTAGTATTTTCATCTTGCCATTTGAATCAGACGGCAACTTGGAGCAAACGAGATCTGCTGTACAAGCATGACCACTTGCAAAAAAAAGGCCCGAAACAAGCTCTACCCACGCATAGATGTTGACGGGTTACAGAGTGACCACCAAAAAATGCCGGAGAAGGGACAACACATTTCACAAAACGTTAGGAGTTGTTGAAAATGTGGGACGTCTGTCTGGTCATGTGTTAAAAGGAAGGCTCTGCGGCTGCGACTAAGAAGGAGGTCCAACTCGGGCAGGGAGTAGTGTTGTGAACAGAAAGACTAGCAAGGCCCGTGACGTAGGAACACAAAACCTTTTGCAGGGCGTAGTCATGGTATAGCCAGATTGAGCCAGTCTTGGGAAAAACTCTGTTAACCAAACCTATCTCTTCTCACAAGTCACCTGGCTCTTCCTGCTGCCTTACGCCCGAGGTCATTGACTTTCTAACAGAATCAGTCACTCCGTAAACTGCATCTCTTTTTTGAAGGGAGAGGGTTGCATCAGCTAAATGCTGTGCTTTGCGCACATGCTTTCTCTGGCGTCCTTTAGCCAATCGATAGATGCTAGCGTTTACCCGCCAATTCTAAGTCACGGTTCTGAATCACCACATCCAATAGACAACTAACGAGATGGAATAGCCTATCACAACACATGTTCCAGCAGGCAATCATCACCGTTTCCACCAACTAAATTAGTATATTGTTAGGTGCTCGATTGGCTATGAGCCCCTACGCCTCAAACGCCAACCTCACTGTTCTTAACAATAAGTGTTAAAATAGCCAGATTCCAGTGATGGTACAGAGCAGAAAATTCTGTTTTATTTGTTTTAATTGTATTTTAAATAATTACCACATTATTCTTCCGATTTCGCGTGGCATTGGTGTTACAATAAAGTCGTGTATCTTTCAAGATAATTAAGCTCGTAGTTTTTACGTCAAGCCTAAGGCACTGCTTTAGCAATGCTTGTTGGCGAGATATTCTGTAGGGGCTTTCAAAAATGCACCCAAAGGCTTTTCTAGGCGGATTGCCTACAGTGCATGTGAGCCGGGCGAGTGCACATCACACACCATTTGTGATCCTCGGCATCAGACTTCAAAGGAAGCCGCTCCCCCGCCATGCAATGTCGATCCCCCGCCCCCACCAGGCAATGCCGAGAGTTTGGTTTTTAGTTTTCCTTTTGCCTCCCTCTGCCCTACACCCTCGGGAGCCTTATAATCCGTGAGGAAGAAACTGACAACGCCAGTCTGCTCTCTGACTGAAGACGCTGCTCTATCAAAAGGTGACTCTAAGAAGACGCCTCTCTCAACATTCTCTACTGAGTAAAAGAGAAACCAAGTACATTTTCGTTGTGAGAATAAAATCACCTAAACACTAAGACTCAGTCTCTGTTTTGCTTCTCCACCACGCCACAGTCCGTCACCAAAATGACAGTGTAACCATGAGCTCAGGCGCTTCAAATCAGCGATTAAAGTTTCCTCCGAGTTGCCTACTGACCGCCCTCCCTCACTCTGTGTTGCCTACCATCCACCCTCCCTCTGTGTTGCCTCCCACATGCCCTCCCACCTTCTGTGTTGCACCCTTATCCATGTCCTATCTTTCGCCCTCACTCTATATATCCATCGCCCTCAGTCTATCTATCTATCGCCCTCACTCTACCTATCTATCTATCTATCTATCTATCTATCTATCTATCTATCTATCTATCTATCTATCTATCTATCTATCTATCTATCTATCTATCTATCTATCTATCTATCTATCTATCGCCCTCACTCTAATATCTATCGCCTTCTATCTAGCTATTGCCCTCTATCTCTCGCCCTCACTCTATCTATCTGTCTCTCTATCGCCCTAACTCTTTCTATCTATCTGTCTATTTATCTAGCGCCCTCACTCTATCTGTCCATCTATCGCACTCACTCTATCGCCATCACTCTATCTGTCCATCTATCGCACTCACTCTATCGCCATCACCCTATCTATCTATCGCCCTCTCCATCTATCGCACTCACTCTATCGCCATCACCCTATCTATCTATCGCCCTCACTCTATCTATCTGTATATCTATATATCGCACTCACTCTTTCTATCTATCTATCTATCTATCTATCTATCTATCTATCTATCTATCTATCTATCTATCTATCTATTGCCCTCACTCTATCTATTGCCCTCCCTCTATCTATCTATTGCCCTCCCTCCCTCTATCTATCTATCGCATCACCACAGCATCACTCAGCACCACCACAGCATCACGCAGGGGCACCACAACATTACTATGCGCTACCACAGCATCACTGAACGCCACAGCATTACTCAGCGCCACCACAACATCAATCTGTGCAACCATTCAACAACAACTGGTTCAAATATGTTCTCTCAATGTTTCAAGCTTTATTTCAAATATCACAAAAAGATGTTAATATTTCACTTCTGTTCTTGGATTTTCGTCACAATAAAATACACTGAACATAATCTTCACAAAAGTTATTTACAAAAGTTTGAGCTATAGCCATTATAAATTACAATAACTTTTATTTAAGTATTAATTATTAAAAAAATTAAAAGCCATTGTTATTTGTAAAATCAATACATCTAAGTCATGTAAATACAACCCATATTGCATTACAAATGCTATAGGTGTCACATTTGCTAAAACTATTGGCATTGTAAATGACAAAGCTATTAATTTCGCTATTTTCAAAACCAACACATGAATAAAAAATTTGTCATTTACTATACCAATAGCTCAAACTTTTCTAATGCGAGACCTATGGCATTGCAAATGCTTGTTTACAACTACTATGCCTGTACCACAATTGCCCAATTGCCTTTACTCCATTAATGTATCTATTTTACAGGTATGTATATATATATATATATATTACCTACTGGCGGTCACCAGTAGGTAGTTATAGTTAGGATTATTTTCAATGCAATTTGATAGGTTTTTAAAATGCTATTTCCTAATTATAACTGGTGTGAAACCTATGGTTTTTTCAGTGAATATATATATATATATATATATATATATATATATATATATATATATATATATATATTATTCCGAGTGCCTCTGAACAAAAGGACGCCACTCCGCTGGTGAGGTTAACAAACCTATTTATTTCAAGGCTGCACAATGTGCTGGATTTCTTTAGTCTTCCCCGACGCGTTTCGAAGCTCCTGCTTCTTCTTCTAGGGGTCAAGGCATCACGTGACGGTTTGAAACCACAGCTGCATTTTATTTCATCCAGGGCACACTCTCCCCAGTGAGGTGTGCTGGGAGCTGTAGTTTAAATTCATTCCCTCAGTAGGGTCCGTGTGTGCCGTATTTTGAAGACACGATTACTGTTCAATTATGTCCCTTCAGTGGGCTCCGGACACACTGTGCAACCCTCGATAATGAAAACACCAGCGCTGAAAGTACGGCAGAGAGAATCCCCGCCGTTCAGTCCCGTTACCATTTTCTGCCAGGTGGTGCATCCTCCGCGGCTGAGGCCGCCGCGTACAACATTATTCCGAGTGCCTCTGAACAAAAGGACGCCACTCCGCTGGTGAGGTTAACAAACCTATTTATTTCAAGGCTGCACAATGTGCTGGATTTCTTTAGTCTTCCCTGACGCGTTTCGAAGCTCCTGCTTCTTCTTCTAGGGGTCAAGGCATCACGTGACGGTTTGAAACCACAGCTGCATTTTATTTCATCCAGGGCACACTCTCCCCAGTGAGGTGTGCTGGGAGCTGTAGTTTAAATTCATTCCCTCAGTAGGGTCCGTGTGTGCCGTATTTTGAAGACACGATTACTGTTCAATTATGTCCCTTCAGTGGGCTCCGGACACACTGTGCAACCCTCGATAATGAAAACACCAGCGCTGAAAGTACGGCAGAGAGAATCCCCGCCGTTCAGTCCCGTTACCATTTTCTGCCAGGTGGTGCATCCTCCGCGGCTGAGGCCGCCGCGTACAACATTATTCCGAGTGCCTCTGAACAAAAGGACGCCACTCCGCTGGTGAGGTTAACACCCGGACGCGCAGCGGACGGGCGCAGCGGGCGCGCCGTCAGCGCGCCGAAGGCTTGCCAAAGGCAAGCCCGTCTGGGCCCGTCCGGGCCCAGCCGGACCCAGGCCCAGGAACTCTGCCGGATCCGCTGCAGAAACGTGTGGTGTAAACAAGTGACATGCTTCGAGCCCTTCGCAAGGAAAAAAAGCAGGACTGCCACTACGTCCACGCTGAAGGTAAACCCTTCGCCAACTGTGTACGATGTAACCCAGCCGATCAGGGCTTGAGAAAGCCGGGACTACTGATTGGCCTCATTAACTGCCGCTCCCTTCCTAAGCATGCGCACGAAATCAACTTGTTGATACAGGATCATGGCCTGGACGTGCTGTTTCTTACAGAAACCTGGCTTTCTGCTAGCATGGACTCGGACATTGTCAATGCCCTTCCCCCAGGCTACCTCATTCAAACCTTACATAGACCTAAAGGGAGAGGAGGGGGGCTGGCAATTATCCACAGAGAACATCTCGCCTGTAGGACTAGTTACGCCTACATTGCAGACTGCGAAAGCTGCCATTTCGCCCTTCAAATCTCCCCGACACACTCCATCTCAGGACTGTTGATCTACCGCCCTCCGGGGACAACAGGGAGTTTCCTCAACGCCCTCATTGACATGGTATCACAATCAGCCTCCTCTGCCTCGAACTTTCTCCTCGTGGGCGATCTCAACCTTCACCTTAACGACCCCACAGACCCCTTAGCTTTGGATCTCCTGCAGGACCTGAGGTCATTTAACATCCGACTTGTCAACAACGAACCCACCCACGATAAAGGTCACCTTCTGGACCCCGTCCTGACCAATATTGGGGATATCACCTCAGATCCCCCCATCCCTCTTCCGTGGTCAGACCACTTTCTTGTTCCCTTCTCCTGGGACCTTGCCACGGCACTCCCCCAACCCCCTAAAATCCGAGTGACGGACCGACGCTGGCACAAGCTTGAACCTGTAGAGTGGGCCAGTCTACTCTCAGACTCGACACCTGCCCTTTCCATGGATCCAGCCACGGCCGACGAGCAGTTCAATTCCTGGCTCACATCCTCACTGGACCAACTCCTCCCCAAAACCACCACTCTCAAACATACAAAAAGAGTGGCTCCCGCTCCCTGGTATACTCCGGCGCTTAAATCGCTGAGACAGGTATGCAAGAGAACAGAACGCTTTTGGAGGAAGGACAAATCCAATGAAAATAAGGAAGCTTATCACACCGCTTCACAAATTTACAAAACTGCTCTCCGCGATACCAAAAGTCTATTCTTTCAAGATAGAATAGAACACTCCGCTAGCTCTAGTAAAGAATCTTTTACCATTTTAAAGGAACTCCTCAAAGTCCCTGACTCGGGACCGAGAGACCCCCCAGACCCCAAAGCTGATGAGGAAAAGTGCCACAAGCTGGCCAATTTCTTCAAGGAGAAAATCCAAAAAATTCTTCACTCCATTCCATCCACAAGCTCGAGCGAGGAGAGAGAAGCCAGCAACCCTCCGACTCTCCCATGCCTCACTTCCTGGGGACAGGTGACAGTTGAAGAGGTCGAAGATACGCTGCAAGTCATTAAAAGCGGATCCCCCAGGGACCCGGCCCCTTTACGCATTCTCAAAAAGGTAGCACCCTCGATCGCTCCTTCTCTCACTCACCTCATCAACGCCTCCCTCCAACAAGGAGTCGTCCCCCCCAGTTGGAAGGCGGCAGTCGTCAAGGCACTTCTAAAAAAACCTCCCTTGACCCTGCCGACCTGGCGAACTATAGACCAATCTCCCTTCTCCCGGGAACCAGCAAGATCGCGGAAAAAATTGTGAACAGAAAACTCTCACAATTTTTGGAGAACAACAACCGTCTAAAAAACTCGCAGACAGGTTTCCGCCCCGGGCAGGGCACCGACATTGCCCTTCTCATGGCGGTGGAGGAGGCTAGAGCACTCTTAGACGAAGGAGGATCAGTGGCAGTGATCCTCCTCGACCTCAGTGCGGCCTTCGACACCGTCAACCATCAGCTCCTTATCCAACGACTCATGAGCGTTGGTGTTGAAGGAACTGCCCTGTCCTGGATATCGTCCTTTTTGAGTCAACGCTCCTTTCAAATCTGGGAGAATAACACCTGCTCCTCCGACACTCCCCTCCAATGTGGTGTGCCTCAGGGCTCCTCCCTGAGCCCCACATTATTTAACATCTACATGTCCCCATTGGAGGAGGTTGTTATCCCGTTCGGAGTGAGCATCGTCAGCTATGCTGGCGACACTCAGTTAGTGGTGTCCCTCTCTCATCCTAAACAACAACCTGCGGACCTTTACAACTTTATGACGCAGATACAAGGATGGATGAATAGATCGTCTCTGAAACTCAACGGTTCAAAGACTGACATTCTCCTCCTTGGTCAGAAGGGACCCACTTCACTTCATAACATCTGGCCACCTTGTTTAGGCCCGATCCCAGATCCGAAACCAGAGGTAAAAAGCCTGGGTGTATGGCTCGATAAGGAACTATCTTTTACAACACAGGCAAAAAAGGTAGCCGGGACGTGTTTTGGACTGCTCAGGTCTATTCGAAAGATCTTGCCCCTACTCCCCCACAACTCCCAAAAACTGTTGATCCAAGGACTGATTCTGTCTAGGCTCGACTTTAGCAATTCCATCTACTTAGGGGTCCCAGAGGCAACCCTGAACAAACTACAAAGGGTCCAAAATGCTGCTGCTCGGATCCTTACTAACACCCCCGCCAGAGCCTCAGCCAAACCAGCGCTAAAGTGTCTCCATTGGCTTCCGGTGAGAGAACGGGTGATGTTCAAGGCTCTCTGCCTTGCTCACAGATTGCTCCAAAACAATGGCCCCCTAGCCTAAAAAAATTCATCAAACCATACAAAGCCCCGAGATCCCTCCGCTCGGACCAGGAACACCTCATTGTTACCCCCAGAATTAAGAAGGCCCGAACAGGAGGAAGACGTTTCTCGGTTCACACCGCACGTCTCTGGAACGCCTTACCGCACCACTTGAGAACCGAATCCAACTACCTACGGTTCAGGAAGCAACTGAAAACCCACCTCTTCCCTTAAACTGTCTTTCCCCTCCCCCTGTCAACTTCCAGTTGTACTGATTTTAGCGCTGGGATACTTACGGGTGACTACGCGCTCTATAAAAATTAAATAATAATAAATAATAATAAAAAGCCCTTGTTCACATGCAATGACCCAACAATATTATTTTGTTTTTATAATGCAGTGAAGCCCGCCTCCCCGCCAATTTTCAAACAGGTCACATGATCATAGCAATAGAGAAAACACTCAAGTATCGCTAAAGACATGTGCAAATACACAAAATAAGTTACATTACAGTGAAAAATAACTCAGCATGATGGAAAATAATTAAAAAGCATTTTCAATTAAAAACCATCTATTTTGTGTTGTTTCAATAAGTATTCAGGGATAAATCCCTTTAGAAACATTATGCCATGTGTAAAATAGCGACCTGTAAACGATGGGGATGCGGGTAAAATTGGAAGTGCAAATTACAAGAATCATTGAATAACAGTCTGTAATTCGTGGAGTGATTATATTATGTGCAAAAATGCAATAAGAGGGAGAAGAAAAAGTGCAAGAAGTGCATGGTGATAGTAACCTGTGTATATAATGCATAAATGCTGGTTATGACATTGAAGGAAAATATTTACCTTACATATGTCACATTAAAAGCATATATTAAAACATTTGATACTGGTATAAATACTTCATCATGTAAAAAGATATAGTAAAAACACCCTGTGTAAAAAAAGTGCTAAAAAGATCACACATCTAGAATTATTAAATATATATATACAAAATAAATTGATTACTATGTACAAGAGGAAGCAGAAATGATGGAATTTACATTGGAGTGGCTAACAAGGAACTTGACTAGCCACTTCTACTGTTATGCATAAACACAATAATATGTAGACCGAAGACTGAAACATTGACCATCTCCCTAGATCACAGGGAACCTGACATATCTAGGGAGCAAGTGGGATGCAGTTAAGAGATCTAGACTACGCGGGCTTTAATTACAGAAGCGAGTCTTTAAAGAAAGTGACGCAAATCCTCAGTATTATTTAGCCCATTGGGCCACTTGCTGTCATACTTGAGGATCAAACTCGACTCAAGCCGCCTCAATTTGAGCTCGCGGTTGCCTCCACTTCTAGGTTTGGGGACAGATGCCACCACATAATATGTGAGGCAATTGATATCTTTATTGTGTGTGCTATCAAAGTGGCGAGCCACTGGGTATGCCTGATCACAATGTAAGATGGCGCGGATTTGCTGCAGAATCCCGACGTGCACTTGCTGTTTTGTACTGCCTATATAATTAAGGCCACAAGTGCACGTCAGGACATATACTGCATATTCCGTTTTGCAGGTATGGCTGCCTCTAATCGGAATTTCAGCGGTGGAAAATGGGGTTCTGTAATGTGTTTTATTAATTCCAAACTTGCACGCTCTGCAAGTTGAGCATTTTCGGAACCCCGCTGGTGATAGCCAATTAGGTTTTTGTTGTAGTTCTGTACTACTTTGGTCCAGAACTGCACCAATACTCTGTGCCCGCCTGAAAGTGACCAAAGGTTTATTTGGTAACATGCCTCCCAAAACAGTGTCTGTCAAGACAGTAGACCAGTTCCGGTTGATTATGTGTCTAATTTTGGTCTCCTGACTGCTGTAGTCTGTTATGAACCTGGGACAGTCTAAGCTATTTACGCTGGCACAGTCAGTGGCCGCATCGTTATTATTTGCAGTTTCTGAAAGTAGACTGGCTCTAGAGCGACTTTCAGCTTTGATCAATGCTTGATTGAACACCCGGTCTGAGTATCCACGGGCCTTCATTCGGTGTTTAAGCTCAGCGACACATTTAATAAAATCCTCAGCAGAACTACATATTCTTTTTAGCCTTAGGATTTCTCCATAAGGTATGCTGTGGATAGTATGCCTGGGATGAAGACTGGAGGCATGGAGCGTGGTATTGCCTGCCGTGGCCTTTCTATGTAGGGTGGTTTGTATCCGCCTGTTGTCATCTATATATATTTTGACATCCAGAAATTCCGCTTGTTTGGCACTTATGTTGGAAGTGAATTTCAGATTAAGGGGGTTATGATTGATCTTATCAATAAATATACATGCTTCATTCTCATCCCCTTGCCAAACTATAAAAATGTCATCAATATAGCGGAGATACTTTACAATTTTCTCCCGTACCCATGCTTGATGTGTGACATTGAGGACCCGCTCCTCCCACCAGCCAACGTGTAAACACGCATAGCTGGGGGAGAAGCAGGCCCCCATAGCCACACCTCTCAGCTGTCTCCAAATCTCCTTGCCAAATGAAAAGTAATTGTTACCCAGACACCATTCAATCAAGCCTAGGATCACCTTATTGTGTTCATAAAATTCAGCAGGTCGTTGACCAAGAAAGTGAGTGACTGCATTTAAACCACAAGAATGAGCAATACTCGTGTACAGTTGTTCCACATCGAGAGTAATCAGCAGCATATCTTCTTCGAATCTTCACGTTCCTGAGCCCCACAACCGAAGTCACGGCACCGCAACATATATATATATATATATATATATATATATATATATATATATATATATATATATATATATATATATATATATACACAAATTAGATTATGCTAGGTAAGAAGGTTCAACCTGTGACAAAGGCAACAAATACAAATACAAAAAACGCAAAGAGGAAGAGGCGGAAAGGCTCAGCCCAAAGAAGACACAATGGAGAAAAAGAAATGGAGCAAGAACTAGGTGATGATAATGAAACCTTTATAATCAACTTAACGAACATTGTTCTCACAGATCAAGACAAGAAAATACTGAAGTTGGGTCTATCATTCTGCCCCGAGGCGGATTTGGATTATGTCCAAACGAGAATGGATATCTTCAAGTTTACAAGGATGCTAAAATAAAAATAAAAAATATTTCCTCCTCAATTAGAAAACAGAACAGCATGAGAGGCCTATTGCACCAAGAGTACAACAAGGAGAATTGGCAGTGGATGAGATGAATTTAATGTTGGAACTGTATGAATTGGAAACTGAAGGCAGTGAAAGAGAAGCGGATCGGGGTGCAGAGACATTGGCACAAGAGCAAGGTGTTAATATCTCAAAAGATGCAACAACAAATTTTCGGCCTAATCTCATTTCACCCCACTTACAGCAAGAGATGCTACGGATATCTATAGTGACTTAGTAATGAATGAACTCAAGATCTTGTGTACTCATATTAATAACAATAAAAGACAAATGAGCATGCAAAAGCACAAAGCATATTTTACTCTAATTCACAAGCTGTCTGCTAATAAAGATTGCATTGTGCGAAATGCCGACAAAGGGGGAAACATCGTCCTTTGGGACAGAAGAAAATATCTGGCAGAGGCATATAAGCAATTGAATAATAGGGCTTGCTATGCTAAAATCCATGAGAAAGAAATGACATTGAGCCATTAAACCTACAATGGGGAATTGAAGCAGTGGTATGATCAATGCTTAATCAGCCATGATGAGTACATGTTTTTGAAGATAGAGAATCCGGTCACACCAGTACTCTATTTAATTCCAAAAGTCCACAATGACTTAGTAAATTCACCAGGGCGCCCCATTATTTCAGCTATAGGGGGCCCCTTTGTACACAACTCCAAGTATGTTGATTTATTTTATGCAATATGGTCAAATCATTGCCCTCATACATACAGGACACAGGTGATTTCCTGTGAAGAATGTATGATCTTCCGTGGAAAGATGATTTTCTATTGATTACCATTGACGTGTCCATACTGTACACCAGCATTAGCACAAGGATGGCCTTAGAGCCATAGAATACTTCATGGGAGCAAAACCTTTAAGGTTATGGTTGCATACTCAAATGCTTCTACGAATGGCTGAGAAGTGTCTCTTGAATAACTACTTCTTCTTTAATGGGCAGCTCTTCCACCAGACGTGCAGGACTGCGATGGGCTCCCGTTTTGCCCCCAGCTATGCAAATCTGAATATGGGCTGGTGGGAGGATCAGGTGATCCGGATTCAGTTCCAGGCTGATTGGGAGAATCACATTATGCACTGGAGGCGTTTCATTGATGACTTGTTCTTGGTGTGGAAGGGTTCAAAAGATTAAGCAGAGAATGTTCTGGGCAAAATTCAAGTGAATGATTTAAACTTAAAATTTACAAGCGACATCAGTGCTACGAGTGTGACTTTCTTAGACCTCACAATTTACATCCAAGAAGGAAATCTGGAAACAAGACTATATAGGAAGCCAACATCAGGGAACAAGTTGCTTCATGCAATCAGTTTCCATCTGATCAATTTAATCAAAGGCATCCCATATGGCGAGTGCCTAAGAACAAGGAGAAATTGTAGTGAGAAAACAGAGACCAATAAAGAACTCGACCATTTAAAACGTAGATTCAAAGCCAGAGGGTAATCGGAGGAATGTATTGAGATGGCAGTCTGTAGATCTTCAAAAAAGAGAAGAGAAGAAATTATTTTCAAGAAAGATGAAAAACAAGTTAAACAAGAAAAGGCTGCTAAGGAACAGTGTAGGCTAATAACCACATTTAGCAAGTAACAGGGCAGCATAAAGAACATTCTTAACAAACATTGGCATATCATTAAAAATTATCCGATCCCAGGAAAAGTAATGACACGTAGACCGCAAGTCACTTTTAGAAGAGTTAGACCGTTCAAACAAGCACTAGTGAGGAACAATCTGAGAAAACCCGAACACAAAAAAACATGGTTGAGTAGAAGACAGGGATTTTTAAAATGCTCTAAGTGCAAGGCATGTCAGTATGGAATCAACACAGAGCAATACAAACCAGGCCTGTCAAGTAAATTGAGAAAAACAAAAGGCAAACACAACTGCAAGACAGAGTTTGCTGTGTACGTGCTGCAGTGCCCGTGTGGCCTGCGGTACGTGGGCAGCACTATTCTGGAAGTCCATAAACGGTTGCACGCCACTTTGAGTTGTTCCACAATAAAGAAGCTAAGGTTTGACATACTATGTGGAGGATGCAGTAGAGCTTGATATCAGAGGTGGGAACAGAGAAAAGAAACTAAGGAGATTAGAGTCACAATATATCATTGAGTTGAATTCTAAAACCCCAGAAGGGCTGAACATAAAGGAAGATTTCCACACACACTTGGATTTCCACTATCTTATTAGATAATAAGATGTCATAACAAGGGTATTCCTCCAAGAGCGCACATCATGATTTTAATTGCACTTCACAGATGGTTTTTGCACTATGTATAAGACAGACAAGTAAGATAGAGAGCAATTTGCAGTGCCTAAATATGCCCACTTGGGCTGAATCACAGAATGGGCAGAGAAAACAAAATAAAACATGATGCACTTACATTGAGTCTCCATAAAGGAGGGCCCAACTGAACTATAAGCACATAAATGACTCTATGCAATAATGGATATCATTAATGAATTTATATAAAAAATTAGACACTAGTCATAAAAGCATTTTATACAAAATTTAATGTTTGAAATATCCAGTTGATGAAAAATAGCATCATATGAAAAATAACGGCACTATTTTAGAAATAATATAATCACTACAATTGAGAATGAACTGTAAGAGCATACGTAAACTACGAGTCTGTCTTCACTATAGTTTCTTTTGTAGTTTTATGTGTCCATGCACGAAAAAATGTTTAAATGTGGATTGTTTGTGTTGGCTCGGCAGTGGTGAGCATGGCTGCTGCGCAGCCGAAACGCGTACAATGGTGGCTGATTAAAGCTTTGAAAAGCAACTACACACGGCGTTGTCATCATCCTTGGTAAAAGGAATGCAGTTATTTATACGGACCCTCTCTCGTGGGGTACCTTGAGGCGATGCACCCTACGCTTTGGAGGCAGTGGACGGGCACGAGAGAAACTGTAAAGGATACATATATATATATATATATATATATATATATATATATATATATATATATATATATATATATATATATTTATACATATAAATATGTGTGTGTGTATGTGTAATAGGTTTGTATGTACCTGTAACAAATTTACATTTCTTAGTAAAGGCATGCATGTTGAAGACATATGCATTGTAAAATTAATATTGATAAGTATTAACAGAATATACACATAGCTATATAAATACACACATATATATATATTTATGTACATAATATATATACACACCCCCCCTATACTCACTTTTAATGTTATAAATTCCTTTTCCACTCAAAAACATTCACCCACCCTAAAACCTAAAAATGTTCTTTCACCCAAAAACGCAATTCCACTCACCCTAAAATTACCCATGCCACTCAAGAACCCATACCCACCCTTAACACTAAAAATATACTTGCCACCAAAAACTCATACCCACCATAAATTTATCCTTGCCACCCAAAAACCCATACCCAACCAAATCCCTAAAAGTACCCTTGGTGCGCAAACACCGGCACCCACCCTAAAAATCCCCTTTCCACCCAAAAACCCATTCCCCCTAAACCCTAAAAATACCCTTGCAATCCCAAAAAACCATACCCACCCTAAGTCCTAAAATTAACCTTGCAACCAAAAACCAAACACACCGTAAACACTAAAATTACCTTTGCTACCCAAAAACCCATACCCACCCTTAACCCTAAAAATACACTTGCCACCCAAAATCCCATACCCACTCTAAACTTACCTTTGCCACCCAAAAACGCATACCCAACCAAAACGTACAAAATAACCTTACCACTTAAAAACCCATACCAACCCTAAACCCTAAAATTACCCTTGCCACCCAAAAAACCATACCCACCCTAAGTCCTAAAATTAACCTTGCAACCAAAAACCAAACACACCGTAAACACTAAACTTACCTTTGCTACCCAAAAACCCATACCAACCCTAAACCCTAAAATTACCCTTGCCACCCAAAAACGCATACCCACCCAAAACCCTAAAATTACCCTTGCCACCCAAAAACCCACATCCACCCTAAACCCTAAAAATACCCTTGCCCCCTGAAAGCCCATACTCACCCTAAACCCTTAAAAATACACTTGCCACTAAATACATACATATATATATAAAATACACATAATACTTAAAATTAATACTTACCAAAATACTTACATTTAAATTTAATTTTTTTTTTACTATGAGTATGCCTTTACTTTTAATGCATTTACAACGAAATTCGTTGTTAAGGCATTCATGGTGAAGACATACTCGTAAAAAAAAAAATTCAAAAACATTTGTGGTAAAGACGTCGTTGTTCTGCCTTCCTTATAAAGGTATCTTGTTGTGCACCCTTTGTTGTAAAGGCTGTTTCCCTGAGCTTCCACTAGCACTCCAGACAGCACAGATGATAAAACGAGAATAGCAACTGACATAGACAAGAATGCCTAAGTAGAAAAGTTTAAGATCGGTGCAGTGAGCAATGGTAGGAATAAGATGGCATCTGGTAAAGGGGGCAAGTACAACTTTGTAAGATAGAGTCAAGTCTGCAGGCAACAAATCCCTGGGGAACTAAAGATCCCTCAGCCCAGAATGCTTTGGGAACAATAGTATTTTCTTTCAAAAGGAATGTGATGGGGCGTGGCCAAGATGGCTGTGCCTGGCTGCCGCTTTGTTCAGTAGGCGCTTTAACCTGATTGTGATTATATTTTATACTGCATTAGCGCGTTCTCCCCAAGCGCTCTGTTGTGCTCCCCCCTCCTTCATTTTGTTTGTTGTTGTCGTGCGCAGCCCGCCCCGCCTCCCAGCTGAGCCGCCCTCGCCCCTCCCCCCTCCACTATCCATATATGACAGTAGTTCCCGCATGCAGTGTTCACGCGCAGCGACCGCGCCCAATCCGCGCCGAAGGTGCGCCAAAGGTAAGCCCGTCTACGCCCGTCCACGCCTGGACCGCGCCCAGCGCCAGACCCCCTGCCCCTCGCGCCGCCCTGCCCTCCCGCATTACGTACGATGCCACCACCCTCCTAGCCCTTAACCCCGGCCGCTCCCCCAACTGCGTCCAAGCCGCTCCTGGACACACCCATGGACCTTTCTCCTGCTACCCCTGCAAATTCAGCGGCACCGACAACATCTCCGCTTCGACCATACATCAGACTCCCGAGCCCAACCACCTACAATGCATCCTTCTCAACACCCGCTCGGTCCACAGACACGCCATTGACCTATGGAATCTACTAGACACCATCTCTCCAGACATCGCCTTCCTAACGGAAACATGGATGAACGCTTCCTCCGCCCCAGACATCGCAATTGCCATCCCTGAAGACTATAAGATCACTCGCAAAGACCGTACCGGCCACACAGGAGGAGGAATCGCTATCGTCCATAAGAAATCAATCCGCATCTCAACCAGCTCTGACGCCAACCTCGCCAACTCCGAACACCTTCACTTCCAGATCCACATCGACCCCAAGACCACACTCAGAGGCACCCTCCTCTACAGACCACCAGGACCCCGCGCAAAATTCAGTGAAGACATCACGGACTTCATCACTCCACACGCGCTCCCCTCCAAAGATTACATCCTTCTGGGAGACCTCAACTTTCACCTTGAAAAGAACAACGACCGCAACACCGCCACCCTCTTGGACAACCTCGCCAACCTCGGACTTAAACAACTGGTCACTTCCCCCACCCACATCGCAGGTCACACACTCGACCCCATCTTCACCTCCAGCAATCATGTCTCCTTCAGCCACACTACGGATCTCCTCTGGACTGACCACAGCTGCGTTCACTTCACCTACAACAAGCCCAAACCCACCAACCACCTCCAACCAACTCTACAAAGAAACTGGAACAAAATCACCACCGACCAGATCTCCTCATCGCTCCTTCTAAGCACCCCAGCCCACTCTTCTAACCCAAACCAAGCCGCCGCCAACGTCACCCTATGGTTATCCAACACCGCCGACACCTTAGCACCACTGAAAAAACGTCAAAGCAAACCTGGCAACAAGAAGGCCTCATGGTTCAACGATGATCTTAAGAAGTCCAAGAAACTCTGCCGCACCCTTGAAAAAGCTTGGAAAAAAGACCCAACCACCAGCACCAAGGACGCCTTCAAAAACGCCACCCGCACTCACCACCAACTAATCCGAAAGGCCAAGAAAACAGCATTCAAGGATCGACTTGACAACAACGCCCACAACAGCAAGGAACTTTTCAACATCGTCAAGGAATTTTCCAATCCCTCGGCCAACTCCAACGACATCACCCCCTCTCAAGCCCTCTGCGACTCCCTAGCCTCATTCTTCCACAACAAGATTGCGGACATCCACAACAGCTTCGACAACCAACCCGGAGTCCAACCCACCCAACCATATGCTGAACACTCTCCTCCCGCGAACACCCTTAACGACTGGAACCCAATCTCCACCGAGGACACCATCCGCCTGATGAACTCCATCCACTCAGGATCCCCCACAGACCCATGCCATCACCACATCTTCAACAAAGCAGACTCCGTCATAGCACCGTACCTCCGAGACGTCATCAACTGCTCCTTCAACTCCGCCACCTTCCCGGAAAACTGGAAACACGCTGAACTCACCGCCCTTCTGAAAAAACCCACAGCGGACTCCACCGAACTCAAAAATTACCGCCCCATTTCGCTCCTTCCATTCCCGGCCAAAGTCATCGAGAAAGCCGTCAACAACCAGCTCGCCGCTTTCCTCGAAGCCAACAAATCCCTCGACTCCTCACAATCTGGCTTCCGAGCAAAACACAGCACTGAGACCGCCCTTATCGCAGCAACAGACGACATTCAAACTCTACTGGACAATGGAGACACAGTCGCCCTCATCCTCCTCGACCTCTCTGCAGCATTCGACACAGTCTGCCACAGCACCCTTTTACAACGCCTCAGCAACATCGGAATACAAGGAAAAGCACTTGAATGGATCACCTCGTTCCTCACCGGAAGAACCCAGAGAGTCCGCCTTCCACCATTCAAGTCCGAGGCCACCGAAGTCATCTGTGGCGTACCACAAGGATCCTCACTCAGCCCCACCCTCTTCAACGTATACATGAGCCCCCTCGCGGCCATCGCCCGCCAACACAACCTCAACATCATCTCTTACGCGGATGACACTCAACTAATCCTTTCTCTCACCAAGGACCCCAGCACCGCCAAAACTAACCTACACGAAGGAATGAAAGAAGTCGCTGAATGGATGAAACACAGCCGTCTGAAACTGAACTCAGATAAAACAGAAGTCCTCATCCTAGGTACATCCCCCACTACATGGGACGACTCTTGGTGGCCGGAAGTCCTTGGAAAAGCACCCATCCCAACAGACCACGCACGGAACCTAGGCGTTATCCTGGATTCCTCACTCTCAATGAACAGACAAGTCAGCGCCGTCTCCTCATCCTGCTTCAACATTCTTCGCATGCTCAAAAAAACATTCCGCTGGATCCCCACCGAGACCAGGAAAACAGTCACCCATGCTCTGGTCACGAGCCGACTGGACTACGGAAACACCCTCTACGCAGGTACTACCGCTAAACTCCAGAAGAAACTCCAACGAATCCAAAACGCCTCAGCCAGGATCATATTAGACATCCCGCGCAACGAACACATCTCTGGCCACCTGAAAGACCTCCACTGGCTACCCGTCAATAAGAGAATCACTTTCCGACTGCTAACCCACGCACACAAATCACTCTACGACATTGGACCAGAATGCCTCAACTCACGACTGTCCTTCTACACCCCCCCCCGCCAACTACGTTCCTCCAGCCAAGCCCTCGCCACTGTACCTCGCATCAACAAGAGCACCATGGGAGGCAGATCCTTCTCATACCTGGCTGCTAAAACATGGAACTCACTTCCCACTTACCTTCGCCTCACCCAGAACCACCTAGCATTCAGAAAGCAACTTAAAACGTGGATATTTGACAAGTAATCCTCCTCCCCTTCCTAAGCGCCTTGAGACCCTCTGGGTATGTAGTGCGCTATATAAATTCTCTGACTTGACTTGACTAGGACGTGCTATGCTTCGTCTTCCCGCTCTCGGTGCCCAAATCTGCCCTGAATTGCATTTTTCGCCTTCCCAAAGCACATAAACGCAAGAGACATTCACCCCCAGCCGGACTGCAGCTTTGGAACGGTGTGCAATGCGTTTGGTGGCCAGAGAGCTTAACTTACCTCTACACAGCGAACCGCGATGCAATATGTCGGAAATAGTGCCCAGTTCCACTCGCTCTAACGAAGGCAGCTGAGTCACACTGGGGGCATCGCGGGCATCAACCTGACAGTTCAGAGACCGACGGAGGCCTGGGGTACAGCAAAGGGAGGTAGGCTAGCGGGCCACAGCAGGCCCCAGTGATGAGGCACCAGAAACATGGGACGAGAGCCGGCCGGCGGAATGGAGCCTGACGGGCCTAAAGAGGCATACACCACATGAAGCTGGGTCAGCGTGGGGAGGTGGCGGTTAGCCAACGAGCGGCTTCGGCCAGATACATCGACTGGCACCCTCAGCGCTGACACAATGCAGAGACCTATCACTGAATCAACGGGGCCGTGCTGCTGTAAACCTGGGCTAAACCGTATAACAGAGAGGCCCGCAAGTAATCCTTGAGGGGTAAGAGGAGAACTGCGCTGGCTGGCGGGGAAGATCAGCGGCGCGGGGGGGGGGGATCAAGAGGAGCTGTTGTGGGCCTATAAGCAGCAACCCCATAATCGGTAACCCATGCCACACCTTCTGCCACCGGGGGGGGCTTAACACGGAATTGAATTGCGAGGCTAGGGTGGGGGTGAATGGGGGGGTTTGGGATCCCGGAGGGGAGGGAATCCAGAGGTGGGGATTGGACACTGCAGAGAATGTAAGGCTGAGGAGGCCGCAAGACACTCCGATTCAAAGGGCCCGGGGTCCCGCACTATTTAACAGTGGCACAAACACAGCCTTAAGGGAGCCCCGGTCAGGGAAGCGACTGGCACTCAGGCCTGGACACTGTGCTGCCTCGCCCTCGTGGTGGATGTGCCACCAATAGCTACCGGTTGGGCACTGCGGAGGCCAGTTCCCTCAGAGAGGCCTAACAGGGGACAAGGATTGCAGACGGAGGCAGACCGGGCGGCGTGGCAATCCGCCAACGAACGGACAAGCATCTTAAAGGGAGCGAGCTAGGGGACCCTGCAATGAGGAATATTAGTGGCCAGACCAGAGAACCATCAGATAGACGAGGTGGCTGGCGTTTTCTGCACCCAAGAAGTGGAGAGAGATCCAGGAAGAGCATGGGCCCGGGGAACCCAGGCGAGCTGACCCCGTGCGCGTGAGCAACAACGCAACAAGGCATAACTTGCGGATAGGTAGCAGGCTCAACAGCAGGGCGACTGAGGCGCAGGAGACAATGGCAAAGGTTCACTCACTCGGAGCAGAGGGGCATCGGCCAGGTCCACCGACTGGCACCCACGAGTCTCCAGGGGTTTGGAGAGTCATCCTGACCAGTACAGGGGGGGGGAGCTAGTCACCCATCAAGGAGAGCAATCCACACATGCAATATACAGCACAGTGGCACCAGCGCGGGAGTGCCATTTTACATCATTCAGTGCACGTAGGGGCCACCTGGCTCTTCCCACGCCGGAGGACCCAACTCCCGTGACATGTAGCTTCGGCGGCACAGGCATGTTCAGAGCTAAATCCGCCCAACGTTTGCATCTCAGAAAGTGGGACTGCATGGTGGACCCCGAGAGAGAGATTTCCCAGCACAGAAAAGCATTTATTAGGGGCCTGAAGATAATGCACTCACGCGCAAGGTACAGGGGCAGATGGGGCCACACAAAGCCCTACGCCGCGGGTGGTACGGACATTCCCCGAGGACCCCGCATTGCACATTGCCAAGATGGCGAGCAGGTGAGACATGTTTTACTTCGTCTCCCCGCTCTTGGGTGCCCAATTCTGCCTCAAAGTGTGCTTTGACCACGTTCACAGCTCCGAGAAGCAAGATGATCTTACCTCCAGCCCCGCTGTAGCTTTGTAGCCGGGGGTAAGGTGGCTGGGGCCGGCTTTTATCGAGACTGGTAGAGCCCTCAGCCGAGAACTCCCCTTGCCCGCTGTTGCCATGGCACCGCAACGAGCCAAGAAGGACCGAACATTGAAAGATATGCTCACTAAACCCACGCCAACGGGCTCTGAGACAGAGGGGGCGGAGGGACCGATAACCTGTGCTTAGAGACATTATTTAATACTTTGCAAGACAATTTTCAAACCCTAAAAGCGAAGTGGCGGGGGAGGTGAGAGAGATCCACCGGGAGGTGGACACCGTAGGAGGCCGGGTGGCAGCGATCGAATACCAGGACCAAACAAGGGAGGAGGAGGTGACACAACTCCAGCAAGAGGTGATCCTCTTGAGGGAGCAGCGAATTGACCTCCAGGCCCATATGGAGGATATTGAAACCGCTCTCGGCGGAATAACATATGGGTGCGGGGAGTCCCTTTGGACGCAGAAGTACTGGCCATGGTCCCCTAACAGTAAGCCCTGTTCCAAGAGATCCTTGGGGCACCAGCTGACCTGGAGATCCTCACTGATAGGGCCACTAGAGTAGGTCTGCGTTGCAGTGACCCGGCACCGCCACCAGTTATCCTCGCTTTTTTACAGGACTATCCCCTGAAGGAGCGCATTCAACCGAAAGCCAGGGCGAAACAACAAGCTGCTGGGCTTGCCATCGCCAAGCCCAGATGTTCAACTCACCACTAGTCATCGTCCACCTCGTGAGAGATGGCAGAGTGTTGGAGGGTAACGTTTCTCAGGAGTTTCCCAGGGGCCAGACCCCGAAGCTATGGCACAAGAAAGAAAGGCAATTTTGGAGTTGGTACTCAAGGATACGGCGACTAATGATAGTTCCTGAGTGAAGCAGGGACTGATATCTTATGCAGTGCAGTGGGGGTGGGGGCCAGGGGGCGGGGGACGGGAGATTCCATCCTCCTGGCCACGGGATGTCCCTGCTCACTTTTTTTTACCAGAGGCGCGCGCCTAAGCCCAGCGGGCTCTGGATATTGGGGGGGGGGGGAATGAGGAAGTTCCGTCGGGGTTTGGGAGGAGGTGGAGGGGAACTGGTGTGCTAATTGGGAGCCCACGCAGGGATAGGCGGCTAGCTGGGGGGGGGGGGAGGGCGGGGAAAGGAGGCGCAGGTTTACAGCAAGGGCGGGCCCGCGGGCAGATACAGCTGAGAGCGACCCATTTTCTCCGAAGACACACTCAGAGCTACGCATTCTAACCCTTAATGTACGGGGCCTGAATAGCCCTAACAAACGAAAATCCATATTGTAGTATCTCAAGAGCTCTGGGGCGGATGTATGTCTTTTGCAGGAGACCCATCTTCGGTCCCGAGTTTTTCTCCTCCACCCAGGACAAGAAGGCAGAGGTGGCCATACTGGTGGCTAAATGCTTCGCTGGTAAAGTGGGCGATAAAAGTAGCAGGCATCAGAGGCCCGTTTTTAGCATACAAGATGTGGGTGGGGGGGGGGGGGGGGGTTCACCCCTGGTAGTGGGATCCCTTTATGTACCCAACACTGGTCAGGAGAAGTTCCTATAAGCGGCCTTGTCCAAGGTTTTGGGGGCTCAGGAGAGGTGGACACTCGTAGGAAGTGACCTGAATTTAGTCATGGATGCGTTAGCGAACAAGTCTGGTCATAGGTACGCTCAGACAGGAGCAATCTCTGCGGAGGGCTGGCAGTGGCTCTAGGATCAGGGGCTCATAGATTTATGGAGGGTAGCTCCTCTCCACACCTCGCAATTTTCCTACTACTCCCATGCACATCACACGTATGCCCGTTTAGATCACTTGCTGGGTACTGCGGAGGTGCACGCTTTGGTGAAGGATGTTCGCATAACCCCGGTGGCCTTATCCAATCACAACGCGTTCAAGTGACCTGGGGTGCCACAGCCACGTACGTCAGGGGGGGGGGGAAAGCGGGGGTTGGAGGTTAAGAGAGAGCATGTTACACAGACCAGACGTGCAATACCAGATCCTAAAATTCATCACAGATTACCTCGCCACAAATGACTCCCAGGAGGTATATAGGTCCACCTTATGGGGGGCTCTTAAAGCAGTAGTACAGGGAGAGCTGATTGTGATTTCTTCTGATGAAAACTGGGAGAGTAAGGTGAAGCGCGACCAGCTCCCGGCCCAAGTTTCGGAATTAGAGAGTGTCCACAGTAGGACTGGGGCACCAAGGGTCTGGTGTCAACTGAAAGTGGCACAACCCCAGTTGGTGGGTCTCGACCTCGATGGGGCCGAATATGCAGCGCTCAGGCACTCCTACTACATAGGAGGCGATAAGACAGGCTGCATGCTTGCGAACAAATTACGAGCCCACACATTAAACTCTAAGGTGCACACGCTCAAGACGACCACGGGGACCACAGCCGACAAAGATGAGGAGGTAGCTCAGGTCTTTCAATCCTTTTATGCTGGGCTCTATCCCCAGGAGACCCCTTCACCCGCCCAAGTTGATGCCTATCTCGAGGGGTCCCACATAACCGTCCTGGCTCCAACCCATGCAGAAGGGTTAGATGCGCCCATTTATGTGGAGGTCATAGGTGCAATCTTGCGTCTTAAGCTTCAGAAGTCACCTTACCTGGACGGTTTTTCAGCCGGGTTTGATAAAACATTCTGCACGGTGCTTGCCCCGGTATTGACAAAACTTTTTAACTCCTTCACGGGCCCAGGGACGATTCCCTCATACATGATGGCAGCTTCCATAGTCGTACTGCGATATCCCGAAAAATATAAGTCCATGTGCGGATACCACCGACTGGTGTCCCTGCTTAATGTGGACCTGAAGTTGCTCACTGGCATACTAGCAGCTAGGTGGGGCCCCTTATGCCGGGTATCATCGAACCCGACCTGTCGGATTTTATTCAAAACCGGCAAAGCAGCGACAATACCAAATGCCTATTTCACCTTAATAATAAGGCTCACCGCACAGATATGGATGCCCTTCTGGTATCGGTGGATGCCAAGAAGGCATTCGACCGTGTGGATCGGGACGCGGCCACTATAAGAGTAAATGGAGTTACATCCTAACCATTTGAGATACAACGGGGAACCATGCAGTGGTGTCCGATGTCACCCCTTCTTTTTGCTCTGTACGTTGAGCTGCTCACGCAGAATATCAGGGAGAACCCGGACATATCGGGCATTCCGTTTGAAGGTGAGAGGCATACAATAAGTCTTTATGCGGATGACATTTTCGCCTCCCTTGAAACTCCAGTGCGGTCGGTCCGGGCGTTTTTAATAGAGTTGGAGGCCTTCGGCCGGGTCTCGGAGTTCCGGGTTCACGTTGGGAAGTCGGTAATCCTATGGCTGAACTAAACAGGTCACTCACTTGCCTCGAGCAGGAACACATACGTGGGTATACAGGTGAAGGCGTCTGTCCCCTATTTGGGCATCGAATTGGCCCCGTTGGTGTCCCAAACTGTAACGCTCAATTATATCAGATTAGCCTCTCGAATTGCTCAGGACTTACACCACTGGAAGTATTACCAGTTATCCCTTCTGGGAAAAGTGGCAGCAATCAAGATGTCTATCCTACCTAAAGCATTATACATCTTCCAGACAATCCCGATTTGGCCTTCACCTAGTACTCTCCAGAAACTGCAACAAGCAATACACCACTTTGTATGGGCAGGAGTTCGGCCTCGGCTACGGAAAGAACTGGGCTACTTACGACCGGAAGAGGAGGGGTGGGGGATACGAATATCCTAGAGTATTTTAGGGCAACACAGCTTCGTTATCTAGTGGAGTGGAGCAGTTCTGAATCTGCAAAGAGATAACTGTTCCAAGACAGGGCGCTGGCCAAGCTGTTGCTTTGGAGGGTCCCATTCCTTAAGCATGAGGACAGACCTTCCAATCTTAGGGGCTCCCCTGTCACGCATTCATTGCTAAAGGTTTGGGATGGGGTCGTCCTAAAAAAGGGTTGTCCTCTTTCCCTTCGTCAATGACTCCCATCCTCGACAATAAGTACTTTTCCCCGGGGGCTGATAAAAGGGTGTTTCGGAGGTGGAGGGAGGAGGAATGCAAAGCAGCAGGGCACTTTTTCGATCTGGAGGGGATTCTTTCTTTCCATGACATGCGTGCAGTTTATGGCCTTCCAGAGACCGAACAGTTCCACTACCTGCAACTAAGGCATTAGCTACTTCATGGAGAGGTGCTACCTAAGGTCTCTAGGAAGTTGACAAAATTTGAAAAATGGCTTTACACGAAGACCACGGATAAGAAAATGATCTCGGAATTATATGAGGCACTACATCCTCACATCCCGTGAGACCCTTGGCTGGACAGAGAAGATGGGCGAGGGAGTTAGGGATGGGACCTGACGGCAAAGGAGTGGACAGATATCTACCATCGCACTACTCACACTGCACGTACCTGTTAGTAGAGAGACGGCAGTTAAGGTTGAAATGTACTGGTACTTGACGCCGGTCCATCTGCATAGAGGGAACCCTGATCGTAGCCCTGCTTGTTGGCGTGGGTGTGAAGCGGAAGGCATGCTAGTTCACTTATTGTGGGAATGCGCAGAATTGGCGAGCTATTGGTCGGCAATCCTGGATGAAGTGAATCGCCACTTCGATACACAGATCCTGAGATTTCCGGCCTACATGGTCTTGGGCCTGCCCAACCCGCTGACATATCCACTAAGGTCCCGAAAAGGGGAACGAATGGGGCTAGCGTTGGCGGCGGCTCTCCAAAACATCTTATCACATTGGGGAACACGGGTGAAACCGACATATTCAGGGTAGCTACACAGATTATGGTACATTCTCGGGATGGAACGCATACAGGCCTCATTCATCAACTCCATGACGAGTTTTAATGAAATATGGCAGCCGCTGCTCTCACTTTTGTCCACTGAGATGAACGAAATCACATGCCCCAGATACCTGCGTCTGCTGCACCTCACGGGCTCTGCACTCCCAGTCTAACACAGCTGCAGTACAGTTATGCTTGCGTCGCTATTAGTAGATAGTTCAGTCGTCCCAAGCACACCAGTTCGAGGGAGGGAGGGGGGTGGTGTCTGTTTTTTGTTATTCTGTTTAATGGCAGTGACACCTACGAGTTGGGGCGAGATTCCGGACAGTATAGAGACATTGCGGACATTTTAGTAAGCCAACTCGGAGCCCTGCTGGGGATTCCCGGTTGTGGTATATCAAGGAAGATCATGGGTTGTAAAAGGATCCGAATAGCGAACAGCAGGGTGCAATTTTCTGCAATTGTATGTTACTTTATTGCTGAATGCGAATAAAAACAAAGTTAAACCTAAAAGGAATGCGATCAATAGTAGAACTTCAGGGTTGGTGTTAAAGAGAACAACGCTGAACCATTTTGCAACACACATTGTTTGTCGAAAAAAACAAGTATGTATTGTTCACCATAAGTAAGTCTCGCTAGGGAAGACATGTTGACATGCTGAACAAAACAATGCAACATTTTGTAATAGAAAAATATTGATAATTACTAAGAGCTTTCACAGTTAACCTGAAGTTTAAAACAACAAACCAAAACTGGACAAAACAATGTGGTGCAATGGTAAAACTATATCACTGTTTGAGCTAGAAGAGGGCAAAGAAAGATGAATGAAGGTTTAATAAATGACGACGGTATGCCATTGGAAAAATGTACATACACACAGTAAGTTTGTGTTATATTATGGTTTATTATGCTACATAGGTCCCGGTGGTTCTTCAGAACACTTGCTGGTGGGTGAAGTCTGTGAAAGGAGATGGCCTAAAAACGGGGTCTATTTGATGAATGAGTGATTTACTAAATTACGGAGTAGTAGAAGATTTGAAAAATGGGTAATTTATACAAAACGAATGAATCAGATTGGTGCTCTTGATAATTTAAATTTGTAAGTGGTCTCTTAGGTTTGCCCTTCTTGCTCCTTTACAGCAGCATACAAAGCATATAACAAATGGGCAGACAGGCTAAGGATTTCCAAATGTCTTTAACCTCAGCCCCGAAGCCCCTAGTCGCCATTGTACCCCAGTATGAGTAGAGCCCCATGTGAGTAGAGTATAAAAGGGTGGGAGTTGGGGAGGCTACAAGGGCTTAGCTTGGTCAGTAAAATTGGGGAGGGGGTGGGATCAGATTTCCCGACCATCACCCTGGCATATAATCTTAAAATACATTATATGACAAGCAGGGCTCATTAGAGGGGCTTACGAGGTAGTGGAAAGGGGGAAGAATACAGATTAATCGGAGTACTGAATGAGAGAATCAAAATATTTTGTAAAATAAATCTTTTTAGGGCCTTCAAAAGAGAAAAGAGACAGTGTGTGTTTTTGTCAGTGTCTGTATGCAAACATCACAGGTGAAATCCGACAGATGCCTCACCATACCCAACTGAAAGCACCTGTACCCAATTATTCTTCTAAAAATACATTTTGTAGGGGGGGTGTAACACCCCAAACACCCCACCTCCCCACACCTCCCACTACCCCCTCCCAAAGCTACGCCCCTGGGAGGCTAGCATGGTGGCAATCAAAAGCACCCATGCAAGTAAGAGCGGTGGGGCCGGGTTGGGGTAGGGGGCTTCGACAGAGGACAACAAGGGAAAATTAAATAAGATATTACTTTTCCCTCGTCGTCGTCTGTCAAAATCCTACCCGCCCCCAACCAGCCCCATCGATTTTACCTGCACGAGACGCTGCTGGTGGCAATGGTGTATTCATTGAACTTGAGCATGTTTAAACAGTGGGGAAACTGGTTTCTGACAGTAGTACTGTACACAACTATGTAGTGTCGAATCTAGTCTGAAAAAGGTCTGTACTAATGTAGATTTTGGCTCAGTTGTCACATGTACTTTACATATAGGGGTAATGTGAATGCTTGTATTGAACAACCTAATCTGTAAGTAAACAAGCATAAATAAATATATACACATTACAGCACATTGCAACTGGGCTTTACCTGCCAAAGTAGTTTGGCTTTCAGTTTGACATTGGTGAAGTACAGGACCAGGCAATGGTTTCTTGCTCTGACTTCGATGCATTTTGTAATAATTCTGAAATATTGTAGCTTTGACCCACTGGCTTCTAAACTCAACATATACACCAAAGGTCTGAAACGGTGGGTATTCTCGTACTTAGCAGGATTACAAATGTAACACATCATCACCGATACTCCAAATGTATTTTCTGACACTAATCCGGTTTTAAGTAACATGAAACACCTTATGTGGAAAAGTCTGTTTTTTTTATTCTGCAGCAACATGGACACTTTCATAATGGTAGTACTTGTAAATTCCTATATAACTCTATGTACTTACGCATGAGTCTGTACAATAAGTAGTCTGAATTAGTTCTAACATCCTGGAAATGTTCTCTGGAACCAGGAACAGTCCTCTCTTCAACAGTGAGCCATAAAATGTCACAATGAGCACCACCAACATGTTTGAGCATCAAAGATCACCTATGACATGCCAGCATTTGAGAAGGGATATTATGGGATCTCTGAATGGCACAGCTTGTATGCTGGTGCTGTTAGCCACAATGATTCTCACAGCATCAGTGATGGGCAATATGTCCTGACACAGGATTTCAAAAATGTTGTTCTTTCTCTCTAGTATTTTGTATAGTCATTTATTCAGCGCAAAATTATGTCAGACAGAAACTGTTTCTCATGTAGCAGAAATATATGCCTGCAGTGCATCCTTTTTAGGTCGAGCCTAGGCAGCGCGCATGCGCTGTCTGCAAGACCTGAAGTAAATAGTATAGCGAGAGAAATCCCGCCTGCTGCTTGCAATTGGTTTATTTATGAGTTACTCTAATTTCTGGGCTCACTATTGGTTGCTGCTCCGATTCATCACTTCCGTTTTATTGGAAGCAGCACAGACTAACTACAGTTTTATTGCGCTGCAACTGTACGCATGTTATGTGTAGGGACTTCTGGTTTTTCATCATGGCACCTAGCATGGCGCTTGGTCTCATCATTTTATTTCACCATGGCGCCTGCTTCATGGGACGCCATGCACATAAGTGAAACATGAACGGGAGCATGCTTTATATTTTAGCGCGGCCCCTGCTTTTGTTATTCTTTTTATTTTATAATTATGGCGCCCGCAGCTTCTGGTTCCGGCCACCACTCCACCTTGTTTCCCACCAGTCTCCACATCGTGTGGACTCTCTCAGCGCTGGCAGCTCTGCTCTTTCAGGCCAGGGGTAAAGGAGTTTGGCGCAAATCTAACAGCCTTGCTGCACACGCAAGGGAGCCCCAGTCTTCTGTCAGCGTAAGGCCACATGATGCCGTCCCCTTCCAGGCCAACACATCCGGAAGTACCGGAGTACAGTGGTTTTGCTAGCCGTTGATCTGCTTCCGTTCTGCGCTGGTGCTGTGGCCCCGAAAGCAGCAACGGATGCAGGAGGCTTGGGTAAAGCTGCTCTCCGCTGCCCCCGCCATTGATAGGCTGGGCAGTCACCCAGCAGCAACGGAAACAGGAGGCTCAGGTGGAGCTGCTCTCTCCAGACATTGCCATTCACGGGCAGAGCAGTCACCCGAGGCACTTCGTCATAAGCAGGTGAGGGACCCACGGGTTAAAGGAGCAAATCCAAGTGTCAGGTGGGGGATAAAGTAAACACAGACCCTGTCCCCCTTGTCATGTTGTTGTCTTCCCGTAACTCGCGACCCCCCCACCCCCACCCCCAAGAGTCCTGCCTCGCGCTGCCTTCTATTTTAATTAGTTTGCTTTGCTTGACATGTTTATGGAAGTTTAGCAAAACATAAGTAGTTACATCAAAGGTCACTTTTGAGACTTTCCACTCGCTCGTGGCGCTGTTAGTTTAAAACTCCTACATGATGATTATCTCCCCTCATCACCCCACTGCTCCCTCTAGTTTACATGCGACCCCTCCGACATCTCACCCCCACACACACACCAATGCTTTGGTGTCCCTGCACATTAGTCGCCCCCCTCCATGGTCATGGTCATGGTCACGTGGGGTGCTGTGAATTCTGAAATGCACACTTGATGCCTTCGCTGTTTTTTCTGAGTGAGAATCCTGATGTTTTTTTTCCTGTTTGGTTTTGTTGTGAGCAGTGAGTGAGTCATGCCATCTCTAGATTCTGTCCTCCTTTTAGGGTATTATTTTTTGGGGAGGAGGTGGAGCATGTCTTGGTAGACCAGAGATGGTCTCAGTTTTGATAGAAACTTGCTGCCCTAAGCATATTCCCTTTGATTAGTCACTTGTCCCCCTCTCCATCACCTTCCTGTAAGTCGTCTTGTTTCTTTTTTTGGCCTGGTAAAGTGTCGGGAGGTGGAGGGATGTGTGACCTGTCAGTCGTATTGACACTAATTTACTCTTGGTTCTTTATTTCTTCTGTTCCTTTGGAAAGCAGAAGGACGAACCAACTCGCTTCCTGACAATGCATGATTCATCCTAGATCGTAGCGAAACCTTTGGTTATGCATAAATACAGTCCTGTGTCGAGAGTTGAGCTCTCCGGCTTCAAGGTTCTAATATTATTCAGTTTGCTTCATTGGAGCCAAGGAAAAATGTAACAAGAAATTGTAAGCACACGTACTTGTTTTGGTGTTTTGTTTCAGTGTTTTAATTAGTGGTAACATGCTGCCTCCTCAGGGCGCTTTAATACAGTTTATAACCAAGGATATTCCAAAACAAAGCTGCATTCATAGTGAAAAGTACGCTTTAACGGGTATTCATTACCTGGGAGATGATGTTCTCTCTTGGTGGCTCCAGAAAAATAAAGCATTGACATTGTAAATGACAATGCCTTTTATTTATGTTTTAAAAATAAAAACAAAATAAAAGGCATTGCCATTTGCAATGTCAATAGCTCAAACTCGCGTAAGTACGAGACCTATTTCATTGCAAATGCTTGTTTATGGTTGAAGCCTTCCAGACAGTGCAGATGTCTGGTTTGCTAACCACATCTTGTGGGACCTTTGGAAAGCTTCCCTGGGAATGCATTTTGCTCGTTATTTACCATTGGCTATGTGGTTTGTAACTCACATTTGCTTGATTTCTATTTGCTGGCTCTATTGGTTTTAAGTTGTTCAGCTACCGTTCATTCCTTCCCTTGCCCAAATCCTATTTACTGTTTTCGTCCACCAGTGCTCTATTTATATAGATTGTAGAGAGTCCTTTAAATCCTCTTTTAATCTTGTTACATTTGCTGTGCATTCAAAGACAGATGGTCAATGTCAGGCTCTCTCTTCCAGTGAGCTTGGCGTTTATTTATTTTTCTCTGACTTCGAAGTGAGAGGATTTATGGGACAATTGTGCTGGCTCTGGGGAGTGCTTGAGGAAGGCAGTATGATACTTTTTTTCTAGCACACAACAAAATTTAAATGTCTGTAAATGAACTGTGCATATATTTTTCTGAATTAAAAAAGCAAAAATGAATTTTTTTTGGTAATTCTGAAGTGTTTGTAGAAACAAATATTAAAAAAACCAATGAAAACATATACCTACATCAAGTGATGGCATTTTCAAACATTATCATTTATGCACTTTATAAATTTGTCAGTGAAACTGTATGTCTGTGCAAATGCAATGGTGATTTCAATTGAAAATGTGTCTGTAACAGGAGTGAGCAACCACACCATGCATATTCCACTGTCTGCCACTCCACTCTACTCTGCACCACTCCACTCTACTCTGGACCACTCCACTTTACACCATGTAACTGCACTCTACTCCATTCAGCACTACTCTATTCTACTCTATTTCACTCTACTCTGCACCACTCTACTCTATGCCAATGCACTCTACATCACTCCATTCTAAGCCACTCTGCAACACAACAGTCAATGCACTCTACTCTGTACCACTCCACTGTAGGCCCCTGGACTCTATGCCAATCGACTGTACGCCACTCTAATCATCATCATCACAAGCTTTATTTCGACACAAGAGTCATAAAAGCAACAAAAAACATAGATGACACAGCCACGAAACTACATATAGATTCAAAAGTGAAAAAGTTACAGTGACACAAATACAATTAGTCATCATAAAATCGAGTTAAAACTGGGAAATAATTTATAGCTTTAAAATACACAGAGAAAACTTCAAGGAGCTGGGAGGATTGCCAATATATAAAAAGATAAAAACAAAGTGCTTGTGCCTGCTTGTATTTTCAGCAGTAAATGTTAATAGTTTATAAAATTGGCTGCTGGCTGAACGGATAGGACTACTACATCTTCTTTACAAGTGCTTTTCTTCGTATCAGCCACGCTTGGCCCAGATACTTTGCCATACAACAAGATATAAAAGGTCTGGTTTCAGTTTTGAGAATGCGAAGTGCAACATGGTGAACCCGTGGCCACTCTAATCTACTCTACGCCCTTGCACTCCATGCCAATCCAGTGTACGTCCCTCTAATCTACTCTGAACAACTGCACTCAAAGCCACTGCACTCTACACCACTCTACTCAATTCCACTGCACTCTACCCTACGCCACACCACTCTACACCACCTCACTCTACCAAGCACCACTCCACTCTATGCCACTACACCTGACTCTAAAATAATCTACTCTACACCATTGCACTGTATGCCGCTTTGTGCCACTCAACTGTATACTGCTGCACTCTAGGCCACTGCACTCTACTCTGTACCACTCAGACCCCCAGAATATAGCGGCATGGGTTAGCAAATTTAGCGGCACAAATATGGCAATTTAGCAGCATTTTTGTGGCACTTTATTTTACTCAATCATTTATTTTCAGCCTTAAATTAATGGAAACCTTTTTAGCAGAGTATTCCACTTTGAAATAGGCAACCTGGGATATGGAACAGAGCAAGCAGCCCATAGGTGAAGGCTGTTATCCCTTGGAAATGCAATCCTCCATTTGCTTCAGTATAGGTTCTGAGAAGCCCATCAAAGATGGCCTGGTAGCATCCCATAGGAAATGGCATTCCAGAACGTACAAACCAGGCATCACTGCACAATTACAACACAAACGCATGCATTGTTTATACGCATAGGGAGATTAAGTGACTTGCCCAGAATCACGAGTGACGAGCCGACGTTGAGACTCAAACCTGCCTCCCCAGCTCCACAGTCGGCAGCTCTGGCCTTTACATCACATACCAGTAGTCTAGAGAGAGGGAAGCCGCAGTCACATGAGTGTTCTGCTCGTCGAGGTTGCAGTATGACCTTGGCTCTGGCTCATAATCGACCTCAAAAGGAATGTAAATTCAACCCCTCTCCCACCTTTGCCCCATTCCAAAAATGAACTAATTCCCAAGAGTAACACTGCACATCACATTTTACATGATATCGTGCATACTGACTATTAAAGCAAATTTTGTGGAGCAAATGGTGGACTATATAAGGACTGTTAGAGGTGTTAGCGGTGACAGATTATAAATAATTCAGGCCCACGGTGGAAACACTACCAAAGTGCCCGGATACTACTGTGAGCCGTACACAGATACTGACGGCAGATAAGGTCCGGCACATCACGAAAATCCTGGAGGGTCTGATTAACTGCCAAGCGAGGAGCCTGGCTACCTCATTGAATCATTGTGCCATCAGCAACTGCCAAGCAACGAGCCTGGCTACCTCACTGAGTCACTGTGCCATCACCAAATGTCAAGCGTGGGGCCTGGTTACCTCATTGAATCATTGTGCGATCACCAACTGTCAAGCGTGGGGCCTGGATACCTCCTTTAATCATTGTGCCATCAGCAACTGCCAAGCAACGAGCCTGGCTACCTCACTGAGTCATTGTGCAACCACCAACTGCCAAGCGAGGATCATGGCTACCTTATTGAATCATTGTGCCATTAGCAACTGCCAAGCAACAAGCCTGACTACTCACTGAGTCATTGTGCCATCACCAACTGCCAAGCAATGGGTCTGGCTACCTCATTAATTCACAATGCATTTACCAACTGCCATGCATGGGGCTTTTGTACCTCATTGATTCACAATGCCATTACCAACTGTCAAGCGTGGGGCCTGGCTACCTCATTGATTCACAATGCCATTGAGTAATTGCGCCATCAACAACTGCCAAGCCTTGCTACCTCCATTGGCCCTGGTGTCTTCAGCCTCTTCACAGTGTAGTGAAATCTTCATCGGCTGCTGAGCCAGGACCTCGCTTGTGACCAAAGCTTTCTTTGTAATAAGCAGACTTCCTAAAATGTGCTATTAATGTGGATGATTTTAAACTACATACAAAAGACAGGGCCTTCCATTATTTTCAAGGTCTAAAATAACACGCATTGTTTTTTGTACTTAAATGTCAGGGGCATTCTTTAACCCAAAAGGCATTACAGTAAACTGATAGTGCCCATCAGGGGCGGAGAATGCTGTTTTCTCTTTGGCTCTTGGGGCCATGCCAATCTGCCAGTACCCTGCAGGTAAGTCAAAGGTACTGAGGAATTTGGCTGCCCCTAGCGCGTCTATCAACTCATCTGCTCTTGGAATGGGGTGAGCATCTGTCTTGGTGACAGAGTTGAGCCCCCTATAGTCCACACCGAACCTCATCTCTTTCTTTCCACTCTGTTGATGAGGTTTGGGGACCAGAACCACTGGGCTAGCCCAGGGGCTATCAGAGGGTTCAATCACCCCTAGCTCCAGCATCTTGCTGACTTCAGCTTTGATGCTTTCCTTGACTTGGTCTGATTGTCGATAGATTTTGTTTTTGACAGGGTTACTGTCACCAGTGTCCACACCATGCGTACACCAGCTGGTCAGACCAGGGGTCAAGGAAAAGAGACTAGCAAACTGTTGCAAGACTTGCTTGCAGTCAGTCTGCTGTTGGGTAGAGAGGGTGTCTGAAAAGACCACTCCATCCACTGACACATCTTTTGAGCTGGAAGAGAGAAGATCAGGGAGAGGTTCACTCTCTGCTTCCTGCTCCTCATCAGTCACCATTAGCATGGTGAGTTCAGCCCGGTCATGGTAGAGTTTAAGGCGGTTCACATGGATCACCCTTTTGGGTGTCCTGCTTGTGCCCAGGTCTACTAAGTGACCTCACTCTTTTTCTCCAGGATAGGGTAAGGGCCACTCCATCTGTCTTGGAGAGCCCTTGGTGCCACTGGCTCCAAAACCCACACCTGTTGCCCAGGTTGGAATTCAACCATGGCAGCTTTTTGGTCATACCAGTGCTTCTGAAGCTCCTGGCTGACCTCAAGATTTTTGGATGCCTTTTCCATATGCTCAGCCATTCTGGACGTTAGGCCAAGCACATAGTCCACAATGTCTTGCTTGGGTTCCTGGAGAGGCCTCTCCAAACCCTCTTTCACAAGATAAAGTGGTCCCCTTACAGGATGACCAAACAGAAGTTTAAAGGGCGAAAAGCCTACTCACTTCCCTATAAGCGAAAAGCAGGCATGGCAACAGGACATCCCATCTCCTTTTGAGTTTTTCAGAGAGACCCATGATCATACCTTTCAATGTCTTGTTGAATCTCTCAACAAGGCCATTGGTTTGTGGATGCTATTGCAGATTGGTACACGGATTTCCCCTCTTGATTTCTTCCCTCTTCCTTTACATAATAACTGCTATCCTCTTTATTTATGAGTTTTAAAGCACTATGCGTCCCTGATGAGAAAACAACATTTTTCACTGCTTGTAATATTGTAACAGGCAAGTGAAGAATTACCATAGAAATGCAACAACCTTTTTCCTTCATTCCTTCAATTTCTTGGGCACTTTTGTAAAAACAGCGAAATCCTGGAGGGTCTGACTGTAGTCTACGCCACTGCTCTCGATGCCAGTCTACCTATGCCACTGCACTCTTCACCACTGTACTCTATGTGACTATATTCTATGCCATTGCACTCTAGGCTACTCTGCACCATACACCACTGCACTCCACTCTGCACCACTCTAGTCTTTGCCACTGCATTCTACGATGCGGTATTGTACGCCGCTGAATTCTATGCTGCTGCACTCTATGCCACTATACTCATTCTATGCCAATGCATTTTACAAGTCCACTCTATGCCACTCATCTCCACTGCAACCCAGTGCATGCCACTACACTCTACTCTGCACCACTCTCTGTGCTAATGCACTCCTTGCCAAACTACACAACTGCACTCTATGACACTCTACTCTGCAACACTGCACTCTACGCCACTGAGCTCTACGCCACTCTACTCTGCACTACTGCATTCCTTGCCAATTCACTGAACACCACTGCACTCTACACCACTCTACATCACTCTGCTCCATTCAACTTCACTCAGCAGCATTCCACTCTAAGTCACTGCACTATATGCTACTGCACTCTGCAGCACTATACGCTATCATTTTACACCTTTACACCACGCTACTCTGCACCACTCTATGCCACTGCACTCTATGACACTAAACTCTGCACTCTACTCTACACAACTACACTCTACTATGCAACACTCTAATCCATCCCACAGCATTCTACAACACTGCTTTGTACAACGCTAACTTCTATGCTGCTGCACTCTAAACCACTGCACTCTATACCACTTTACTCTGCAACAATCAATGCATAGGCAAAACCTATTGAATTTGCCAATACTTGTTTATATCACTATGTTCATTTACATGGTGCAATATGGGGCTGGTTTGAACACGCTGGCAGGAATGATTGGTGTGTGTGCTCAGTACTTGATGTTTTTAATCGATGGTCCTTGTTATACGAAATCAGGGGGAGGCATTTCGTGCATTTAATATATGGTAGTTGTGTGGCTTCCAATTAAGATACAGCTGGCTTCCTCGTTTTAAAATATTTGCAGCAGCCATTGTGATTTCTGAGAGGCCCAGCTGAAGACTTGTTGCCATAATCGAGCAAGGGTAATATGATAACCTTTAGGCACTGGTTTGGTGGTTTAGTAACTTGCATAGTTTTTAGCCAGACAGGCATAGCACATTATTGCAGGACCTCACAACTTGGTGGACTGCACAGGGTAAAAAAGCAATATGGTTAAAAAAGTGTACTCGTTTGTTTTTGTCTTTATTAACGACAGCTAAATACAGGATATGCAAATCAAGAAATGTTGGAACATCACATATAAAAACAAGCATTGGCACAGCCAATAGGTCTCGTTTTTGGGACTTTATAAGTATTTAGATATGCAGCACAATATTCTTGGTGTAGCAACATCAACTGTTGCATTACTAAACACTTATAAGGTCCCAAAGGCGAGACCTATTGGCTTTGTCAATGCTTTTTAATATTACTTTCCGGCCATCTATCACTTACTGGCATACAAATTCCAATGCTCTGTGCTTCATTTCCTTCTACGTTAATTACATCAAAGGTTAGCTGCCTCTAAAATTCTTTGAATGCTGAAATTTGTCCCAAAGCATAAAATTACGATTGCAGTAGAGTGTTGCGCTGGGAAAACTAGTACTCAGATACATCAGTAACTTCAACTGTTGTTAAGTTCATGCCCAAAACCTGGAAACTCTTAAAATGTGTCAGTTAAGGAAAACTGAGAAACTAAGACCTTGCTCCACCCTCTAACCTCCACAACATCACATCTCGGGTGGTGTTATGAGGAGTAAATGTCTGAGGGAGTTAAAATGGCTCAAATATCCTAGTTGGTGAACTTAGTTGGTTTGGGGGATTTTAACTTTTGTACTTAAAGACACTTCTACTTACGTTTTTGCGTAAACTTTCAGTGATTTATTTTTAATGTAAAAGTGGCTTTTACTGCTAACAAGACAACCATGGTTCCTTAACTAATATTTTCTTCCAGTGTATTTCACGTTTAAAAATAATAATAATACCCATTGTGAATGTGTCTTTGTCTAGGGGACAGACACTGCCCGTGCTTCTTTGGCAGTAAATACAGTGCATCATTCACGGTTCATGCTGTGTATGCCGCAGGACTTAGAGCTCTGCTCCGAGTGAATCTTATAGTGACTTGTTAACATTGTTTCTTCCATTTTGGAGACCTTCATCAGGTAACACATTCTAAACCTGAGTGGCGTATTATTTATAAATGAAATAAAATTTTAAAAAGTTGCCCTCATATTTTAGTCTACTGAACATGTGCTGATTGCAAATGGCTACATTTCCAACTTTAACCAAATAAGCTAAAGGCACTGGATAAAGCAGAGCACAAACTGCCTTGCCATTTCGTTCTGCTTTTTTTTCAGTTTCGGAAAAATCCTTTGAGGGATGCTGAATGAGTCAGTACAATTTGTTAATCACCACCCCAATAACTTTAATTCTCTCTGTCCCATGAATCAATCTGTGCCAAGTACAGCGAAATAAAACTTAGTAGCCCAAACTTGAACTTTTGAGAATTTTACAGTGGTCCACAATTATAAGACTTCCATAAGGCCCCTTGGCTGAAAGTCAATCAGTGACGTGTACACCTTAACTTCAGAGGCACTAAACAGTAGTTAACGATACCGCAGTTGTAAATTTAAATTCCGCTTGCTTGGTTGTCTTCAAGGATGCTTAGAGTCGCTACTACAGCATAGAAATGGTGACCTTAAAATCACAAGGTTGTACAATCTAATGTAAAAAATATACGCATCAACCCATCAACAAAACCAACGGAGTGCTGGCCGAGAGCAGGGACGCGCATTGTTTCCCTTGCGGGAGAGAGCGCAATAATTGCTACCATATGGCGCTGCTCGCTCCTACAAGGGAATCACCAAACATGCATGCGTTGCCATTAAAAGCAATGCAACGCGTGCACGTTGTTAGGGCAAAAACGGAAATCAATTACATGAGGTCCCCTTCTATGCAACGCATGCACGCTGCGTAGGCGACACCTAAAAAGATGAAAAAGGAAAAGGTAAACGTTGCATAAGCAAATCACAAAAGGAGCAGGCTTGATTATACATAGTAATATATGACAGTAAGTGTCTAAGATGGCATGGATGAATTAAATGGATTTCATGGAGGGAGAGAGTGAAAAAGACTCAAAAAGGCACAGTCAGACAGCTGTCTATTATCTCTTCGCTGTGAGCAAAAGGGCATTTGGTAGACAGGTACTAATCATAAAGGCTATAAGAGGTGAGTAAAGAAACGAGAAAGTGAGAAAGATAACACAGAGGGCTCGATTACAAGTTGTGCGGATCTGAGTTCTACTCCGGGGCAATAATCCATGGGCCGGTCTAATCCTAGCTGGCAAAATCGCTTTGGTAAAGGGCTAGATAGCAGCTCGAATCTCGACCAACAGACCGGAGGCAAGAACTGCCCTTCTACCAGGAGATATATTCCCCTTCCCTTCATATACACTACGTGCACACAGCAAGTTCTAAATGTCTGCGTGCAAATCAGTCTTGACCCTGTGCCTCATGGGAAGAGTCCAGCACAAACTGTCAAGCTAGGTCCTCCCTGTACCGGAAACAAGCATCCTAGGACTGGTTTCGGGGTTTCACCCCTCTTCAGCCAGGATAGCTTGATTCCAGTGGCAAAGTGAGCCCAGGACCCACGTCTGGGCATACCTGGCGCACTTAGGGCGAGAAAGCAAAAGACACACAATTGATGGACGGAATGCAGAACAAATCAAAACATTCACCACCAGTCAAGAGATCTAGGTTAAATCCATCATTCTTTTGCTCACAATGCCACCCCCAGTTTAGACCTGGCCATTTGCAAATCAGTCTTGACCCTGTGCCTCATGGGAACAGTCCAGCCCACACTGCCAAGCCAGGTCCTCCCTGGACCAGAAACAAGCATCCTAGGACCGGTTTGCCCAGACGTGGGTCCCGTGCTCTGCAATCAAGCTATCCTGGCTGAAGAGGGGTGAAACCCTGAAACCGGTCCTAGGATGCTTGTTTCCAGTCCAGGGAGGACCTGGCTTGGCAGTTCGGGCTGGACTGCTCCCATGAGGCACAGGGTCAAGACTGATTTGCATATGGCTGGGTTCAAACTGGAACGGCATGGTGAGCATAAAAACTATGGATTTAGGCCCAGATCTCTGTAGTAGGGTGAATGTATTGTTGTAAACAAATCTAGGACCCTAGTGTAATTTTCCCGATTCATGCCCTTATATAGGTATACTTTATCATATCCTTATATAGGCATAGAAATCACTACCATATTTGGCCTAAGCCATACAACCCAAATACGGCATGGCTACTTCCACTAAGTTCCGAGAATTAACAACAATTTCTTGGAAAAAGCTGCCTTCAGAAGCTAGGGACTTCCCCCTGCTTGAATATTAAGTTCTCCAAGAACTCCTGGCATTTTCCAAGAATTTAGCCTTTGAGTGACGTTATTAAGTCCAAACATGCGTCAAACCCGGCACCTTCAAAGTATAAATATGCCTAAGCTTGCCCAGACAAACACACAGTGGTTTGGAGCAGATCGACTATCTACTTGTCCGGACGCCCTGCAGCAGCAAGTGCCCAAGGAAGCCGACCCTCCAGCTGATGCACTGAGAGAGATGCTGTCTTTTCTCTTGCCGAGAAATCCAGCTCCAGTGTTTCCGGCTTACCCTTGCGGGTATCTGGGAAATCGAGTCCTGAGAGAGAGATACAAGACCTTCTTCATTCTAAAACCAAGGTACGGAGCTGATTAGACCTCTTAGAGAATTCTTGGAATAGATTCCTGGAAGAGAACTACTAAACTTAGGTTACTCCTCACTTACTCCTTCTCTAGTTCTAGACTCAGGTTAGGTACACCAGGGTAGGCGTATTTTAGAAGCACCAGTTGAGTACTTTTAGTCATTATTTATTACTGTATGTATTTTATATATTTTATGCACTTTATGGCTTAGAAACCATATCATGCTTTTACAGTAGTACTTTATAATACTGTTTGTATTATATGCATTGTACTTTATAACCAGTATTAAGATTGTAGCAGTTCATTTCCAATGCTTGAGAAAGAAGACTGTTCAATAAATACTTTTATTGGAAACGCCCGTCTCTCTATTTCTCTCCATCTCTGGTGAAACGAAGCATGCACGATTGACTGAGTAAAATAGTTATCTATAGTTTCCGCGACTCTAGAGATTGATTTCTTATTCTTGGGAAACAAAGTTGTCATGTTTATGCGTTTGTCAGAAACGAATCCCTTCTTGTGAATTCGAGAACGTTTCTAGTGACCTCTGAGCTAGCTGGCACTCACTATTAAGTTTAATATATTCGGTAGAGACCTAGTCGACTTCAGTCCTACGTCTAAACTACAGTGTATATTATTCCAATGCGCAGAGCCTATTGGGAATATAGGAACTACACTACATGGCGCCCAACATTTGGTAAGGCGATAATTTAACGCTAGATACTGGAGTAACCCAGTCTTGCTTTTCACACAGACCCCTTTTTTCCCGTAAAATACTCCAATAGACGTCTGGAGCGGGTAAAAGGATAATATCCGCAAAGACTGAGTGGTTTATTCAACGTTGAAGGATACAGTGTTCCAAAATATTTTACACCTAATCTTTGTTTCCTTGAAACTTTGCTCTGCAAAAACTTTCAGTCGACAAAAATGTCGGAGAGTGACGATGAAAGGGAGAGAGCTAGAGTAGCAGCTCAAGCAGTCTTAGATGACACAAATCTCCAACAAAATGACGCGGATGCAATAATCTTCCCGGTAAATGTAAGAAAAACCATAAATATAAAACTTATAGAAAAAGGGGGATCATCCAGAGGTGGTAAAGTAATCTTTGTTATAGAGGCACGTGAATATCGGCAGACAGAGGTATTCTACGGAATACGTTCCTTTCGAGGACGTTGAAATTCCATTAACTTACCAAGAGCATCAGCTCTGGTTTAAAGGCGCCCTACAACATCAAAATCACATTAACAGGCTTGGTCCACTAGGTAGACCAGGAGCTACATGGCCGGTACTAGCGAGCTATACACCACATCCTGACATTAAACGGAATGACAGGTCCAGAACTGTTAACTCAGCTGAAACAGTTAATTAAAATACACAGATAATTGGTTCAATATGTCATGCAGACTTTATCAGTCCAACCAGCTATAAATATTCCACAGCACACCCCGTATCAGGGGAACACAAATAAAATAACACCACAAACTATACAAAGAGGGAACAAATTACGTTCTGGTAAGCTCAGAAAATTACTCAGATAGAGGCAGTATTCCCTGATAGTACACCTCATGAGAAACACAGAATTCTGACAACCTGTTTACCAATGGGGATAGCACCATATGTGGAGGACTGTGACACTTGGGGTACAGTCTTTGCTTCAATCTACACAAAAAGACATGGTGTACCGTCCATGGCGGTAATACCAGACGTTCTGAGGCAGATTCAAAATGAATACGGTCCAGAACCGGCCTTAAATCTAGGTATGAAAATACTGAAAGATTTCAAACAGGTCTCAGGTATATTATTAGCTAACATTAAAGGTGAAGCAGCATCCGTGGCAATCCGCCAAAAGTTAAAAGAAACAGATATAACAGATCAACCATATGAGCTTGCTAGAATTATTGAAAAATCTTATGAAGAATTAGGAAGAGATAGTTAGGGTGGAAAACCAGTAAAACCTGAATTAACAGAAAATCCTGAAAAGGTGTTTATTAAAAATAATCTCACTACTCCTAAAAAGAAGTGGGAGAATACTAAACAGACACTTCCTAGAGAGAAAAGTTCTCAGTCCAGAGGAAGATCTACCCAAAGGGGAGGTAGGTCTCCCCAATGGGAGCCCTCTGAAAAAAAGGTATAACCTTGGGAATAGGGATAATTTGAAAAAACCTGACCGATATCAAGATAATGATACACGTCCCTCTCGATCTTTTCAGACTTCCTCGCAGAAATCGGAAAGAAGATGACGGTCAGAACACAAGGAAGAACGCGTCAAGTCCAAAGACAAAAGAACCCGTTCACCAAAGTAAAAAAGCTCAATTTCCCAAAAACAAGGTAGCAAACGTAAAAATCAGACATGCCGAGGATGGTAACTGATCATAATATTGATTTCAAAATATCGATAGGACAAAATATCAAGTCAAAAATATCGAGTATAGGAAAATATCGAAATAAAGAATATCGAAGACCAAAATATTGTTGAGATTAACAGTAAAAAAATATCGATATCAAAAATATCGAGAAGTCCTAATATCTAATTTTTAGTGTAGGTAAAAATATCGATAATATAAATATCGATTGTTAATAATGTAATAAAAACCTTTAAAAAAAGAAATATGTTTATAAAATGTTGAAATAGTTATATTTAGTTAATATTAGTAATGTTAGAAGTGTGTAATTTATTAGAAAAATATATCTTTTATGGACGGGATATTGGGTTATTAGGGGATAAGGGTGGGGAGTAATTTAAAAAATAGTATGTAAATAATAATAAAAATATAAGAAATAATTAGGTAGAATAAAATGAATAAAATGATATTTACCAATAATAAAATCCAATATTTTTTTTAAAAAATAATAAAAAAAATATTAGAAAGTTAATTTTAAGGAGCGGGATGTTGGGTAAATAGGGGATAAAGGTGGGGAGTAATTTAAAAATTATAATGAAAAATGTAACAAAATGGGATGAAATATAAAAAAAAAATTGAAACGATTTACAAAAAAAAAAAAATTATTTCAAATGTTTAAAAAATTCAAAAATTAAATTACAATATTTAGGAGTGGGATGTTGGTTAATTAGGGGATAAGGGTGGGGAGTAATTTTAAAATAATTAGGATAAAATGTAAAAATAAAAAAATAATAATAAAAAAATATATATTTTAAAATAAATTAAATTATAAATTGAAAATAATGACATTAACACATAAATTTAAAAAATACGAAAGAATATTAATACATTTTTAAAAAAATCTAAAATTTCAAAAAAATAATTATTTTTTTAAATTAAAATATAATATTTAAAAATATAAAATTTAAATAATATAAAAATACTAAAATGTTAATAAAACGAAATAAAAATAAAAATTTAAAAAAAATATTTGAAAAATATTTACAAATTTTGGAGGGAATTTAGGATAGTTAAAATATAAAAAATTACACTTTTTACATTAATACATAATTAAGATGGGTCAGTGTCCAGCACCTTCTCTGATATTTGTTTGACTGGAGTTGGAATAGTAAATTATATTGGGTCAGTGTCCAGCACCTTCCCTGATATTTTATAGACTGTAGTTGGAATAGTAAATTATAATGGGTCAGTGTCCAGCACCTTCCTTGATATTTTATAGAGTGGAGTTGGAATAGTAAATTATAATGGGTCAGTGTCCAGCAGCACCTTCCTTGATATTTTATAGATTGGAGTTGGAATAGTAAATCATAATGGGTCAGTGTCCAGCACCTTCCTTGATATTTGTCTGACTGGAGTTGGAATGGTAAATTATAATGGGTCAGTGTCCAGCACCCTCCCTGATATTTGTCTGAATGGAGTTGGATTAGTAAATTATAATGGGTCAGTGTCCAGCACCTTCTCTGATATTTAATAGACTGGAGTTGGAATAATAAATTGCAATGGGTTAGTGTCCAGCACTGTCAACGATATTTATAGGAATTTTTTTTGAGTACTATATTGCATTGGGTAACTTTACATAATAGTATCATTTTTTATTTAATTTTCATCAAGTGGTAATAGTGTGTTATATATATGTAAAATATGTTTCTAATAAACCATGTTCTAAAACTTATTTATTAATACTTTATTTATTTATTTATAAAAAATAAGTAGTCAAGGACGCTTTGTGAAATTTTATTGACAAATTGTATTTCTAATATGCACAGTACAGTATACAATATTTCTTTGATTTAACACAAATATGTAGTTACATATTATATATTAGATAACATTTATTTATATTCATACATGTTGTTAAATTTACAAAAACATATATAAAAATATAATATTAAAATAAATCATAAAGAGTTCTTCCTTATATTTGGACAAAAAATAGTAACATTTCAAACATATTTAAAATAATACATTTATAAGCATATTATTATTTTATTTAATAATGCTAATGTCTCGGGCAGCCATGCGCTTTATAAATTAAATTTCATTTGATTTCATTTCATATTATTATTAATATTATTAAATAAACATGTTACATATAGACATAAATGTAAACTAATAAGCAATTATATATTTATGTTTATATATTTATGTTTATAATTTTACATGCAAATACAATTTTAAATACATTGGTACATATGAAGTACAATGTTCCTAATCAAAATAAGTTACACAAATAATAATAATTACATGTACATATTTGAGGAAAAAACATTATTCCTAATGGTATATTAAATAGTACATTATTTAGTAAGTTGGATATAATGTTTCATTACTCATTTTCAACAATTTACATACATGTTTTAAATTATTAATAAAAATAATTAATATAGTATATTAATTATTCAAATTAATTTACAATGTTTGTAAATAATACCATATATAATAAAATTACAGATATGCAAGGTACAACTATTTATACACCTGTATATTTTTATTGTATTTATTTACATGTACTTATATAAATTTTATTATTAATAATAATAAATAATATTTATTAATTATTTTTTTAATTTACATATGGAATATAGTTGTATAGTAAATTAAATCAAGGAATAAACAAATGTAATATGTATAAATTTACAAAAAAATATTTTAATGTATCTATTGCAATTTTTATATATTTTTTTTATATTAACCACATCGCTGCTGTGGTTATTTTTCCCCTGTGCTGGAAATTGCCATTTTGCTGGTGTCATGACGAGCTCAGCTCGTCATCAGCACAGCTCAACTGTGCCTCATGACGAGCTGAGCTCGTCATGAGCATGGAAGGGGTTAATATTAAATAATATAAAAAGATTCTTTAATATTAATTAGTAAAGGGTATTTAATATAATAATATTTTTATATGTGTTACATAATATTGTATTAAATTATAAGTGTAATAATATATTTAATTTCCACTGAGAACATTGTATTTAGTATATTTAACTTCCTAACATTGTTTAAAGGGGACTACTTTTTTATTGCGTAAGGTTATTTTGCTTCATTCAGGACTGGAGAAGCTCGCGGTTGGAAGCTGCGTCACGTTGAGGAAGGTAAGGTGTATTTTAAGTAATATATCTTATAGAATAGTAGTGTTTGAGTGTATATTATACTTTTGTAGTACTAATGTGTGTATGTAGTAGTTGTTTTGCTATGTTTAAGGTGAGAAATCATTTTGACGGAGGTGTCGTGTGTGTTTGAGGCGTAGTGTACTTTAATGTTTTGGATATTATTGTATGTGTATTTTAATGCTTTATATTAATGTTTATATTAATATTTGGACATGTATGGATTTTATGTGGGTGGGTTTGTTTTTTAAATGTTTTTTTACAGGTTCCGGTATTACGGTGTTTATTTCCGGAGAAGCAAGCGTTTTTTTGGAGATAAGAGTGTATTACTTAGTAATGTAATATTTAAAACTCTCTCTCATTTTTTCGTGCTTTCATGGAGCGATTTTTATTGTTTTTATGATTTTTCGGGTTTTTAAGGGTATTCCTTTGGAATGCACTTGGAGAAGATAATGCGTTTTTTTGAAAAACAAAGTGTGTGTATGTTCGTTTTTTGGAATTAAGTGTACACACTTTGTTTATTTTCGTGTTCCTGGAGCGATTCTTATTTAATTTTACTGTTTTTCGAGTTTTCAGGTTATCGTCTTGGATTTGGAGAAGAATATGCGTTTTATTGTAAATTACGTGTGGGTATATTACTTTCAATTACAAAGGTACCACACTTCATTTTTTGGGATTTCTTGGAGCGTTTTTTCACTTTTTAATTGTTTTCGGGTTTTTCACTGGTTCGACATTTGGATTTGTAATGGATTGCCAAAGGATTGGATGGATTATAAGTGGATGTATTACGTCTTCTTCAGTGACATAAATTGTAAGTATTTTAATTTTATATCACTTGGGTGGGAAATGTAATTTATCTTTTTGTTGTCATGTTTGATATTATAATAAATATTGCATATTTGTTTACAAAATGTTTTGTAAAAATTTATAAATATGTACTACAAATATGTAATATTTTTTATGGTACCAAAATAACAAGATATTTAAATGTTACAGTGGATATCTGAGTGTATAAGTATTTTTTAGATATTTTACAGAAGGATTTTTGCTATTAGGGATAGGTAGTCTAGACCTCTTGTTGAAGGTTATAGTGTGACCTGGCTTTGAAGTAGCCTGAACATTTGTTTTGTTTGTTCCATGCGTAGTTCTTGGTAGCTTTGTTCTTTTAGTGAAGCTTGTATTAGATTGTGGAAGGTGGGTTTGCCTCTGCTAGTGGTAGCTTGGAATACATTGTGCCATCCTTCTACACTGTTGTTAGTTTTAGCCTCCTGATTTAATGTACTTAGATATACATTCCACCAGGCTATGTGGAATTTAGGTTGTCATCTGTGTCCAGATCTATGTAACCTTCCCACCCAAGTATCTTCAAAGTAATCTAGAAGTGGGGCTAATTTCTCCTCATATTTCTTGTAGTATGGACTGTCAATTAGTATATTATAATGTTCTGCAACATCAGTAACAGGGACATAGGCAAGTGAAATTATTTTTTTATTTGATATGCAAAATTGCTATCTGTAGCATATAGGATGCTTAATGTTGATATGTTTTGGTTAAAATGATAATAGCAACCTTGTATTGCTGTGTGGAGAAATGTTTTTAAAATGCTATTAATCATTGCTAGCTCGAAATCAATAATTATTTTCTGGGGAAAATAATTATTAATTTCATTTTTTATTACATTTAGTATTTCTGTATATGTGTTTTGTTGTTTGTTAGGTAACAACTAGTAAATAAATGGTATATTGTAATGATGGTACAATCCATGTATGCTATACAGTTGGTAGAATGGTTTAGGACATGGTTTAAAAGTACCATCCATCATCCAATGTTCACATTGTTGTAGATTCCTTAAATTAGTTGCAGTAGCAAACATAATTATTCTGTTTGTAGGGCTTTCGTTTTCATATAGTATGAATTTATCCATGTTATGTGTGATGCTCATTTCTGGGGATATTACAATTGCCTCAAATGTTGTAGGGTTAGGTTCACTTGTAGTAGTGAGTCTTTTTTGGCGTGCAATTGTCAGTTTTAGGGAGTCAATTGATGGTAGTTGACCTGAAGCATGGCTAGGAACTTTCAAAAGTTCCTCTTTTAGGATCTGTGTTGTTGGCTTGTCAGTCCCTGTACTTGCTTCTTTTATACTTTCCAAAGCATCCCTGATCTCTATATCTGTGACATTAGGGGGGTGATTGTGTTCTCTAGTAAGTAATACATTTGCTTCTTCAGTAGTAGCCCTACCATAGCATTTATTTGAATAATATTTAGTACATTTCCAAAATACATTTGTTCCTGTTTGTCTTTCCTGATTATAAACATAGCCCATATAACATAGCAAAAGTTTATTTTTTTGTGACATGACAAATTCAGCACCTTCAGTCATTTTTCTATTACTTGTGCTAGGAAAAAATAGTACGAAATATATTTTAATGTCAAATTTAGTTCTATAGGTGTTTTAGAAAATTACAATTCACAATTTATACTTACAGTTTTCTTTTTTGTGTAGAGAAATGCAGAAAAGCTGTTTTCAAAATATTTCTTGTATGTTCTTCTTTTGTTTCTGTTGGTAGGAAGAGCAAGAATGTTATTAATTAATGTTTTATAATAATTGTTGCTTTTTCTAGGGGAAAGCAGTTTAGTAGGTAGCTTTTTAGGGCCTTTTAGAAGTGAACAGATTTACTTACTTGTTAGAATTGTGTAGTTTTTGGCTTCGGTGGAGTTTTAATAGATTGTATTCTGAATATCTGTCAAGAAGATAGAATTTAAAAAAACATTTTATTAGTGAAAGCCTTAAAAGTTTTAGGGCTTTTTAGGAAGTTAACAGTTATACTTACTTGTTAGAATTCTGTAGTCTTTGACTTAGGTGGAGTATAATTAGGATGTATTCTGAATATCTGTATAGAAGATAGCATAGAAAAAGTATTTATTACTAGAAGGCTTAAACATTTTAGTGCCTTTTAGGAAGCCAACAGATATACTTACATGTTAGAATATTGTAGTTTTTGCCTTAGGTGGAGTACAATTAGGACTTATTCAGAATATCTGTGTAGAATAGAGAAGGAAAAAAAACAATTAGAGATAATATTTAGCATTTTTGGGCATTTTAGGAAGCCAACCTATATATCTACATTTTTAAATAGTGTACTATTTTCCTTTGGTGAAGTAGAGTTAGAATGTATTGTGAATACCTGTAAAGAAAATAGAATAAAGAAGAAAAGGCTATTATGAAAGATTTCTAAAGAAATGTATTTTGTGTGTTGCAAAACATTTATTCCTTCCCCAGGAAGCGCAGCGGACGAGCGCAGCGGGCGCGCCGGCGGTGCGCCGAAGGCTCGCCACAGGCGAGCCCGTCTGCGCCCGTCCACGCCGGACCCGCGCCAAGGGCCGCAACCCCTGCTCCGGTACAAGCCACTATAACATCGAGGCTCACCTATACTAGTGAGGCATTACGGGCTCTAAGGAATAGTACCAATATTACAGGATGCACTGCCTTGGAATGGGGAATAACTCTCCGATTAACCCGCTCCATTGCACATACCTGTTCACAGGCCATGCCTACACTGTGTTGGCTACCCATTGCAAACTTCAGGGACTATAATGATAAGCCTTTGAGGACAAACCCTCACTCGGCCAAGTGTCTATTACTTAACGCGAGATCACTGGTCAAACACAGCACTGAAGTAGCAGAATTAATTCAGGATACTGCTGTAAAGATAGCATTTATTACAGAATCCTGGACCGATGCTGCTTCTGGCCCCGACATTGTTAATGCCACTCCGCCAGAATATGTCTGCTATACTCTCGACAAAAAAGGAAAGGTGGTGGCCTAGCTGTTATTTATCATAATTCTATCAGAGGGTCCTTTCAACCTGGTCCCACAGGTCTAGAGGAGACTCTCCTTTTCAATCTTACTCCATCGGATCACCAATCCCTCAGAGGCTGTCTAGTCTACAGGCCCCCAGGGACTAAAGCCCCATTTCTTGGAGCGCTGAGCAAGCTACTCGAAGTAGCAGCCTGTGCCCAAGCATTTACATTGCTGGGAGACTTTAATTTCCACCTAGAATGCGGCTCTGATCCAGACACGCGCGACCTGGTTGACCTACTACAGGGCGTGGATCTGAAGCAATGGGTCAGCGGTCCTACTCACAAGGCAGGACATAATCTGGACGGCATTTTCTCGAACCATCCCAGCCTTAACATATCAACAGTCCAGCCGATCCCCTGGTCAGCTGTCCATTTCTTTGTTACTCTTGCCCCCCCCGTGAAATCTTCCAGAGCCAGAAACGCACCAAGACTTGTTAGGAAATGGAACAACATAAAGGGTGAAAGGTTAGAGGACATATTAAAAACCTCTTTGCGACCCCTCTCAGGAAATGTGGAGGAGGCAGCCTCAGCCTATACTAACTGGCTTGATTTGGCATGCCTACAATTAGCTCCCACTAAAACTCTACTCCCCACACCCACATCCATCGGCCCCTTGGTTCTCAGATCAGATCAGGGACCATAAAATACTGTGTAAAAAATTGGAAAGAACTTGGCGGACAACCTATAGTGAGTCAGACAAAAAAATCCTCAATATGGAGCAAAGAGCCTATAAAGAAAGAATACAACAGGCAAAACGGGACTTTCTGATGAGACAGATCAAAGAAGCCAGCAATGCCCCGAAGGAACTATTCCGGACGGTGTCATCCCTGGCAGTCCCCAAAACCTTACAGATACCCCCTAGCTCTTTACTCTGCGAGAATCTTGCCACTTTCTTCCGGGAAAAAGTGGAAAAAATCTTCTCTCCCCTCGACAGTCAAATTAGGACTCTTCCCTCCATCGTGAGTCCGGAACCAAATAGCAACTCAGTAAAACTCCTGCAATTAACACAAATTACTGAGAAGGGGGTAGTGAGCCGATTACTAAAGATAAAATCAGGTTCTCCGCAGCTGCAATTGCCAAACTAGCTCCAGCCTCCATTGCAGCCGGACTTACTCCCCTCCTCAATCTCATGTTGGACAATGGGGAATTCCCAGCAAAGTGGAAACAAGCATCCATCTGACCTCTCCTAAAAAAAACCTAATCTGGACATAGCCGAGATGAACAACTACCGGCCTATTGCCAGACTTTCCCTTCTAGCCAAAATTATGGAAGGCACTTTAAACGCACAGCTTTTGAAGTCAGGAGAACACCTAGATCCATCCCAACACGGCTTCCGTGCAGAACACAGCACGGAATCTGCCCTGATTAAATCAGTGGAAGATATTAGAAGAGTGATGGACGCAGGAGGCAGAGCCGCCCTGATACGGTCCATCACAAGTTGTTGGTGGACCGGTTGAGGCACTGCGGAATTCAAGGAAAGGCAGTAAAGATCCTACAGGCCTTCCTATCCAACAGAACGCAGACAGTGGCACTTGGCGACTTCGAATAGCGCCCTTTTGTGCTCCCGTGTGGAGTCCCCCAGGGTTCCTCACTGAGCCCGACTCTTTTCAATGTGTACGTTGCCACCCTAGCGCCAGTCATTCGATCCTTTGGTTTTAACCTCACAGCATACGCAGATGACACGCAGATAGTGGTGTCACTGCTGCCGGGCGAATTAGACAGCACCGCAGATAGGTTCAGAGGTTGCATGCGAGAGGTGGGCAACTGGATGGCACAAAACTGTCTTAAACTGAACTTCACAAAGACAGAGGTGCTACTCTTTGGTTCCAAGGACAACTTCTGGTCCCCTAGATGGTGGCCAGAAGAAATGGGCTCCCCTCCCTCCCCGGTGGCAAAGGTCAAAAACTTAGGCATACTGGTGGATGACTCATTATCGTTTAAACCACAGGTTAATGCACTATCCTCATCTACTCATTATATCCTGAAAACAATCAGGAAAGTGCTGCCATTTTTGGAGAGGGAACACAGGAAAACAGTTGTTACTGGACTGCTCCTCTCGCGTCTGGACTACTGTAACAGCCTTATGTTAAATGCCCAACAAAGTCTACTTAACAAACTCCAGATCCTGCAGAACGCTGCCGCCCACCTGATCACCGACACCCCTAAGTTTGTCTCGGTAGCCCAGGATCTGGTAAAACTCCACTGGCTACCAGTCCGGAAAAGAATACTCTTCAAAGCGCTCTGTGTGGTCTTCAAAGCTTTACACGACCTCGGCCCTCGATGTATGAAGCAGCTCTTCCACTGGCACAAGCCAGACAGAAACTTAAGATCTAGAGAGCAGGTGCTGGTATCAGTTCCAAGAGTTAGGAAAGCGCGATGGGCGGGGGGGCAGGAGCTTTTCCCTAGGCGCAGCAGCTGCTTGGAACAGACTACCACTCAATCTCAGACAAACGGCGGACCTGCTATCTTTCAGAAAAGCCCTTAAGACTTGGCTCTTTACTCACTAAATGCTTCCTACCCACACACCAGTCCAATCACATCAGCGCCAGGACACCTCCGGGTAACAGAGCGCTCTACAAATGGGAAAAATAAAATAAATAAAATAAATAATATATACTTACAATGAGTATGTAGTGGCTAATAATTTGTCATAGCTTATTTGATGATTTTTAGAAATGTCTGTAGAAGGAATAGTAAAGTAGAAAAATAAATGTTATTTAAACTATTAGAGATATAGTTATATTTTAAGCTTAGTAATTGTTTAGTAAAAAAATAACCTATAACTTACTTGAATTATTTATGTAGAAATCTTGTTTTTTTCTGTAGAATTCTCAGGAATAACGTTGTCAAAGTGTAGCCTTCTTTTTTCTATAGCGTTACCAGCAGGAATTGGCTGTAGAAATGTACTCCTTTTATAGTGTGTAATACATGTGTTAATTCATTTGATTGGATGTGTTAAGAAAGGGAGCATTTCATTGGTTAGTTTGAATTTTTTTACATTTAATAGCTTGGCTTCTTGTTGTGAGAAAGCAAAACTGATACAAATTCTGCATTGAAGGTCGTTATTATTTATTATATTGCAAAAGATGTTTTCATAATGTTATAATATATGTTGACTAATTAGTATTTATTAATGTATATGCTGCAATGTTTACATAATATGTGGTTGAAAAGCAGGAAAAAAGTAATGTGTATTTCCAAATGTTTATATTTATATTTATATGTATTATGGAGTGTATATAGTACAAAAAAGCAAGATTGAAGTATAAAATTAAGTATTATATGTATTAATTCCATTGTCGATAATCATATATTTGCGATATTTTGTCTATCTACATATATGCTGTCGATATTTTTGTAGTGTGACATATATTTTTTCTAAAAACAATATTTTTGTACTCTATATATTTGCTATCTATATTAATGTTGTTGATATTTTAAATAGTCGATTTTTTGTCCTCGATATTTTAGTAGTTCTTTAAATAAATATAGGAACTCGATATAATTGTAGTCGATATTTTATCAATGATATTTTAGCAACTCGATATAGTGTCCTTCAATATTATGTCAGTGATCCGCCGAGGATCTTGAGGACACAACTTAAGAACGGGGAGTGGGCTCAAACAATGCTAGACAGCGCAGCAGAAGTCACCATAGTTCGCAGGATCCTGAAGGATCATCTGGAGACAGTGGACTTGAATGAATGCATTCAGGTTGAAACTGCCGACACCAGGGTTAGTGCACCCCACAAGTTATATGAAGTAACACTCCGGATGGAGGGGGACATAACTGGAAAAATAAGAGCACTCTTTTGGGAAAAGCTCTCTAAGGCTATGACATTCTTCTAGCTGAACAAGACTGGCCGCTTGAATTTGTCAGGAAGTGCCCACATGGCGAAGAGATAATTATGCCAGCCTTCTCAAATCACATTCCAATTCATAAAAAATACACTTATACCAGAAAATGGGCAGTAGCTCAGGCTCCAGCATTATATAAAAATCATGTAGGATGGGATGAGGATTCTCCTCACCATAAAATCCAGTTAAAAAATCAACCTGCTGCACAAAGGCAGTACCCAGTTAAGCAAGAAGCTAAAAAACAAGTCAGGGAGATTTTAAATCAACTTGAATACCAACGGGTGATTGAAACATGCACCTCGTCAATGAACAATCCTTTGTCTCCAAACCAGACAATTCATATCGTCTAGTATTGGATTACAGACACTTAAACTCTTGTTTGCAAAACTTTTGCAGTACAAAATGCACACAGTGCAGCACTGATGAATAACATTGTGTGCAAAAAATATAAAACCACATTAGATATTTCAAATGGGTTTTTCTGTCAAAACATTGGACCCGAAAGCAGGCACCTGACCGCTTTTTCACTTATGGGGACACAGCGACAATTTTGCCGTCTCCCCCAAGGATTCACAAATAGTCCAGGGTTATTTTCAGCCAGGGTAACAGAGTTACTACAAACGTACGATGATGAGGCATTATCTTATGTCGATGACATCTATCTTACAGATGACGATTTGGACAGGCACTTAAAAAGACTGAATACCATAATACCTGGGTTCGCTTTTAAAGGGTATAAATTCAATTTTAAGAAATCACGAATTGCCCACCTCAACGTCCTATTTCTAGGCTACGAGTTATCAAGTAAAGGCAAGAGCCTGGCAGCAAACTTTCTAGAGAAATGTGCGCTGCTCCAAGCTCCAAAAATGCTGAAAAACTTACAGTCCATTGTAGGTTTCCTGAATTTTGGAAGAACTTATGTTCTGAATTACGCAGAAAGGGTTAAACCTCTCTACGAACTAATCAAACCTGATTTCAAACCAACTAATTGGACTCAAGCACACACATAAATTCTGCGTTCAGTCCAAACAGACATGTTAGCAAAAACACAGTTACAGACACGTGAAAACATTCACAATCTTGTGCTCCGAATCATCCCAGGGAGATGCGGATTCACATATCTGACCTTTAATGAGGGAGAAACGGTACCAATAGCATACAAATCACACTTGTACACACAAGCTGAAATGAAGTTCACTTCTACTGAGAAAATTCTGACAGCGGTTCAAACTGCAGTAGCAAAAGAGAGAGCTCTCGCGCAGGGTAATTGCATAATGATCGTTACACCTGTACCTGCCTTAGAGGCAGTGACGAAAGCAAGCATCCCAAAGGCTAAAGCTTAACATCCGAGATGGATACAATGGGTTAACTCTCTTGCTGCAACAGACGTTAAATACGTTTTTGAACCCAGCTTGAAAACACAAGAATTTCTCAAATACGAACACAAATGTCCTCTGCCGACCGAAATTCTGCCTCTTGAACATTACGGATGTATAATATATACAGACGGATCAGCACAGCCCGTAATTGGGGGTAATAGTGCTGCGTGCGCAATTGTTAAAGGTCGCTGGCGCAGGGTTAAAAACGGGTTCAAAAATTCTAAGGGTGGCACAATCAAGCATAAAATGCTTTGGGAACAAGTAGTTCTTTTACGGAAAGAACTACAAAAGACTCACGTGATCCATACACTGAGTCATCAGCGTGATGGCGTTCACGTTGCAGGGAATTCATTGGCTGATGAAGCCGTGAAGGCAGCTGTGCAAACGGCTTCCGTAGCTACAATCGCTCGCTCAAAAAGAGTAATAGATGGTGAAACACTATTAGCAGTAAAAGCCTCAATGGATGGCAATCATGCAGCGTTACCTTTAAACTATCCACTCATGTATACATACATAATTCATGCAAACTCCGTTCCTTTTGCTCGAATCCCTGGAGTGGGGGATAGAGTAATTCCAAACAGGAAGCAGAGAGCTTACTTGGTTCAAGAAGCACATATGGGAGAGGGTCTGACACATCAAGGGATCTTGAAATCTCAAATAGAATTAGAAGAGATGTACTGGTGGCCAGGAATGAGCATTCAAGTTTACGAATTTGGAATAAACTGTGATACCTGTTACAGATATCATAGCTTTGGGACCACCAGATATTTGACTACAGTATAGCCAGCCCAGTTCAGATACCATTGCTAAACAGCATTAGGCTATTTACACGCAGACATCACCATGGACAGATGCGGTCCCACAACTACTAGGACAAGATTTATTTGGTTATGGCCCCAGCGCTCGGCTGACGCTCGAACTGTTATAAAGGATTTGCGAGTCTTAATCGGCACATATGCAATCGGCACGCTACATTCTGACCAGGGTCCTGCGTTTAGCTCTCGAGCTTACAAGGAGGCTATGGTTAGCTTGGGCGTTGCATTGCGGTATTCTAGTCCCTTCCATCCTGAGGGTAATGCGGTAGTGGAAAGAAAAAAACGTGACATAAAGCAATCCATAACAGCTAAGTTATTAGGTTCAGGTGATGGGTGGGTCAAACATTTAATAAGTATCCAACGTAGTCTTAACAATCTGCCAAGAAATTCTCTGGGGGGAATCACTTCTTATGAATTACTGTTACTAGAATGATAATCGAAGACCTCGATTGTCATACTTCAGTGGTGGAACAAAAACCCTTTGATGTCAAAGATCGTTTCGCTGTTTTACAGGACTTAAATGAAACAAGAAGAAGTCTGAGTAACACAACACAAAAGCCAACAGCCACTGAAGAAAAACCACCTGTCCCAGCGAGACCTGTCTGGATTCCAAAGATTGGGGATCTAGTCAGGGAAAAGATAGCGGTAAAGAAGGAATTTGGGCCTTCTAACAGAAAAGCAGTACCTGTCTTAGCAATCAAAGAAACAAGATCAGTAGTACTACCGCCCCTTGCTGGTAAAAAGGAGAACCGAGTCGTGTCCATTGACCTGGTGAAACCACAACATGTGGCCAATAATAAGTAGTAGGCCCAGTGGACTCCCAAGATGTAGCAGAAGACCACATCGTGCTACTATCCAAGAGGTTCAAACTGAAAGACTTGTCACCTTTGATAAACCTGCAGTAAGAAAAGAAGGACTATGCAACAAAGCCATGGAACTCGTGCCTCTTGAGATCCAAATAACAGTTCGTCAAGAAACACCTGTCTACAATGATGTAGCATCTGACTATACCAATATGACAAAGAAAGAAGCAACTCCAAAGATTAATAACAATCCTGATGCAATTCCAACAATTGACAGAACTGCCTCTGGCTATTTTATCAACTTTGATACATTTTCTGAGGATCCCAGTGAAACCGAAGAAAGGGCAGCAAATAAAACTATCAAAGAAAAACAACAGAACTCTTTCATCAACTTGAGAAAATATATCTGGTTTCACCATGGATTGAATTTTGGATTGGTTTAGGTGTATTTTTTCTCCTACTCTGGATGATATTAGTTTTCAGCTTGGGACAAATGATAGATGGAAAATACAGTACAATGGACACAGCAAGTCAGAAAATCAACTTGGTCCTAAGACCTCACAAATCATCCCATCGTGAAAAAAGAGACCTGTCGTCAGTTAACATCACAGCTGTTCCTATACCTGGTGGTATAGCATGGGATAGAACTGATTATGACATCTATGGCCCAGTGGAGCTGTTGAAGATTCCACACCAGTTCAAGGTTTCATTACTTTGTATCACCCAGCAAATTTTCTGATGATTGGGACTTTAAGACTATTAATAATATGATGTCAGATTTAGAAATGTCTGCAAAATTTACTGAACATGACTATTTAGAAGAGTAATCAGATTATGAACAAATGTATTGTTTTAATCATTATGCTCACCAGTATCTGCACAAATCTGCAAGTCCTAGGAATGTTTTTACATATAATCAATGGGAACATTGTCCCACGCCACCAAAAGGCAGCTCAAAAACATTTCATGAAAAGTTTTCGTACTTCTCAGGGTTTAATTTTACAAATCCAGAAATGTTTTATTTAAAAAATGTAAATAAGACAGGAATGAAAACAATGTTGACCAATACTAAACAAATTTATTCTGCAAACTTTTATGCTCAGCTGTCTACATTAGGTTTCAACTTTTGGAAAGACAACATTGAGACAAAAACTGTCTGGGGCACGAAAGACTGGCAGGTACAAGGTTTAGAGGCCTTGTTAGGAGCCTGCGTTATACCAGAACAAATAATGTTTTTAAACGACACCGTTCAACAGAATTCTTGTCTTGGCCTGGCTAAGATAAAAGATTTAAACAAACCGTCTTTACCTAAACCCACTTCTGAGAGTAATGACACTACAGAAAAGGAGGTAGACGTACCATATTTTTTTAACACAAAACAGAACTAATCCTGATATGAAAAAATGGTTAATCTGGCCAACAGACACCAATAACTGTCAATATAGATTCCTGAATAAAACACAGGGGTTAAAACTGAACAGGACAGATCCAAGATACTCCCAGAGACAACATCCAGGGATAGTAACAACATACAGTGTAGGAAAACTATGCCTTGAGTGGCTAAAGACATCCACACTTCCGGAAATCAAACAACACTTATCTTTACTTAAAGAAAGCAATGATTTGTGAGATTTCTTAATGGGGCCTCGCAAACCACGGCAAAAACGTTTCAAATACGCCGGTATATACGCTGCGTACAACGAAGCTTGGAAAATAACGCAAATGGAAACTGCAGAAAGAATACGAGAAATTGATCGTATTCATTTAGAGAAAGCTCTCTCTGTAGTGGACAATGGGTTAACGACTCTGCCCTCCTGGATATATACTTTGGACAGCATTGTATCCTCGGCAATTGACATACTGGAACAGGACTTGCTAATGTTGCAACATGGCTAGTCTCAATTACGTTCTATAATGCAGTTAGGCTGGACGTTGCAAAACTTTCAATCAGGCTACGTGCCATGGCGTCTAATCAACACAACGTCATTGTTTGCTGTATTTAACCTTAAAGATAAACAAATCTCTTTGGCACAAAGAGGAGCAGACTATACGGTGCTGAGCATTGAAAAACTGGAAAGATTACCATTGACAGTTTCTGAGAAGCCTGTCATTGAATGGATAATTCATGGCACCATCATGATACCAGTGATGATTTTCCAATTTCAGTATTGGCTACAGCATATGCCATCGGGCCTGTATGAAAGGTTGGGTAAAGAATGCATTAATTCAACATGGACTTTACCTTACACACACACAAATGTTGGAACAAGGGAAAAGAGGTACTCCTTAGTGGTAAAAATTGTAAGAACTCACTAAGTGGTACACTTTTGTGCAAAGGTATTAATTTACACGGAGCCTGCAACGGTTCTGCAAATAACTTCTCTTGCCACCTTCACGGTACTCCCTCCACCGTGATAGAACCCATTTTCAGGCAGCTATCCAATGGCAGTTACATTATGTTGAATGATCACAGCTGCTGTGGCATGATGCCAGGAAAACTTTATCTCGTTAGTGTGTCGTCCATGGTCACTTGTTGTATACAAGTATTGTATCCAACGCACAAGACAGACAGTGGGACGGCATTATGGCCTTCACTGAATATCTCTTCAATACGAATTGATACTTTAAGCAGAATAAAAGCCATTCTTTTGCAAAAATCTGTGCCACTGACCTCGTCTAAATAAACGTATGATCTGCAAGTTGTGAGGACATCTGCAGAGATACATGCATTATTATCAACAAACTGCCCAGTACATTTAGCAGAAATGTTAAGTCAAATGTTAAACATGTCTGATACCAGTGGCATCACACATGTATTTAAGCTGATTTTTTCAGAACTGTTAACACCATTCGAAGGAGTCCTCCGCATTTCTCCAAACATTGTGCACTCTGTGTTCGGCGGCCTGCCTCTCATCTTGGGACTCGAAGCAGGAATTCTATTTTTATTCCTTCTGCTCCGATATGGCAAGTCCGGCAAACAACAATACCCAGACCAACATGGAAGGGACCCTCCTTGCCATGAGGTATTGTGAGAAGATTACACAGATTCTTGGCTTGGCTCGTTTAAGAGATCTGAACACAACCTGGTTTCTATCGTTTAGACCAATCCGGCAAGATTGCATCTTACCTGTACTACGATGCCTGTTTTGCGGAGAGGAATGCGTTTTGGACATCGGTCTTATACTTTGTTCAGTCCTGCCATCGGATGTCGACGCCTTGCTAGGTCCGGTAACGACTCATGCATTGTGTTGCTACCAATCCTGATGACGGCATTCATTGAGGTCTCACCAGTAAGTCTAAATGAGGGTGAGATACGAGGATCAACAGGCACACAGGTACCATCTGATATTAATATATTTCAACAAGGACCCAAGAGGGAAAAGGGGTAAGAACAGGGAAGCCCTCCACTCAATCAATGCCAATAACAAAAACCCTGAACCCCGGACGTCGGATAACACTGTGTTGCTTGGTTCTTATTATCAATCACCTGGAGAGAACACAACTGTCAACTTCCAGTTAGGCATCCCCTCTTTTGTAGTTGGGTATGCTAGATGCGTCTCATCTGACAAGATCTTTCTATAGATAAAGGAAATTTCCAACAGGTTTCAAACCTGACAGTCACACAGAGAAACACTGGTGTCTGCTCCACTGAGACAGTACACCCAACCACACTTACCGCCTGTGAAAAAAATGTGTGATGAAACAGAATGACACCTCAGGGGTGCACACCCTCGGGGCAAATGGCAGATGTTACCAACTTAAGACCCCTTTCTCATCATTGGTAGTCATTCTGATTCATAAAAGAAGAAAAAGTGTCCAAATAAAGCAACTTAGCATGTGAAAAATAAATAGAGTGCAAGCAAGGAGCACAAATGATCGTTCCTCAGAGTGACATAACAAGTGATTAAAATCACCAGGCACATCTGTGACGCAATTTTTATTCTTAAATTAGGTGTGTTCTGATGAATTAAAAAGGTTGGTAGCTTAGTTTTGCATACAAATACCTGCAGCCAACATGTTTCTCTGCCTTCGCACCTTCTGGCAGATTCGTCAGGGCTCACCACTTAGTCACTGCACCAAGGTTGGACACCATGACTCTGGGACTGCAGCCAACATGTTTCTCTGCCTTCGCACCTTCTGGCAGATTCGTCAGGGATCACCACTTAGTCACTGCACCAAGGTTGGACACCATGACTCTGGGACCTCATCCAGCCATGTACAGGGGTTCGGGTGGGACGAGTACATTCGCCGTTCGAACCCCTGTATGATTGATGCAACAATCGCCAGGAGCAGCTTTTCAATCATTGAAACAGGCTTACATTCAGAGCCTTTCCTTTGATTACCCCACCAGCGGTATGAGATGACGTGGCTGGATGAGGTCCCAGAGTCATCGCCACTGCGATGTATTCCAGTGATAGAGTAAATCGTGCTAAGCGCGATTTGCGATAATTATCGCATCTCCTAGATAATATGCATAATATGGAGAAGTGTGGCTCAATGGTTAGAGCAGGCAGACCTCGATGCAGAGCTCTGGCAGGGACCAGGGTTCGATTCCTGCCTCGGCTGGTCTCGGGCTCATTAATTCCCCTGACCGGATATTCTTGCCTCAGTGCCTATTCTGATTATGGGTCCCACGCTGCAACTCTGGGCAATAGCTTGCTTAGTCTCCACAATGGCCACAACGCGAGGGATGCCTGGTCTGCACCATGGGGGTGCCTAGGAGTGGACACTTTACAGGGAAAGCCAGGAAGGGTTCCCTTGCGGTATTCGTACAAGCGCCGGGAAACCCACTGCGGGTAGCTGTGCGCTATACAAGTACAAAAACATTTACATTTACATTTACATGCCCGTTGTCTTTCTACAAACGATAAAACAACTTGTGATATACAAACTGTTTGTATTAGGCGACAGAAGTGTTTCTAGATATCCTTTGTAATGTAGCTGAACTCATGACATATACACAATACAGTTACAATAAATGAGTCCAATACAATACACAACAGACATCAATGCACATAGAAACATATAAAAACTTGTGGAAACAAACACAGTAGGGTATGCCGTTACATACATTTGCATAAAAAGACACATGTATAGCTCCTGTGTAGCACCTGGTTTTTTGTAATATATATATATAACCTATCAGACCCTATCAGGAGAAAGCCAAAAAGGCTTAGCCAAAAAGGCTTATAAAAATAAGCATAGTATATAGTTGTTGTGATAAGCAAGCACAAGAGATATATTACTCATGCGCTGGCTTCAGAACTTTAATGATGTACAATTGTATCCGCTGTCAAAATATGACAAAATGCCGGTCTTTATGGTGTTATAGAGGGGATTAGGAACTATTACCTATATATTTAAAGGGTAGTGCAAGTCACACAGAAGTTCTGTAACCTACAGAGCATGAGGAATCATAATGAGCAACAGTATGAATCACAGAATTCTAAGGTGAGTGGTGCTATCCGTTTTAATAAACAGTACGAGAACATTTTAATAATTATCATAGGAGGGCTATTGGCTACTCCCGGTCTGGGAATACCTGTTGTATAGTCATTACAGCCCTGACATAAACAGTCCCACAGGCCTGTCCAAAACCCTAAGCAAGGATGGCGCAGTTGTGTGCTCCTAAGAATAGGTGAACAGGGTGGGGAGCACTAAACCAGTGGGTCTGATTCACAAAAAGAATTAGAAATCCGAACCTGCTTGGTTTACATGCTCGGATGGGTGAATTCCCTCATGCAATTATGAAAAGGACTTTCGGCATGGACCCCTGTGTATAATTTACAATTGTACCTAGGATAAAAGTATTCATAGTTGTGCCACCGAATTCCCTCCGAATTTTATATTCTAAAGGGAAAGTACGTGCTGCTGTGGCAAAACCCTTTATCTTAGCCCCAATAATTTGGGAAGAGGTAAAATAATGCCATTAACCCCTTGGACGCGGCCGCGATTCGGCGCATGTGCGGCACATTCCGATCGCGGGTGTGGTCATGACGGCCGGGAGCCGTCATCAGCACACGAGCACTGTGTGCCATGACGGCTCCCGGCCGTCATCAGCATGGAAGGGGTTAAAAAAAAAAATGCTCCTAACTGGAGTAAATCTTCTACTATTACCATGATCAGAATGAGTAGAAAAAATTTGTGTTTCAAGACTCTGTAGGTGTTCTCAAACCTTCCAGGCCATAGCCTCACTGGAAGGCCCACTACGCAATCCTGGAAAAGGATTAATCCATGCACAATATTAAAGCATCCTCAAGTAACGGGACCTATGGCTATATCAATTCATAGGTACACAATGAACATGAAAATGGCTTTGTGAATTGGTCCAAATGACTGTAGGTCAGCGAATTTGCCTCCTCACTCCAACAATACCTGGTCCAGCCTCGCTTTTTGCTCTTGCCTCTGCTCCCACTTCTTGCTCGCTCTTCTCCTATGATCTTCCCATCCATTGCTTAACACTAGCAAGCAGTCCGGACTAATGTGGTGTATTGAAAGCGGAACTGGTTAAATCGGGAGCACGAAATGGGTAGCTGCCCCATACCATTTAGCCTCTATGTGGCTCCCCTGGAGGTCACAACACTATCCAAGTGTCTTAGGCTGAGTACAGCTGATTCAACCACCAACGATGGTATTGGCAACTTTGCAGGTGCTGAAACAGGCCTATTGACCATTTAGCAACTTCCCCGGACAATGATGAGAGTCAGTGAGCTGCCAGAGAACGCAACCTAACTATGGAGAGAGTGCAGCCCGGGATTGCGCATGCGTCTCTTGCAACTGAAATTGAAAAATGGGCAACAGTTGTACCCACAGGTACACATTCTTTCATGCGCAAGTTCTTGATGAGGGGAGATAAAAGCCTTTAATAGCAGATCGTGGCAAGACTGGGTAGATGTTTCAAAAGTTCACTACCTCTGGTAATCGCGAACTTTGTAAAACCTAAATTCAAATCAAATCAAGATGTCGGCCCCCTAGTGCGCATGTGCAGCGGGCAAATTTCAATGTCTTTATTTTTACCAATCCCATTCAAAGATGATCACTGTGAACGCTCATACAACCACAGAGGCTATTTTTTAATGGGATTAGGAAAAAAATGCTTTCACAGAAGAGTGCTGTTGATGTGCGTGCGCCCACGGTGGCCATCTTTGAATGGGATTGGTAAAAATAAAATGCTTTCAAATATGGCCGCCGTGGATGTGCATGCATCTGTGAATTTATTTTATGTTCTTACTAATTCCATTTAAAGATGGGCACGATAAATATGGCCATATTTTTGGTGGCCTTGTACCATAAAACAAAAATCCTTGTTAAAACCAATATATTCAAGGCCAACATCTATTAGCTTTGCCAAAGTTTTTTTTATTCCAGATGCACTATGACGACAGAACTCAGAGAAATAAGAAAATAAACTTTCCGTTTATAGGGAGATTACAAACTCTCACTTATATGTAAATATATAGTGCATGAAAAAAAAAAACTTTAACATTGGTGCAGATAGCCACCCGCAAGCACAGCAGAATTACAGATGTTTTCACTCGACCTCTGCAAAAAGCGCCCTTCTTTAAAATGCATGTTTTTACAATATGGAGAGAAAGACTCCGTATTCGGCGATGCGTGGGTAATAGGTGATTGTTCAGATGACCAACTTAAAAAAATCTTCACAAACATATCAGATATCTATGATCTATTAAAGTCGCACTTTTTTTTAAACTTGTTTTCTTGCCAACTGCTGTTCGTCTAAACATCCATCGCACAGACAAAGAGCTAAAACAAATTGGCAACACCTCACAAACTGGGTTGTAGCTACTTCAACAACAAAAGACAGACATCAGTGTCTGGGAAAGTGGTTTAATTTTAACATACTAATACAGACAGACAGCTATTTCTAAAAAGACAGACACATTAAAAATAGCTACAACTACAGAGGAAATAAACAAGTGTTTATAAAAATAACTTAGGGATGCTAAACTGTACATAACGCGTTTGTGTACTGTTTACCATGATACATAGAAAGGGATAATTAACGTGTCGTAAATACATAGTAAAGCAGGCGGTCCATTTCACTAAAATCAAGAGTGTTCCAAATTCACATACCTTCGCATACAGAACCGAGGGATGAATCATGATTACCAATAACTGGTTATTATGCTGCAACTTAAAATGAACCCACAGATTGTTTTATTAAGGTATGCATGGTTTGGGGAAGATGCAGAGTAGATTTAATTTTCTATCTAGTTTGGTTCTACACCCAAACAGGGTGAATATTTTCCAATGCCAAACTGAACCATGTTTAAATTACACTCGAAGACAATGACTGAAAAGGGTTAAACACTCCCAGCATATTTTAGGTGCAGGGCTAAAAAAAGAATGATATATGCCCAAGTCCATCTGAGGCACAACAAGTTGCATAACATTATTACCACTTTGCAGAGTCTGTCGTCCTCCAGCAAGCACCCCACTAGGTAACATTCCAGTAGGAGTTAAGCCTTTGAGTGTTAGCACACTTTCACTCTCCTCCCTAGAAAGAAAGAAAAAAAAAGCCAACTTGAATCTTTTTCAGAGACGTAAAATACACAGGGCATATGAATGCGAGAATGAACGTTTTAAACTCGAATTTGTAACCACACTAAGGAACTGTCCTACATATATATCCAATCTGACGCAATCTAGTGAATATCATCATGCAAGTCAATGACATTTATGATGTACAAAAAGCTATGCTATTCTCAACATTAAGCAGTATTTGAGGTCATTTAAAAAGTAACACCTCTATTTGCGTTTGAACTCCGACCGTTATATATATATATATATATATATATATATATATATATATATATATATATATATATATATATATATATATATACTCCAACCTCCGTTCTCCTATCACAATCGCCTTTGCTCTCGATCGCGCTGAAAACAGACACGGACCAAACGTGAGATGTTGGTTTCAAATTTTATTCAGCTCATATATATATATATGATTCACACCACATAGCCCAGTTAGACCCAGTGGAAGGCGTCAGCCGAAACGTGTCATTTAGAGAAAAATTATTTTTCCATAAACATATGTAATGCTTACGCACATGGAAAGACAGAGGGAATAAAAACATCTAAACAGAGAACTTGCCTCTTGAATGCTGCTTTTCTCGATTGTGCTGCATGCATGGGGTGTTGTGAAGACTGAACGCCGAAAGGGAGTGTATATATATGTACTTCAAAGGTTTGTGAATTTCAAAATGTTTTCACTCATTCAATAGATACTTATATGAGTGCAGATTTCCTACCTTTTGGTAAACCAGTCACTATATTTACATTTAAGTTCTTGATCCAAAAATTAATAAGTTTAAACATCTCAGTCAAATGAAAACAAGAAAAAAAACAACACACACATAGCAGACCCAACTCGCAACCCCCAGATCTACCTACCAAGCCAAGACTGCATTTAGATGGGGGTGCCACACCCCAAACGCCTCCCAAGCAGCTACGCCGCTGGCTGACCAGGAAATTCTACATTATTTCCAGTCTCCCATTAAATGCCTTTTAACTAGCGTTAGATTATTTTGACTACTGATAGATTTTCAAGACGCACACAACCAGAGCAAACGTCGGACTCTCCCATTAGGTGACGGCGATCTTTTTTCACCTACAAAAAACTGTGCTCCCCAACCCAAAGGTGACAATATTTTACATTTCTTTTGAAAATTGTGTATCATACAGATGTTTCACTACACTATAAACTTCGTTATTCATTGCAGTGCTCAGTTAAGAGACTCACTTTGGGTTCTTTCTTCTTACTCTGTTGTTGGTGAACCACCAAGGCATAAATTATCCCTAAACTTTCCACTGGTGGTCTCTAGATTATGTCATTAATTACGTTGAATACATTATAATAATACCAATTATATTTTCTTCTTGGGACAATCATCTCACTACAGAATTCAACTGTGGATGATGGGGAGGATATTTGTACTATTCCTTGTCTTTGCCTACACTTTATTCATTGTAAACATGTATGGATTGCCTTTTTAATCAATTCAATTATGCTTTTCAACTGACACAGGATCATTGACCTGACGAACAACTCGGGTATCAGTTACAAAAAAGGGTTCCAAAAGTTGGGTCACCATAATTTAGGACTGACATTTTTGACCACATGTGGGCAAAAGCCCATCTCAATAATTTAACTGTGACATGGTTCAAAACAATTCGCTCTATAGCCAAACAATGTTCACAATGTAGCACTGGTCACTCTTATGTTTCTACAGAGCCGTATACCACCACTGGATTTCTATGCAGCACTTTGGATGTCGTCATTTTAATACACTAACTTACCAACACAGTAGACTGACACCATTTTGATTCAGTTCACGTTAATGAGGCATTCAATGAATACACATGATTTTCTCCCACTATTTTCTTTAATTTAGATATATATACTTACTTGAGCACAAATTCCAAAATGGGTGTGAGTGGATCCTTTGGAACAACTATTTGTTTATACTTAATTACACATATTCCTTGGCATACTGTGTTGCTCCATCTTATGATATATGTCATATGGCAGTCAGCCTTTAAATTATAGGATTGATTGGATGATACATCAGAAATGAGTTACAATAAGATGAAATCCAGTGTATTACATATAATGGTCGCAATCAATAATAACTAGACAAACTATGAGCGAATAATAGTCTTTCAACCTAATCCTCATAGGTGCAACCTTGTATAGGGGTTTTTGTATGTGTGGTTCTAGACACACACATCTTCAAACTCTGCACTGCACAGCTCCTGTACTACTAGTTATTCATTTAGGCCCTCATTAGGATTGCGGTTTTTCCGCATCCTCTGGGCCGGCGGAAGTGTCCGCTGGCCCGGAGGATGCGGAAAAACAGCTGCGGAGACTTCAAAGACCCCCGCCAGATTAGGATGGCTGGGGGGTCAGGAAGACCGTCAGGGTGGCGGTCACATCCTAATCTGAACGGAGGGAGCGCCGCTGCCCCTGTGGACGGTCCCTCCTACTCTGGGGTGGCGGACGGACGCAGGTCCGTCCGCCATCCTAATGAGCACCATAGATCGGTTGAAATATTAACATTTCTAGAATTCTTGTTGACTATAGCCTTCAGTGCACTAAACAATATATTAAAACATGGAAGAAAACATTAATTGAAAATTCAAATTATAAAATATTTTCTGCACAAACATGGTAGAATTAAGAGAAAGTTGTGAGGATAACCTACAACATAGGGATAGGGAAAAATGCAGAAAGCATCTAGCCCCAATGAGTTTTCACATTCTCTGTGTTTGAAAAATGCAGCCTGCTGACCTGAAATAAAACGAGTCGATCTCAAATGAAAACGGCAAGTTTAGCATAAACTGACATATGTGCATATATCACAAGACCCATTTGAAAACTGCTCCCTGAATCCCTATGCTTTGAAGGCGATCAAAGAAAATGGTAAAACGGAAAATCATGTCAACGACAGCTGACAGATCTATAGGGATCAGAGCTCTGAGACCGTCAAAATGTTTAATCTTATGTTTGTTCAGGGATGTTAAGAAGAGAGATTCAGTACATCACCGAGGTAGAAGAGTTGGCAGCAGTTTTTCGATGGTCCCAGCTTCCACAAAAATCCAATCAGTTTTGACTTAAGATGCCTTCAGTATAACTTTCAGTATAAAACGACAAAAGCTGGAGGGGTCTAGAGGGTAGATGTCAGACCATTTTTTTGCAGTCACAAACCGGAACTATTAATGACTCGCAGTATATGGTTTGCGACTCTCTATTAGGAAGGGGCATGCCAAGGGCGTCCCTTCCTAATAGCGAGTACAAATGGCATGTACCATTGTTTTGCGACCATATTTGTGGCTGCAAAACACTCACAGTTTACCACCCTATTCAAAAGTGTGGTTTCTGGAACCACTGCCTGGCCTTAAAAAATGAAACTGAAAAGTTTATTTTTTTTTTCCTTTTAAATGCAGCCTGTTTTCCTTTAAGGAAAAAGGGCTGCATTTAAAAAAAACTGCTTCATTAAAAAAGCAGTCACAGACATGGTTGTCTGCTGACCCCAGCAGGCCACAATTCCTGTGATTGCTAGCCATTCCCAATAGGGTCGCAAATTACGACAGTCTCATGCAGATTAATGAGGCATGCAATTTGCAACCCCATTGGGAATCGCAAACAGTATCTGAGACACTGTTGTACATTACATTTAGTGAGTCACAAATTGAGAGTCGCAATTTGACACAATTTGCGACTCGCTAAATGCAAGCATCGTACATCTGGCACTAATGGTTTACGAAATGTTTTATTTCAAAATGGGAGAAACAATGGCTTACATCAGTACCTGTGGACAAGGACTTGTTACTATCGCTCACTATAATAATAAGAATCAGAAATCACTGTATTCTAACTGTATTTATACAGATCATAAAAGTTCATAAATACATAATCCATTAATTTTATAAAATAGGATTAAAATATTCTTTAAAAAACAATTGTTTTATTGCACAGTGTCCTGGTTTTTAGGGAAAGAGATAAGAAAGATGCAACACCGTAACAAACATAATGGTCAGACAACATTTGTCAAAAGAGCATACTTGGATGGCATTATCTAAATTTTTGTTTGCACATAATCGGCAGTATGAACTTTTTTACAATGTGCAAGATAGAATTTACAAAAAAAGAAAATATGTATGTTGGATTGTGAGGACACACCATCACATGGACAAAGAGCAGTAGCGGTGGGTGAGATTTTAAAGTGGTGGGGCGCAAAGTGATTTGCATACAGCACCGTAGCGAGCGAGCGCAGCGAGCGAGCCTGAACCCCAAAAGGGGGGTTCGGGGGGATAACCCCCCCCAAGAAAATTTTTGAAAAAAAGAAGAAAAATCGCGCATTTTCAAGCAAATTTGAGAAAGCAGGAAGGTTAATAAAGCAATTGTGAAAGTGCAGTTATTACATTAATAGATGGCATAACATAGGTAGCTGCTTATTCAGTATAACCACAGAGCCTGCATACATTCCGTCATATTACGCTCAGGTGCTGAATTCAGACTATAAGACTTTCATGAAAATCTCAGCCCTAAGAGTAGAAGAATTTGTTGTGGGTGATGACACAAGGAAAGATCAAATCATTGCAATTGGTGGCACTGACAGAGTGAAGTTATTCTAAGATGGACTCAGCAACCATGGATAAGGCAGCATGATGGAAGGATGGCAGCCATATCAAGATCCTGCCCTACAACATTGGTACTGACTGTTACCCCATTACCAATAAACAGTTTTTGATGTGGAATAAATAGATTCCTTGTGTTTTCACAGCTTTAAATCAGAATATTTAGCAACTAGAATGGGATGTCAATGACCCATGACTGATGCCAAGCAAGCAACAATGGTACATGCAGGGGAGTAAAATGTATTGAACCGTTCTCAGACCATCCCCAAGGATCGCTTATAGACTAGCATCTGTCCCACCTATTAGTCATGAAAATGCACATGAGCTACCCAATTATAAAACTTTGCCCACAACCACAACAGGAGGTGCCACTGATGTGAGTAGTAAAGGCTAAATTTAAGGTGAGCATTACATAACAGAGACACATTTCAGACTCAGATACTGCTGGAAGGGGATCCAGTTGTCTTTTGGCTGGGAAGTCACTGGGGAAGCAATGAGGCAATGAGGAATATATGTGTGACAGATTCATTACAAATCACTTAATCAGGATATTCCCAAAAAACTCTGAGTGAAAGGGACAAAACGGGAGAGATGAGCCTTGTAATTCAAACGCACCAGCAGAAAAGATGTGACTGGTTTCCTTGCCATCAACATACAATAAGCCTTTTTTTTAATGCAGATTTATATAGCACAAACTCGACCCAAAGGTATTGGAGCACTTTACATGAGCACCGGTTATGTTACACAGGGACACATTCAGGCACAGGGAGATTAAGTGATTTGCCCAGAATCACAGTCCTTTTAAACCCATAAGTAATTTAAACCGTGCCCCCAACCAAGGTCAGCAACAGGTGCTGCTGCACCCGTCTCACCGCCCTAAAGCCGGCTCTGTATGTACTCCTCCAGGTACTCGGAGGCCAATGTTGGGCAATTACCAGTGGCTTACACGCACATCAAAAATAAAAGATGTGATGGATAAAGAACAAGTTGTGTTTTACTCCCACCACACATACAGCTGAAGAAACACTGGTCCTTCGAATAACTCTCCCTAGGTCCTCTAGGCGAGGCTGGACCCGTACACAGCGCCTGGATACCCTCGTGGGCGGTGGAGCGCTCTACAAATACACATAACCTACCCTTAAACATGAATAAAGGTGGAGGGGCAGTCGACATGTGGTGTACTGTGAGAAACCACCATGTGCTGCAAACATTAATGGGTACTCGAGCCTTCAGATCAGCAAGTTAACAGCTAACACTGAAAGCCTATCAGAAGCCAGACTTGGGCCAAGACAGAAAAACTGAAAGAAAACACTGACAAACGACACCATAGGGCCAACAGTCAGGGAGTAGACAAAAAACAAATCAATAAAAAACCAGCCCTTGAATTCACCACTATCATTTTTCAGACTATTGTTTAGCGACTATTAGTCATCATCCTCAAGTTTTTTTCGGATTTCAAAAATCCTTAACACCACATACAGTACAGTTTCATAATTCATCAAAACAATTAAAACATTGTTAAAATAGCAACATTATTAAAAGCAGAAGGGAATAACAACTACACTGCCTTTGTGAATGATACAGGCTAAACAATATTTCATTAGATAAAAACTACTCTTACAAATGTGTGTAAAGAGTTCACGACACGCAGCACCAATGTATGATAAAGTGCAAGTAACAATCTATAAGGGAATAAACCTCGGGGCACATGAACAACATTTAAAAGTAAGACAGGCCTGGGCTGGTCACGTGTCCCCAGATGCAAAAAGCAGAATTAAAGAATCCATATTATAACAGCGTTTTGAAGCCACGTGCAAAAAGGCGGACTAGAACATACAACCTTTCAAATGCCCCTGCGGGAATGTATATCATAATGGCAATCATATAGGCATATCATGCACAGATCAATGGTTGTCTATACCACAGGCATGTCATGCACTGGTGATTATTTCAATACGACATTCCATAAATCAAATTAAATTAAATTCATATGTGGTCAAAAAAGTTACACAGGCCCGATTGCCCACGTGAACAGGTGAAATTAAAGAGAGTTGTGAGACTCTAAATTAGAATGAATTGCATACAAAAGAGATCATGGCTCCAATTCCAGCATGTATACATACCAGAAATCTATCTAGAGCAGTGAACGTTGTGTTGATTAACTTGCTTTGTATGCACTGTTAAGAACTAACCTTGAAATGAGATCCCACAAAAACAAAACACAAGCTCCTCACCCGTGTGTATTATGTGGGTCAGCTACGGTTGTGCGGATGTGTCGGATCAGTACATCTGTGCATACCTTAATTTAACCTTATACCCCTGTGTATCAGTGCGTATAATTCGTGCTGATATCCTTATTCCGTACTAAAAATCCTACCTGTATTTGTCAACAAGAAAGAAGAAGATCTGTGGGTCTGGCAGGTAAAATTGGTAAGGAAAAGGGAAGAGAAAACAAAAAGAAACGTTCGTTCAGTACTCTGAACAACTTGCATGCTCTTTTTGTCCCAATTAGGACTGTCTAAAACGGTCCTTGCATTTTAGCAATTATCGTACATACTGAGTGAACCAGCGACCTCGGCGTGCATGTTGATTAACATAACACTCAGAAATTATAAGAGGGAATGAAAGAGGACTCACAGTAAAGTCTGTGTGCTATTCAAAAAATCGATATTTACAACAAGGGGTGGTGAGGGACAGAGTCTCTGAATTAAGCAGAAAGCTCTCACCCAGTCAAGAGATCAGGGCTAGATCCAACACCGTTTTTTAGCTCACTGCACCATCCCAGTTTCAGAACCTGGCTGTATGCAAATTAGTCTGTTCCTGTCCCAGTGCATGATGGGAACAGGGCAAACCAAACTACAAAAGCCAATTCTTACACTGGGAAGGAAACAAGCTCCCGGGGACCGGTTTCTGGCATTACAGCCGTCTTCGGCCCGGTTTGCTTGAATCCTGATGGTGCAATGAGCAAGGGTCTCACATCTGAGAATACCCTTCCACGCTTAGGGTGGACAAAAATATTTACAACAAGGGGTGGTGAGGGACAGAGTCTCTGAATTAAGCAGAAAGCTCTCACCCAGTCAAGAGATCAGGGCTAGATCCAACACCGTTTTTTAGCTCACTGCACCATCCCAGTTTCAGAACCTGGCTGTATGCAAATTAGTCTGTTCCTGTCCCAGTGCATGATGGGAACAGGGCAAACCAAACTACAAAAGCCAATTCTTACACTGGGAAGGAAACAAGCTCCCGGGGACCGGTTTCTGGCATTACAGCCGTCTTCGGCCCGGTTTGCTTGAATCCTGATGGTGCAATGAGCAAGGGTCTCACATCTGAGAATACCCTTCCACGCTTAGGGTGGACAAAAATATTTACAACAAGGGGTGGTGAGGGACAGAGTCTCTGAATTAAGCAGAAAGCTCTCACCCAGTCAAGAGATCAGGGCTAGATCCAACACCGTTTTTTAGCTCACTGCACCATCCCAGTTTCAGAACCTGGCTGTATGCAAATTAGTCTGTTCCTGTCCCAGTGCATGATGGGAACAGGGCAAACCAAACTACAAAAGCCAATTCTTACACTGGGAAGGAAACAAGCTCCCGGGGACCGGTTTCTGGCATTACAGCCGTCTTCGGCCCGGTTTGCTTGAATCCTGATGGTGCAATGAGCAAGGGTCTCACATCTGAGAATACCCTTCCACGCTTAGGGTGGACAAAAATATTTACAACAAGGGGTGGTGAGGGACAGAGTCTCTGAATTAAGCAGAAAGCTCTCACCCAGTCAAGAGATCAGGGCTAGATCCAACACCGTTTTTTAGCTCACTGCACCATCCCAGTTTCAGAACCTGGCTGTATGCAAATTAGTCTGTTCCTGTCCCAGTGCATGATGGGAACAGGGCAAACCAAACTACAAAAGCCAATTCTTACACTGGGAAGGAAACAAGCTCCCGGGGACCGGTTTCTGGCATTACAGCCGTCTTCGGCCCGGTTTGCTTGAATCCTGATGGTGCAATGAGCAAGGGTCTCACATCTGAGAATACCCTTCCACGCTTAGGGTGGACAAAAATATTTACAACAAGGGGTGGTGAGGGACAGAGTCTCTGAATTAAGCAGAAAGCTCTCACCCAGTCAAGAGATCAGGGCTAGATCCAACACCGTTTTTTAGCTCACTGCACCATCCCAGTTTCAGAACCTGGCTGTATGCAAATTAGTCTGTTCCTGTCCCAGTGCATGATGGGAACAGGGCAAACCAAACTACAAAAGCCAATTCTTACACTGGGAAGGAAACAAGCTCCCGGGGACCGGTTTCTGGCATTACAGCCGTCTTCGGCCCGGTTTGCTTGAATCCTGATGGTGCAATGAGCAAGGGTCTCACATCTGAGAATACCCTTCCACGCTTAGGGTGGACAAAAATATTTACAACAAGGGGTGGTGAGGGACAGAGTCTCTGAATTAAGCAGAAAGCTCTCACCCAGTCAAGAGATCAGGGCTAGATCCAACACCGTTTTTTTAGCTCACTGCACCATCCCAGTTTCAGAACCTGGCTGTATGCAAATTAGTCTGTTCCTGTCCCAGTGCATGATGGGAACAGGGCAAACCAAACTACAAAAGCCAATTCTTACACTGGGAAGGAAACAAGCTCCCGGTAGCTTGTCTCCTTTCTGGTAAAGAATTGGCTTGGTAGTTTAGTCTGCCCTGTTCCCATGATGCACTGGGCCAGGGACAGACTGATTTGCATATAGCCAGGTTCTGAGCTGGGATGGGGCAGTGAGATAAATAACGGTGATGGATCAAGCCCTGATCTTTGGACTGGGTAAGAGTGGTCTGCTCAATTCAGACACTCTGTTCATCACCACCCCCTTTTGTAAATCGATTCAAAAAATCGAGGCACTTTATACACTAAATGAAACTTCCTGTGAGGTAGGCTGCTGGTCTGTGCAGGAAATGTATATTTAGTGCTCATTAGAACCCAAACATTTGAAAAGAGGTCATGCACGTGTTATCTGCTGAACAGATGTATGCCTCCCTATGAAAACATACTAGCCCGTCACCATGCAAGGTATGTGGTTCTTTTTATTTTAAATTGGGCAATTAATATTGAAACCATCACCTGCAGGAACAGAAATTGTAGCCCCGGCCCTGTAAAAGAAGTGCTGGTGCTGGGCACCTGAAAGCATCTGCTCAAATTGAGCACTGGTAATAAAGGTATTCACACAACAGGCACATTCAGTCCTTGGCCTCTCTGCGAGCATCTTGAAAATGGTAGTGTGCCAATTGTGAGCTAGCATATAAAGGGGGTCACACTACTCTCAAATATGTACCCAAAGAAAGGAAACGAGGATGCAGTGCTCACGGGTGAGTGGAGGGGCATGTTCTGTGTGCATGGGACATGGAAAGGTGGAGGAGATGAAAGGAAGTATGCACAAAAAGGAGAGAATGGAAACTGTTGGAGAGGAGAACGACTGCTTGAGAGGCATGCAGGTGCAAGATTCCAGGAATACATGGGGAGGAACATGGGAGCATGTTTCAAAGAGAGAAAGAGTGCAGAGGAAAATGGTGTGAAAAAGAAAGCGAGAGAGAGTGAGACACACTGAAGACCTTACCACATACACAGAGCTTAGTTATTTAATTCAAAGTGCTTCACTCCTTTCAGAGAACCCCACAGCTTTCACACCAATAAAAGTCACTTTCATTTTCAGTTGGTTGTTGCTTAGCGTGAATTAATTTGACAAGAAATGTGGTCATTTTTTTTGTTTTCTAATAAAGGTGCCAGGAAGCCCCTCTGTGCTCCATGTAACGATACATAAATGTAATAAAACAATTGTGTTTAATAATATTGATAATAAACCTTATCACCAAATTTGAGTAAATACCCTGTTGCCAGTCAGTTTAAAATCATTTAATCCATCTTAATCAAAGGCCCATTGAGAAAAAAACTTGACTTTGAAACAAATAAGTGAATCAGAGCTATTGCGGACCCACAATCTGCCGAACTAAACAACTGAATTTCCAGCATCTTTTAGAGAGGGACAGACAGAGGGACGAATATAGGGTGGCAACAAACATTACCCGGGGCTTCACTGGTACCCAGTAAACAAAGGGGTCAAAGGTTTACATACTTTAGTACAACACACGCACTGCAGTAAAAAAGGAAAGGATGTTTAAACATTTATGGGGTACAATTAAAAAGACCTTTGAATATAGCTGCAGTGACACCTTGCACTTTCAAAACGTGCAGTTCACAATTGATATTGTAACAAGTCACCGCAGCATATGCTGTTCCCCTGCACTGAGGCGTGAATGAGCTTCTGGAGTTCAGTGCCCCTCTGCCTGACAAAAGCCTGCCCCTTACTCCATCCAGCTCAGAGCCGAAGATGCAATAAAACCCACACACCACGTGCACACACACACACACACAACACCCTGCGAGCATCCAGAGCTTTAAGCAAACGTGCTAATAAAAATAGACACAACTGAATTGGACCTACCAAAAGAATAGCGAAGTGTTCTCACTCGCTGACTTTTCTTGTGTCAAAACCCTGCTGGAGCTGTGTCCTGCTTGCGACGCAACTCCAGCAATGCGCCGCTTTTACGGCACAGATGCATCACGCATCTGTGCTGTTTTTGCCCCATGGTGCGCCGCATTGTAAATGCGGGGCATCCATGGTGGCGTAGCAGCAGCGCACAATAAGTTGCGCATCCCTGCTGATATGCAGGGATGCGCCACTTATTGTAAATCTGCCCCAAAGTTTACAGTCTATTGAGGATCCCCAGTGAGAAAAATCAGGGCAGCACTGCGAGGCAGCAATTTTCACAAATCACTGCCCTTAGAAATTGCAGCACTAACTCAAAAGAATGTGAATTCTTTATCTAATGGTTCCAGTTTTTCAGGCTGTGGAAGATTACACAGGGGCCTTAAACTATTCAATTTTCAGCAGTTACAGCTTATTTTAGAGCATTTTTCACAAGTGAAAGGCAAATGGAGGTACAAATCTATTTCAGTAATGAAAAGTGGACCTCTGATCGCCTGTTGCCATCTAAAAAACAGCAACGTTATGACTGAGAAAAAATGTATTCAGAGAACATCTTCCAATTGAAGTGCTTGTGTACAAGTGGGTGAGGGGGCTTTGTAACATTGGGGACATTTAGCAAACACAATCAAGGCTTTAAAGCAATGCAAGCTGTTCTAAAATCGGGATATCTAAATTAGATCAGGAGTTGCAATCTGCTATGTCCTGATTAAGCGTCTCTAGGAAAGTGATGAAAATTAGGCGCTAGTTCGGAGGCGACATCTTCTCTAGCTTGACCTCTCTGCGGCACTGTCTTGCATACAGGGAATACAGCTGCTCAGGGTACATTTAAACTTATCAGAGTGGAACCAATTTCCGCTCTTCGGGACAATGAGCATCATTGGGCTGAAAGGATGTTTTCACTCTGCGACAATGGCTTTCACACACAGGGGAACACGATGTGCGCGGTGGGTAAAAGAGCAGCAGAGCTTTTTTTAATGTAAATAGAAAACACTATGCACAGCATTGTACATTTGAAAAAGACAAATGAGTTCCGGGGTTGAAATATATCTAAATAAAATACTTCTTTTGAATCGCCATTATATTTATATGATGCTATGTCTATTCTTTAGCTTATTTCTAAAACTGAAAAAGAAAACACGAAAAGTAAAAAAGACTGATACACAGAATGCACCATGGTACCTAAACAACCTTTAGCCCATCACCTGCTCTTAGCTCGAGGCACTCAGCACCGACCTTGGAGAGAGTGAACATTCCAGCAACTCCGGGGCACAGCATTGGAATTATCAGCGCCGAGTCAGACACGAAATACCACCCACGTGTTGCTGCAGTCACGCTGCTCCGATGCGTCCCACATCCTGTTAGCTCCTCAGCTTGCGGCTGCCACGTCACAAAACCAGCCAATTCCAAATACCCCCACGCGCGGCATCCAATGATGGAAGCTGCGGGGCTGACGAGCCAATCCTGGTGCTCTATGATGCACCAGGATTGGCTAGAGGGGCATTTTTGCTGCTCGCCCTGTCGCCCTTTGTGAACCCGGGCTGTGGCAGGCGAACAGCACCCCTGGGTCCCGCTGGGGACCTTACAGTACGCATGCTTGAGGAAGTACCCAACTTTCCCAAGCATGCGCACTGCACTGTAAGTTCCCGATTGCGCAACTATCGGGATTGCGCAACTGCAGCAGGCCACCTGGTTGTTGCAATGAATGTATTGCAATGTATTTATTTTAATTAGAGAAGGATTGCGGCCGGCGGCAGCGATGCAGGTCCATGTGGTGGCTGGTGGGGCTACGCCCCTACGCCCCAATGGACACACCGCTGCTGACAAAGAGGCAGGTCTTGTATGGAAAAAATACCCGATGGGTGAGCCAACATACAGGGAATAAGATTTAGCTGGAACCTGAATAATATAAATCTATGACGTGGATTTGTCACAGCCCTCATTAGATGTGGGTCCTTCTAGGTAAGCTCGCACCATATATTTTGTTCGATTATTGTGTTTCTTCTGCCATGTAATTAAAAAGGCAAGTTTTAATTGCTTTTATTTTTAGATGTTCCGGCAGTTACTTGGTGTTTCAAATATAGTCGCTAGACTAAAGAAGTCAGGGTGTTTTTAATAGATGTTCCAATGCAAGACAATCCATCATAAACTGGTGAGTAGGGTAAGCAAGATCTCTTCTCCAGATGGCGTGCCAAAGGAGAATTGGTGCCAAGCATATCTGATCTGATATGTAGGGAGCTTTCAGCTCAAGATGACAATTATAATAAGAGCAACTTTTTGGGAGACCCACCAGTTTCTTCCAGAAAGTATATTTTATTGATTGCAGTTTTGCATGGTTAGTATATCCCTACATGCCAGCTCCATACGTGGCCACAGAGGCAGACTTAGCCAGGTATACTTTCTTTACAGCATCTAGTGGTTTGGATCCTACTTTTTTGGTAAAAGAAAATAGAGCACCAATACTTTGTTCTAAAAATAAGCTCCTGCTTGTAACCATATTGGTCCATGTCAGCGTTCTATCAAATGTCACCCGCAAATAAGAGAATGTACCGGCCTGTGCCGCTCTCCAGCTTGCTATATAAAAGGAGGGCACTTTTTTCACATTAGGACCAGTCACTAAGATAAAAGATTTTGCCTTGTTACTTTGTAAATCTAGCTGTTTCATAAAATTCACATATATATGTCTAAAAGCTTCTGCAATGCTATGCCAGTGCGCGCAATAAGGACCGCATCATCTGCATAAAGGAGAATAAGGATGCAGACTTTATTCATCTTTGGGACATCCGGGGTTGAATCGAAGAGGGGGGCCTCTACTCCGTTAGTGAACAGTAAAAGAGAAAGGGGGCAAGAAAACACCCCCGATGAAACCCCCTATTTATAGGAAACCACCTAGCACGTTCTCCCTGCTTCCCATAACGGACATAGGCCGCAGCCCTAGCATATAACTGTCTTATAAAAACTATAATTGCCTTGTCAATCCCTAGCTCCTTCATGGTTCTCTACAGATGGTGGTGAGCAACGCAGTCAAAAGCTGCGGATAGGTCCATAAACGCCAAGTATAGCTTTTCTTGTTTAGCTTTTGTATACTTGGCAATAAGCAGGCTCACATTTAGGCCCTGGTCCTGTGTACCTTTTCCCTTCTTAAAACTATATTGGGAAGGAATCAGAACATTAGTATTAGTGGCCCATTCCTCTAATCTATTCAAAAAAACCCGCCCCACAAGCTTAGCTGTACTGTCCAAGATTGAAATGGGCCCATCATTTTTGGGCTCCGATTTATCACTAGAATAAATTAATGCCCTGTGTGACTCACAAGTCAGTAAACAGATGGAAAACTGGAAGATTACTTTATTGTGGTCTCTCTTTTTCTTTATCTTGTCTGAAGAGATAAGTATGTATAACACATTTATAAGAGCTAGAAGTGATAGAGAATGTTAAATTACCTTAAATTATTAAAGGAGAATTAAAATATCCTAAAATCCTAAAACAGTCAACACACTGTTAAGCATTAATGTTAGAAATACATCACTAAAGGAGCAATTAAGGGATTTAGCATATAGTGGAAATGTATATATGCTACAGCCTGCTCTATGTATTTGAACTGAAGGTCTTTAGACCTTCATGTAAGTTAATACATTGAATGAAGTAATTATTGCGGCATGATCCAGTGAAGGCCACAACTTGAATTTTGCTAAATCTTTTGAGTCCATAACATGTGGTTATCCTTGGTATCAAGACATACAGTAAATTGCCAGCTAGTAATGCCGAGAACAAAAGAATTAAAACAGGAAATACCACTCTAATGAATTGCCTGGAATGACGATAAATATCATGTAACAGGAGTAATTCCCCATCCACGAACCTTACCAACAACGTTCAATACAATATTTTCAAAGTATTTTATTGTGCTGTAATACTTGTTATGAAAACGTTGATATATATATATATATTTTTTTAAAGTCCCATACTGCTCTATGACCAAGTGCTACATCACCACCTCAACTTTCTGCATGTGACAACATGACTCTTGAGCGGTGACACCACGACTTCCCATCAGCCTGCAGAAATATTCATCATCCCAACCGTGCCCGTCCAAAAATAGAGCCCTGCACGTCTGCAGAGCCCACTCGAGGCACTCCAAAAGCATTTTACAGACATTTGCCAGTGTTAGACTTCTGTCAATTCACATAGAAGCAGGGACAGTAGTGCACATGCGTCTATTTTAAATGAAATAAAGCCGTCTGCAGCGCAAAATCTAAAAACCTGTATAATTTTTGAGTAGCCTATTGTTAGCTCCCTCCAGTCTATCTGTATCCCTTGAGACATCCTGCATCCAGAACTTGACTTAATACTTCAGCTACATATATATTAGTCAAATGTAAAAACTGAATCAAGTTGGATTTTACCAGATAAAAATCTGCCCTCTGAATCGGTTTGATTAAAAATTTTAATTGAAGCTTTTATGAAAATAAAACTGCCACACCATTTTTCTTACCCACTGCTGTGGAAGAAATGATTTGACGGACTCATTTCTTTTGTATATAAGCTAGTATTTTATCATCAATATGTGTTTCTACAATAGGCAAATGTCTGCTTATGCCGAAATAAGTAATCTAAAACTTCATACTTTTAACAGAATGTCGTAATCTCTTAACATTTGAAGAAAATATTTTATTGTTATGAGTACTATCTATAGTTCAAGGTATAAACGAAAAAGTATAGTTTGGGGACAATATTAAAAGGCATAGATAAGAAGCAGTGGAGATCCATAAATTAGCTCTGGAGCAAAAAGAAACTCAAGAAATGAAAACATACGGACACATATAGAAGGACAACAGAGAACATAAATAGTAATAGTGAGACATACACGTGTATTGAGAAGAAAAGTCAAGTGAGAGAAACGCCCGTAGGGATCATAAGGACGTATAGATGGGGCTAATAAGTATGAAAGAAAGACTTCAGTTACTATCAGTTTGATGCTTCACAAATATCCACTGAGAGTGGGAAGTGGTTATCCAAGAATGCTTGAAAATCATCTGGATGATGAAATGATTTGGAGATGTCGTCTTTTCAAATATGCATAGTGGAAGGGTCAAAGAGACCATATTTGAATCCAGAGATCCTAAGTCATGGTCTTAAAGCGGGGAAATCTTTACGAATGGCAACTGTCTTTTTAGTGAAATCTTGCATAACAAAGATTTTATTGCCGTTAACGATAGGAAAAGGAATTTCTTGTGATAAGTGTAATTAGTTGCACAATTTTTGCTTTATTATCATTTATTTTACTTTCATTATCTGCAACCTTCATTGGAGACCTGCCATTATCTTTACAAATGTTTTTAATCTCAGAACAATATTGTCAGTATTAAACCTAACCGCAGGGGGGGCAGAGGCGGGAGGAAGATGGCGGCGGGTTGACGCCGGCCGTGAGAGCTCCGTCCCCGATCGGGAGAAGTCTGGTTTTACCGGCGTACCTGTACCTTCATAGCAAGCTGCACAAATGACAATTATGCGGTGAGCATAGGAAGACTATTTTCCCTTTCTGAATACTATTTCTTACTAATGTTTTGTATCTTTATTTTCACCCGCAATCCCGCCGAGAGCAAGCTGAGCCTAGTGTGCATTAGGACCCGGAGATTCGATGGGCGTAGACGCTGAGCTCAACATCGGACGCGGGGAGGCCGGGAGCCGAGGCGAGCGAAGAGAGACCGGCATAGCAAGCTGATCAAGTGTATGGCGCAGGATTCAGGGAGCAGCGGCAAGAGTTTACCCACGAAGACGCGGGACCACGGCAGTGAGCGGGTACCGTTCCTGGGTCGGAGAGGCGGGAGGAGAGTTGTCCGGCGTTTGCAGTGTGCCTTTTACAGATAGGGGGCTTGGAGAGAGGCATAGTGTTACACTCGGGGTTGTTTTAGGTTACAGATATCGACACAGGCTTCCTGCGACATATCCACAGGTCTCAAGGGGATGGACTCTGATATTGACATAAATACCAAGACTATTCAGACCCCCTTAGTAACCCTGAAAGAACTTTGTCTGCAACAAGGGTACCAAAAGGAGAGTAATAGCAATTTAGAGATCAAGGAAACATTACGAGCATCAGAAGTGCTGTTGCGGCTCGTCCAGTTATAATGAGTAGATATCTCCTTCGCTCCCTACCAGAGAGGGAATATCCGCATTCTTCTTCGAATCAAGCTCATGGCTTGTTTCCAGCCCCTTTGACTCCCAAGCAAAATAAAAGAGAAAGGAGGGGGAGAAATGAAATAGAAGAGGTGAAAAAACAGAAAAAAATCTCTACGGTACTAAAACCTGCCCCCTCTCTAAAATCGTACTTTGAAATATTGGAGAAAACTGTATCTAGTTTAGATACAGCCGTTAAGCAGACGATGCCGCAGATCGAATCTCAGGTGTCTACTATTGCCACTACTCCCGGCCCTAGCCCTAGTTCCGCTGTGATGTCTCAGAATAAGTATGCCCCTCTGCTCTCAGAACCAGAGACAGACCTGGGAGATTGTATCTTCAGTACTTATATACAGGATGGTAGCAGGGAAAACTCTAGCCATCAGACCTCCGCTGAGCCTTTATCAGGTATTACCCTACAAGCAGCAGTTGTTAATGCTGGCAATTTTTCATCTGAGGTAGCTGACCCCTTTGGGGAGAACAGCCAAAGAGAGGAACATCAACAACAACAGAAAGCTGAGAATATGGAAGGCTTTTTTAGATCCCTACATGAAGACCTTTTGGCGAAACTACTACCCAAATTCGAAATATCTGAAGGAAATCAGAAAGAAATTACCGAGAAGTGTACTAACCTTGAAAGTAAACTGGATGATATCTGCACAAGAACAGAAGTCTTAGAAGGAGAGGTAGCAGTTCTTACGAGAGTCTCACAAGCACATTCGAAAACAATATCTGAATTGAAAGCTCAGAATCAGACTCTGCAGCAGGATATGGAACGTTTGGAGATACATTAGAGATGTAATAATCTGAAATTTCTGAAAATTCCCGAGGGAGCTGAAAATGGAGACGTAAAGTCCCTGGTCTGTAAGCTGTTAAAAGAAGGAGTTTTGAAGGACAGACTTGATATCAATCTTGAGAATGAAATACAGCGGGCACATAGAGAACCCTTTAGACGCCATCCGGACAGGAATGCTGCCAGAAAAATGTTGGTAAATTTCCTTTCATATTCAGTAAAGGAACTGATACTAGGTAGGGCTCTCATTCACCCCACACTTCAGATTGATTCCTCTAAGTACTTAATCCGCTCTGTTGTTGGCAGAGTGAAAGCGCAGAGGCAGTGGGAGTTGGGGACCCGGATGCAGGAATTAAGAGGGTTAGGTGCACAGGTCATGATGAAGTTCCCGGCCTCATTGTGGGTGGTATGGAATAATAAAACGTACAACTTTACGTCCCCTCAGGAAGTCAACAGTTTTCCCATTAGTCTGAAAGGAGCTCAGAGATAGCTATACATTATAATTAACCATATGAGAGGAGTAGATATCACAAAACTTTGACGGCAAGAATATACGGGGCTTAAATAATTGGAGCACAGTATATATTGTATATATTGATACATACATACATAGATAATACACAAAATAAAAGGGTGTAGAAAACAAAGAAGAAAACATACCAAAAAAAAGAAAAAAAAGAAGAATAAAAACACAAAATTTAAGATAAAAAATGGGTGTAGGAACATTATTTTACATAGCTGACGTAACTGGGGCCAGAATCCAGATCGGGGGTGGGGCCCCCAAATGGCAATACAATCGCCAAAGGTAATAAGGGGGGGTTCCTGTGATGTGATGTGATTAGGTACTTGTATAGCGCGCTACCACTCCGAGGAGCATCTTGGCGCTGTGAATCCCTATGTCAAGCAGATGACCATAGCTAGACCGTCCGAGAGATGGAAGAGGATCATATTAGGGTTTTGCATACTGTGTCTGGCAGTGAGTAGATCCATGTTTTTAGCTTTTTCCTAAAACTTGATTCTGTATTGGCTGCACGGAGATGTTGGGGTAATTTGTTCCATGCTTTTGCGCCAATAACAGATAGGGATTTACCTCCCTTGGTCGTCAGCCTAAAATTTGGGACGATAAGCAGATTTGCTGTGGATGATCTGAGTTCACGTGTCGGATGGTATTGTTTGAAGTATTTCCGTAGGTAAACTGGGCCTTGATGATGAAAGGCCCTAAAGGAAATTGTCAGAACCTTGAACAGAATGCGTTTTTGTATCGGGAGCCAGTGCAGCGCATCTAGAGTAGCAGAGGCCGAGGATGTTCTTGCCCAACCTAAGACTAACCTGGCCGCAGCATGCTGGACCATCTGAAGTCTATGCAGGGCAGATCTGTTCAGCCCTGCATACAGGCTGTTGCAGTAGTCCAATCTTGATGTTACCAATGCTACTGCAACCGTCCGTCTGGCACTCAGAGGGAGCAGCTTAAAGAATTTTCTCAAACCTCTAATGATGTTAAAGCAGTTTCCGGCCACTTCTCTAGTTTGTTGGTTAAAGGACAGAGTGTTGTCAAATTTAACCCCCAGATTTCTAACTGCATTGATGGTATTGGGTGGGGCCTCTGCCTCCTTAGGCCACCAGTACTGAGGGGAGAAGCAGTTATTAGGACCAAAAGGCACAATTTCTGTTTTAGCAGAATTACATTTTAGATGGTTACTGGTCATCCATAAAAATACTGCCAAAAGACATTCATTCAGAGTTACTTCAGCATTCGAAGCATTTTTGTCCAGAGTTAGTACCAACTGAGTGTCGTCAGCATATGCAATCGAGCCGATGCCAAACAAGGAGATTAGTTTGATCAGGGGAACCATATAAAGATTAAACAATGTGGCGCTCAAACTTGAGCCCTGCGGGACCCCTGTTGTCAGCATTTTCTCCTCGGAGCGGAATTGGCCCAGCATGGTGACCTGACGCCTAAGTGCCAAAAAGCTTCTGAACCATTCGAGAACGGTTCCTTCTATGCCCGCATCAGCTAGGCGATGTAAAAGGATAGCGTGGGATACCGTATCAAATGCTGCAGAGAGATCTAATAGGATCAGGACAGCCTTCTTTCCATGACCCAATGCAGCTCGAATGGTTTCAGTGGTGAATAGTAGTGCTGATTTGGTGGAGTGGTGTGCCCTAAAACCAGCTTGGCACAGATGGAGGATTTCATTCTCCTCCAAAAAGGTCATCAGCTGTTTGTTGACACAGGATTCGGTCAGTTTGCATAGAATTGGGAGAAGCGAAATTGGGCGTAGATTTAGAAGAGTAGCCGGATCTTTGACAGCTTTCTTTTGCAGGGGTCTAACTGCGGCCACTTTCCATCGCGAAGGGATCTCGCCAGATGCGAGGGAGGCATAAATAATGGAATTTATTTCAGGGTTGACTTCTCCTACTATTGCTTTCAGCAACTTTGGGGGACAGGGATCAAAAGGAGATCCTGATTTCATTGCGGATATCGCCTTATGCGTATCTTCCAGACTAATGGGGTCAAAGGTTTCCCAGCAGGGTTTATGAATGCTTAAATTTGACTTGACCTCTGATTCCTCTGACTTAAACAGTGGAAAGTCTTTCGCGATAGTGTCTATTTTCTGGGTAAAATAGTCAGCTATCTTATCACATAAGTTCTGCGAGGGTAGGATCTCTTGTGTCAATGCCTTGGGGTTTCTGAAATTGTTCACAATTTTAAATATTTCTTTTTGTTTGTTACCTGTCGCTTCGATTTGTGCCGTATAATACTTGGCTTTGGCATTTTTGATCGCAGCATGATAGTGTCTCCGCCCCGTCTTATATGCTCTTTTTTCCTCCTGCTCATAGTGGCGTCGCCACTTTCGCTCTAAAATTTTAACATTGACCAACATTTCTTTTAGAGGGCCTGAGAACCAAGGTGCAGAGTACTTTTACTTATTGGATTTAGATCTTGTCACTGCGGTTTTAATCTTGTTTCCTATTTCAGTCATCCAGTCCTCAAATCTCTGATTGTCAGTGTGGATGTTTCCTGAGAGAGTAGGTTTACTATCCTTTGCCCAATTATAAAGGTCGGGGTGTTCAATGATTTTGCCCCAGCAAGGTACAGGTTTATCCTTTAGGTATTTATCCTTCTTTTTCCTCAAGGAGGGAGGAGGGTGGTGGTAGGGGGGTGGGGTGCTAAAGAGGAAATATTTTCCTCATATACCTAGAAAAGATGAGATAAGCACGATTCAACTCTTAAATAGAGTAGACATTGGAGCTAAATTTATGACTGGATTCCCTTTCTTTTGTGATAAATATGAAATATGAAATATGGAGAATAAAATAAAATAAAAATAATAAGTTGGAATGTTAACGGATTGAGGGAAAGTAGGAAATTTAATAGAATCTGCAAATTTTTTAATAAGTCTGAGGCCCATATTCTTCTCCTAGAAGAAACCGACCTTGAAAAGCAGGAATGTAAAGTAGTCTTTAAAAATCAAAAGTGGATACAGGACCTCCTCTGCTCTGAACAGAGTGGTAACACCAGAGGAGTGGCGATAATTATCAGAACTAATAGTGGGATAAGAGTCGAGAAGTACGAAACTGATCAGACAGGCAGATGGCTGACAGCATCGTTAGCCATAAAAAATATAAAGCTGACATGTGCAATATATTACGGTCCAAATCAGGACTCTCCAGAAGCTCTGATTAGCCTAAAAACTAGTTTTCTTGAACTAAATGCTCCCATTATTTTAGGTGGTGATTTTAATCTTGTATTTGATCCTAGGTTGGACCGCACATCTAAGGTTGCTCCGACCCCCTTTACCTAAATCTAAAAGAGAGCTTAGAAATATGATGAGGGATTTCAACTTATTAGATGTCTGGAGGGTTAAGAATTCAGAAAGACAGAGACTACTTGTTAGACCTGTCTGGCTTTTTGCGTAGTCCCTCCAATGTATTATTTATTTTGTCCCCTTTTTGCCCCTCATACCTTTAATAATTTTTGTCCACTAACTTTTTCTAGGTGTTGGTCAAGGGGATATGTGTTCTTTTTCCCCCTCATAGTTTTTCACCTCAGGCCCAGAGGCCTGTTCTGACAGGAATAGTTGGAACCACAAAATGGTGGCCACCAACTGCCCTAACTGCCAAACCCAGAACTTGCCCATAGACTAGTATAGGGCGTTCCAGAACCTTCTGGTCCCTTCTGGACTCCTGAGGGTCAGCCTATAAAAGGCGGAATGCTGGACAGCCATTTTGTCTGTCAGTGTGGAGCAGCTAGAGTGAAGGCTGAGGTCTGGTAGGGGTAGGATCCTGAAGGGTGGATTGCTCTACAAGGGTAGCCCTCTGTCTAGGTTTTTCCACCCCCCATACCTGTTGTCCTAGCCAAGTTAGTTCATCCTGCTGATCCTGGACAGTGAGGTGGAAGGGGTTAATTCCAGTAGCCTGTGGAGCTGAGTAGGACCCTGCCCTGGGAGCTGAACTAAGAGTTCCCCTGTGCCCCTAAGTCTGTCCAGTAAGGAGGGATAGGGGATTAGTGCTGAAGAAGAGCTCTGTGCTCTATTCTGAAGGAGCCCCCCTTTTTACCCCCCCTCCTCTCTAGAGCGTGGAAAGGAAGCACTTCCTCTGAATAACTTCAAGATTTCCTTACCATTGACTGGTCCTGTGGTGTGTGGCAAGCCTCTCAGCCTGTTAGGTGGAAAGTGAGGGGCTAGGATCTCGTTCTCTTCATTAAAATTGGGAGCGGGACCCCTGGGGCACCGATCGCGCTCCGTGTCAGCGCCTTCACAGGATCCACTGAGCCTGAGAAACCTTGTGAGGCTTTCTTCGTGAGCGGGACCCCGGGGGCGCCTACCGCGCTCCAGTCGCGTTGCTGTGCAGCGCCCCGGTTGTCAGGAGAAAGTGAGGGCGAGACACTGCCAAAAGGCGCCTTCGCGCATGCCCCAGTCGTTGCAGTTATCCCCGGAAGGAGGGGCCAGGAAGTGAGCAGGCCCGCGAAGGAGACGCTGTTCTTCCCTGAGTGCTTGCGCAGTAGGAGGCGGCGCCAGCGTGGGCGCATCGCGCCTGACAGCGAGAGAAGTGTCTTCGCCGGACCGGCGCTGAAGAGGAGCGCCAGGAGCCACGACCGCTGGAAAGTGGATTCTGCCTTCTCCCTTCCGCTCGAGCGCCACATCGAGGAGTTGGCCCGAGTGAGGAAGGGAGAGCTGAGAGGCCCGGTAGTGGCCTGGGGGCATCGTTGATTCTGCCTGTTTCCTTCCGCTCGAGCGCCACATCGAGGAGTTGGCCCGAGTGAGCGGGGGGAAGAGCTGAGGAGCTTTCGGAGGCGAGAGAGCCTTTCCAGCCCTCGGTTCCTTGGCCTTATCATCTGTTTTATCCCCCTTTCTTCTGGCGCAGGAAGGTTCCAGCATCAACCTAAACTCAAGTAAGGAGATATTCACGAGGGGGAAGTGACCTTCACAACCAGAGTAAGACTAGTGCCCGTGAATGAGATCTGATAAGTAAATGAACAGAGAATCTGTCCCCAGGAGAGCAGTGCCCTTAAGGAATCCCTGTTGAGACTTCATTAAATGCTAGTTTAATTGGATATAACCAGTTCTTCTTTGGTCCATAGTAAAGGGGAAAGAAATGTGTAACCTTCTCTAGGGGAGTACAAGCTATTCCACAGGGAAAGTAATGTTCTTTGATGGGGAGGTGACAAGCTAAGCAGGGGCAGTGTAAGGTTAACAATGAAATGGTTATTGCTTGCCTGACTAAATATAAAGTGCTGGCACTGCCTCTCCTAAAGCAATGTTGTGATGAAAGTTATAGAAAGTCAAAATAGCAGAGTTTGATGGAATGTACTGTTAACACTGATTAATGTGATAAGTTGATACTTCTGAAAGTGCTGATACTACTTTTATATGACATCTGTATGTACTGAGTTATGATTTCCAGAGGTATAAAGTAGAGTATATTATTTTTATAAACAAGCACGTATTTTTCTAACTTTGGTGTAGTGTCCTTTTTAAGTGTTATTGCGTGGATTTTCTGCTGGGTGGTTTGCAACCTTCACATTTATGCCTCTAGTGTTTATGTCTTACCCTAGGCCAGGCTACCCTAGGTGACCTGACATCCCAGGTTCCAACAGATTGGTGCCTAGCGGTGGGATACTGACTTGGTTGCAGCTACTCAATAGTAATTAAACGCAATACACTGGCCTACACCAGGAGTTTTCTCCTAGCGGCCCTCCTAATTTGTCTTTTTATTTTTCCAAATTTGTTCCTGGTGGTGGGTGGAGGTAGCTTTAGGTTGCCCTTGCAACTCTAAAATTTCTGGTGTGTGTAATCTAGGTTTGCCTATTTCAAAATGGAGGTTTTTTTTAAAACCTTTATTTGCGAAATGCACATTACACAGCGTCTGCCTACAACCCCTCGGGGCCGGCCGCTATGACATATAGTGAAAGAATAAAAGGGGACAGTACACTGTTAAAACGATCTCCGAGCATACATTATAGTGTGGAGCATAGAACCGTAGCAAGAGGATATTAAAGGTTTAATTTTATGATTTTGTCGAAGAAAAACAACAACACACAAACACATGGTATCATACTGGCAAGGGTCATAGGAGGGGGGGGAAAGGGAAGAAGGAATAAATATATAAAGGAATGCATCTGGCAAGGGGGAGAGAGCATGAAGGAAGAAAGGACACATATGATATGGAGAACAGAAAACGGAAAGTCAATCATGGGGAGGAGGGGAGAGGAACCTCGTAATCAAGTGGAGGGGAACAAATATCACCACGGTACGAATTCCACTGAGCCCAAACCCTGGACCATTTCCTGGGACGCCCCCGTGCCTCATACACCGTCTTTTCTCGAAACATGCACCAGTCCATGTTATCCTTCCAGGCACTGAGGAGCGGTGGTCTGGCGGAGCCCCAGAGCTGAGCTATATCCCTCTTTGCAACCATGTTGCCCAGAGTGACCCAGAATGTCTGAGCAGCAGTACAATCCGTAGGCTCCCACACATTAAGCAAGCAACGTCTTGCCTCAGGAAGGAGGGGGACTCCAGTGACACGTCCCATCACATTGTGCACCCTAGACCAGAAGGCCGAGACAATCGGACATTCCCACAGAACATGGAGAAAAGTACCATCCATACCGCACCCACGCCTACACCGTCCATCCGTCACAAACCCTATTCGCACCAGACGCATACCAGTCACATATACACGGTGGAGGATCTTTAGCTGGACAAAACGAAGCCGAGTTGGAATAGCCACCTCCTTAGGGGAGGAAACAGCTGACTGCCAGTCCTCACCGTCTAGTTCAAGCCCGTCAGCTGTCCAGGAAGCACGAAGTTTCCCCAGCTGGTCAGCCCTGTTGTTAATGAGCTTCTTATATATTAAGGAAATCGTACTATCAGGGACATGGCCGTCTAGGACACGATCCTCCAGGGGGGGGAATATCAGTACCGGGGGGAAAGACGGAGGACAAGGCATGTCGAACCTGCATATACCGAAAGTGCTCCCTGTCATCAAGCTGGTATTCCAGTTTCAGGACTTCAAAGGACTTCACAGCGCCCCTGGCCCAAAGATCATCCACCTTACTGATCCCAATCATGTCCCACTTGTCAAACCCTTTCGTCTTCCAAAGGTTGCCCAATCGATCAGAATCATACAATGGCGTCATACGTGTCAGCTTACCACCCCAGCCCGTAGCCACAGTTGCATCCCTCCAGGCCCGCACTGCACACTTCGTAGGACCCGTAAGAAGACGGATTGGCGACTTTGAGTACAAAGCCCTATTGAAGTTGCCACCGGGCAGTAAAAATTTATCCAAGGCAAAGGCGGGAGGGGGTTCCGATGAGTACGTAGCATGATTAATGGCGCTCAAGTGCGAGGCCCAGTAGTAGCGTCTAATATCTGGCAAGGCAATACCACCATCGTACCAGGAAAGGGTGAGCTTAGACAGCGCAATACGGGCACGACCATCTCAGATCAATTGCCGCTGTAGACTCTCGATCTCGCGAAAATAGCGAGCGGGGACAGGGTCGAAGAAATTCTGCAAGGCATAGAGAAATCGGGGGAGCGACATCATTTTAAAAAGCGCCGCTCGACCCAATGGAGACAAGGGCAACTCACGCCATCGTCGCACATCTTGTTTGAGGCGGCGGAGCGGAGCATACAGATTTCGCTCATAACGGACCGCAGAAACCATAGAGACATAGATCCCCAAATATTTGAAGCCGTCAGCCGCCACCAAAATTGGGAACCTGCGAGGCAAAGGCGGCAGAACCCCGGCTATGACATAAACACAGGATTTGGTCCAGTTGATGACCAATCCAGAGTTCTTACCGAAGGATGTATGAACATCGAAGAGTACGTTCAAGGACTTTTGAGGGGAAGTGAAATAAAGAAGGATGTCGTCGGCATACAGTGAGACGCGATCCTCTAGATCTGGCGTCCACCGGATCCCTTTAATCGAGGGTTCCCACCGGAGCCACGCCGCAAGGGGTTCAAGTGCCAACGCGAATAGGAGCGGGGATAGCGGACATCCCTGGCGGGTGCCGCGGCCCAACGGGAAGGGGTCAGAGCTTCTGCCATTTACCACAAACTGAGCCAGTGGTTGTTCATAAAGGAGCCTGACCCAGGCAATAAAGTTAGGGCCAAAGCCAAACTTGGAGAGGGCCGCCCAAAGATAAGGCCATTCAATGGTGTCAAAAGCCATCGTAGCATCCAGAGATGCCACCACCGCCGGCTCCGTGAGAGTTGCAGCTCTCGCGAGAACACCATGAAGCCTACGCAGGTTAAGGGCCGTGTTTCTGTGCGGTATGAAGCCGGATTGATCCGGATGGATCAGGTCACAAATCACCGTCAACAACCCATTGGCCAGAACCTTGGCCAGGATTTTAGGTTCCGCGTTTAGCAGGGAAATGGGGCGATAGGAGGTGCAGCGATCACGAGGCTTGCCATCCTTATAAATGACCACTATAGTAGCTAGGCGCTGTTCAAGCGGAAGGATTCGTGCCTCGAACGCGTCAAGAAACATGTTGCGCAGATGGGCGGCCATCTTGTCCGGACAAAGTTTGTAAAGTTCGATGGGCAAACCATTGAGCCCCATCGCCTTATCTGAGCGCAAAGATCGGATAGCGAGGGCAATCTCATCCACCGTAAAGGGAGCCTCCAGAGCCAGGCCCTCTTCTTCCGAGACAGAAGGAAGAGCTATATCACGCAACAGCAGACGGGAATCAGCCTCATCACGATCACTCACCGGGGTATAAACCTTCCGGAAGTGATCAACAAAGCAGTCAACAATCTCACCGGGGTCAGACACACTTTCACCAGACTCGCGAACAATAACGGGCACAACACGACTCGCTCTTTCAGCCTTATCCAGCCATGCCAGGAGTTTGCTGGCCTTGTCACCCACATCATACAGCCGGCCCAATTGATTCGCTCGCATCAACTTAGCAGCATCGGTAACACAAGCCTTGTAATCCGCCTGTTTCAGTTCCAAAGTGTGTAACAGCGCAGGCGTGTCATCCCCACCCAGCTCACTTTCAAGCGCTGTAATTTCAGTCTTGAGGGCCAGAACGGCCTCCCTCTTAGCCCTCCGCTCAGCAGCAATGAGAGACAGTGCGGATCCCCGAATGACAGTTTTGAAGGCCTCCCAGAGAACCGTAGGGGAGGTCACCGAACCCACATTTTCATCAAAGTAACAGTCAATAGCCTTCACCATATCTGAGCGGAGCCGGGGGTTCCGGAAGTGCCAGGGGGGAACAGGGGGAACTCTGTTACCAAAAAGACCACCCACAGAAATCTTAATCATCAAGGGGGAATGGTCCGAGATACCCCGGGGGAGATGACGAACTCCTGCACCAAGGATAGAGTAGAAGCCTGCATAAAGAAGTAGTCTATCCGAGAGAGGCTGCCATGCGCACCAGAGTGGAAGGTATACTGCGTCAGGGTGGGGTGCAGCGAACGCCAAACATCCACCAGACCAAAAGTCTCATTCATATCATTGAGCCACATCTGGGACTGCGGCAACACTCTAGGAGGCAGCCGATCACTTTCGCCAGACATAACAGAGTTAAAGTCTCCGCCCATGATCAGCAGACCATCAGGGAGACCAAGAAGAGTCTTGCCAAGATCAGCGTACGTGGTGGCCTGCAGCCCCGGGGGAATATACACAACCACTAATACAATTGGCTTACCCTCCCATCTCCCGGAGACAGCAGCATACCGTCCCTGATCATCTAGGATAACATCATCAATCTCAAGGGCCAGGGAGGATTTCACCATTATACCCACTCCCCGGGACCCGGAGGTGAAACCAGCGTGAGCGGCCAATCGGTAGCCCCGACGGTCAAGAGCTTTACAAGCATTACCGATCAAGTGGGTTTCTTGAAGGAACACGACATCAGGGGCATTGTGCCTTATAAATTGTAAACACAATGCCGCGTTTAATCCTGTCACCCAAACCGTTGACGTTCCAAGAAAGAACCTGCATCTCACCCCCCCCCCATCCCAGGAAAAGCGACCCGAGCCAACCCCCTCCCACAGCCACAGATCCAGAATACTTGCAATCAATAACATACCATGAAAAAAGAGAAATAACAGAAAACATAAAACACAATCAAGTCCCCAGAAACCACCCCCCAACCAAGAGCCCGTTACAACGCCCCCCACCCTGCACCCCTGCTGACTAGAAAGCCACCCCAAACTGCAGTGTGCCTGTCGCCCCATCTGATCTACACAAAGAACCCCCGAGGAGGAAGGGAGAAACCACCCGTACCCGCACCACCACGGGCTTAATCATAAAGCATATAATAAAGATTACTCTGTAAAGTTCATAGTCTCAAGTCGGACCACTGGGGGCCCACGTTAAACCTGGGCCGTCGCACCACCTTCCGCACCACCAGGGCCTCCACTCTCGGTGTCATCTATCGGCAACGAGTCCAACCAGTCACTAGCACGATCCGGCTGATCGAAGAAATAAGCTCGTTCTCTGAACTCAATCCGCAAGCGAGCTGGAAACAGCATGGCGTACTTCAGTCCCATATCTCTCAGACGACGCTTCACTCCAAGGAATCGAGAACGTTGTCGTTGCACTTGGGGAGTGAAATCAGGATAGATAGAGACAGAGTTATTATCGTACTTCAACGGGCCGTGTTTACGAGCGGCCTGCAGGATAGCGTCTCTGTCCCGATAGTGGAACAGCCTAGCGATGATAGGCCTCGGAGGGCCTCCTGGCTTCACCTGACCACCTGGGAAGCGATAGGCACGCTCAACCGCAAAGAACTTGCTGAGACCTGCAGGAGCGAGTTTAGCGACAATGAGTTCCTCGACCAGTAAATCGATCGAGGCGGCACCATTGTCTTCCGGCACTCCAACCAAGCGTATGTTATTCCGCCTGGCCCTATTATCGTAGTCTTCCATGCGTTTGAGCAAAAGGTCGTGTGAGGAACGCAGATTCCCTATCTCGGATTGCGTCTCCGCCATGTCCGTCACCAAACTCGATGCCTTTAAGTCCAATGCCTTGACCCTCTCGTTCGTCTTGGCCAAATCGGCTCGAATAAGAGTAACATCCACAGCCACCGTGTCTATCTTGGACACGATGGCCTCGTATTGTTGACTCATATAGGCCTTGAGTCCAGAAATGGCGGCCAACAGGTCCTGAAGGGACACTTCTGAGGAAGACGACACGTCGGTCTTCGGGTCCTCCAAGCCAACACTGGTAGCACCGGGGGAACCTCTCGGTTGGGTATAGCGCTCGATCATATTGGACTGGATCGACCCCCCGCGAGTAATGTTCTTCCTGCGTTTCTCCGCCTCAGGTTTCGTCGCCATGTTGCATTCAGCGTCGGCCGGGGACACCCAGGTGTAGCGGGACGGTGACAAGTCCCAAACCTCAAAAGTCCAGTTTCACAAGAGGATGCCACGGGCCTCCTTGCCAGCACAAAGAAAGAAAGCGTTCACTGTGAGAGCGGCAGGCCAAGACAGAGTAGGAGGTCCCAAGGAGTCAGAGACGAGAGGGTTGGAAACCGAAAGTGAAAGTGGCACACCACCGGTGGGCCAGATGCCAAGCAGCCGTTGTTGTTGCATTACAGCTCGGCCATACTAGGCAGTTGAGACCCCGGTCGCGTCGGGGGTTAGGCCAGAAAGTTGGAGGCGATGTAAAAATGGTCCCCGAGGTCCGATTTCGACCAAAAAAGGATCAACAGCATCAGTGAGAGTAGCACTCCAAAAGCCCGTCGAAGTGACCAGGATATCTGCAGGATAGATAAAGAAGGGTGGCGCGGGTCTCAGGAGCTCTCTGCTCACGCGACCATCTTGGATGCCCGCGTAGCTCCTCCTTCAAAATGGAGTTTGCCTTAGAAAACCTAGAGGTCTATTCTGTGGCTCAGCTGAAGGAGTTCTGCCAGCAAATGGGGGTATTTTTCAAGCATGGTGCCAGGAAGGGGGAGCTCCAGACCAGTCTCAGGGCTTGGGTGGAGGCACACCGAGAAAGGAAGGAGGAGGATGAAGGGGTAGACCAGGACACGGTGGTGGAGATAGATGGGTTATTCCACTCTGAGGGGGAAAACTTACTCCCAGGACCAGTGTCCCACTCCAGGAGGGGCAGTAGCGCCTCTGGGGGAAGCTTAACTGAAGCCGAACTCACGGATAGGAGGGAAAAAAGGCAGTTGAGATGGGAGTTGGCTAAGTTGGAGCAGGAGAAGGAGGAGAGGAGGATGGCCCATGAGTTCAGGCTGAAGGAATTAGAACTCAGAAGCTTGCGACGGGGGTCCTCTCCTGAAATGAATGGTGGCAGTGAGACAAAAGAGACAGCCAGGGAGTCCAGACCCTATTTACCGAAAGACCTTACAGCTAGCTTCAGTCAGGGGGACGACATAGCTAAGTGGCTGGCTGCTTATGAGGTCTCCCTAAGAGCCCATGGGGTGCAGGAAAAGCACTGGGGGGGGTGGTTTGTATAAATACATGCCTCCTGCTGGTCGGGACACCTTGCTGGCCCTGGAACCAGAGGAACAAACCAACTACCCCACCATGAAGCTGGCGTTGTTAAGGAAGTTTGGGCTTACCCCAGAAAGGTACTGTCAGAAGTTCAGGGGGAGCCACAAATTAAGCACCCAGAACTGGGTGGACTTCCTTGACTACGCCAGAAAGGCCTTAGAGGGTTGGGTCAAGGGCAGTGAGGTGAAGGATTATGAGGGGCTGTATGATCTATTTTTGAAAGAGCACCTCCTCGAGAAATGTTTTCCCGAGCTGCGCCAACACCTGGTGGACAGCAAGCTGACCAATCCCCGGAAGCTTGCAGAGGAGGCGGACATCTGGGCAAGTACCCGGGTGTCCTCAAAGGGGACTGGAGGGGATTCTTAAACAGCCGGACAGGGCGCCCCCCAGAAGAAGGAGGGGGGAGAGAAAATGAAGGAGTTCTCTAAAGGTCCCCAAAATAATTTCCAAGGAAAGGGAGCAGGTTTCACCCCTAAGGCAAACCCGCCCAGAAACCCTAATCCTGGCCAAAGCCAGCAGCCAAGGGTTCTCCACTGTTTTGAGTGTGGTGGTGTTGGACATTATAAGGGAGATGTCAGATGCCCAAAGAGACCACCCCCTCCCACCGGAGGAAAATCACCGGGAGTAGCTAGTGTAGCGCTCGGGGAGGAGTTGCCCTTAGATAAGGGGGGTGAGTGGGCGGGTGTCACCTTAGTGTCCCTGGGAGAGCGGGAGATGGTTCCAAAGATCCAGGTGCCCCCAAATACTACAAAGTATGGGCAGTGGGTCACCATCAATGGCCAGAGAGGGGAGGCTCTGAGAGATACAGGAGCCAGTATGACTATGGTGAGAAGTCAACTGGTGTCTCCAGAGCAGGTGGTTCCCAATGTACTCCACCCCGCCGCGATGGTTGACGGCAGAATGGGCCACTATCCAGTGGCTGAGGTTCCCTTTGAATGGGAGGGGGTTGCAGGTTCACTTCGAGTTGCCGTAAGCCCTGCCGTGCCAGTCGATTGCCTGTTGGGGAATGACATGGAGCACAACACTTGGAGAGAGGTGGAATACCGGACGCATTCTGCGATGCTGGGTACACCTGACTGGGCCTGTGCAAGCACACGGACTGCGACTGCCCGGAGAGGGAGTTTGCCTGGGTTGGAGCCTGGAACAATGGCCCAACCCGCTGCTAAAAAGGGACAGACCCAGAGACAGGGAGAGCCTGCTCCGGCTTCCACACCCCATGTGACAGATCGGCCACCTGTGGTGGTGGACCAGGAGTCCGTGGAGGGGGAAGTAGACTCTCTGGAGGATTTACCCATCCCTGCTGAGTAACATGTGGAGGGAGGTCCTACCAGAGAGGAATTCTGTAAGGGGCAGAGGGAGTGCCCCACCCTTGAGGGACTGAGGCGACAGGCTGAAGCCCAAGCAGCAGGTGATGTTACGGGACACTACCATATTTACTGGGAGGATGGACTCCTCTACAGTGAACCCAAGGTACCCTTACCTGGTTCATCAAGGGCCTTGGTAGTCCCGCAGCAATACCGAGCCTTTCTGCTAGAATTGGCTCATGCTATACCTCTGGCAGGACACTTAGGCCAGGACAAGACCTTTGCTCGGCTTGTCCTCCACTTTTACTGGCCTCAGATGAAAGTGGCGTCCAACACTTACTGTCGGACATGTGTAACCTGCCAGGCCAGTGGGAAAACAGGGGTGAAGCTAAAGGCTCCCCTGGAACCACTTCCAGTCGTTAGCACACCCTTTGAGAGGGTGGGCATCGACATTGTAGGGCCTTTAGATCCACCAACAACAGCTGGTCACAGGTTCATCCTGGTACTGGTGGATCATGCCACACGGTACCCAGAGGCAATTCCTCTGAGGACAGTCACTGCACCTGTGGTGGCTAGAGCCCTAATGGGGATCTTTACCCGAGTGGGATTCCCCAAGGAAGTTGTGTCTGACAGAGGGACCAACTTCATGTCAGCTTACATGCGGGCAATGTGGAAGGAGTGTGGAGTGACCTACCGGTTCACCACTCCTTATCACCCCCAGTCGAATGGACTGGTTGAGAGGTTCAATAAGACCTTGAAGGTCATGATCAGAAGTCTGCCCAAAAGCCTGCGGAGGAAATGGGACGTCCTCCTACCCTGTTTGCTCTTTTCCTACAGGGAAGTGCCACAGAGGGGAGTGGGCTTCAGCCCCTTTGAACTTCTGTATGGGCATCCTGTACGCGGTCCTCTCAGCCTGGTGAAGGAAGGTTGGGAGAAGTCTCCCAGGAAACCCCCCCAGGATGTGGTGAGCTATATGCTGGCCTTCAGGAGCCAAATGGCGAAGTTGTGGAAGCAAGCTTCTGACAACTTGGAGGCCAGCCAGGCAGTCATGAAAGAGTGGTATGACCACAATGCTCACCAGGTGGGATTGGAGCCTGGCCAGAAAGTGTGGGTGATGGAGCCTGGAGAGCTTAGTGCCCTTCAGGATCGCTGGACAGGCCCATTTGAAGTGTTGGAGAAGAAGGGTAAGGCCACATACCTGGTGGACCTTAAGACCCCTCGACAGCCCCTATGGGTGCTGCATGCCAACCGACTCAAACCCCACCATGAGAGGCCCGAGGTCATGTTGATGATGGTGACTGACGGGGAAGAGGAAGCAGAAAGCGAACCTCTCCCAGATCTATTCTCGTCTCAAGAGAAGGATGGGTCAGTGGAGGGAGTAATTCTCTCTCCCACTCTAACTCCTGAGCAGCGGGAGGACTGCCGCCAGATACTGGAGCAGTACTCTACGCTGTTCTCCCTTGTCCCGGGAAGGACTCACCTGTGTACCCATGATGTGGACACAGGGGACAGCCCACCAGTGATGTCGAAGACCTACCGGCTGTCCGACAAGGTGAAGGCTAGCATCCATGGAGAGGTTGCCAAGATGCTAGAGCTGGGAGTTATTGAACCTTCTAACAGCCCTTGGTCCAGTCCGGTGGTGCTAGTGCCAAAAGCCGCGCCACCAGGCACCACACCTGAACTGAGGTTCTGTGTGGATTACCGAGGACTGAACTCAGTGACAAAGACTGATGCTCATCCGATCCCTAGGGCGGATGAATTAATTGACCGGCTAGGAGCTGCCCAATATCTGAGTACCTTTGACCTCACTTCGGGGTACTGGCAGATCTCCTTGACAGATGGAGCAAAGGAAAGGTCAGCCTTCTCCACGCCTGAGGGACACTTCCAGTTTTGCGTGATGCCCTTTGGTTTCAAAAATGCCCCTGCCACATTTCAGTGGCTGGTGAACCAGGTCCTCTCTAGAATGGAGAGTTTCTCTGCTGCTTACTTGGATGACATTGCTGTCTTCAGTAGCAGTTGGGAGGACCATTTGCAACATTTGCAAGCAGTTCTCCAGGCCCTGAAACAAGCTGGATTGACAATCAAGGCCAGCAAATGCCAGATTGGGCAGGGGTCGGTTGTGTACCTTGGACACTTGGTGGGTAGGGGGACTGTGCAGCCCCTGCAGGCGAAGATTGAGGCAATCATGGCCTGGGAACCCCCCAAGACACAGACTGAGGTCCGAGCTTTCCTGGGCCTCACAGGCTACTACCGTCGCTTTGTGAAGGGGTATGGCACTATTGTAGCGCCCCTCACAGAGCTCACCTCTAAGAAACAACCTCGACGGGTAGTTTGGACGGGAGCTTGTCAGCAATCTTTTGAGAAACTAAAGCAGGCAATGTGTGCAACACCGGTCCTGAGGGCCCCAGACTTCTCCAAGGAGTTCATTGTCCAGACAGATGCATCAGAACATGGCATTGGGGCAGTGTTATCGCAACTAAATGAAGAGGGCCTGGATCAGCCTGTGGTCTTCTTATCCAGGAGACTGCTTCCCCGGGAACAGAAGTGGAGTGCAATTGAGAGGGAAGCTTTTGCGGTGGTGTGGGCTCTGAAGAAGCGGCGGCCATACCTCTTTGGCTCGCACTTCCTGGTTCAGACTGACCACCGACCCCTTCGTTGGCTGATGCAAATGAAGGGGGAAAATCCCAAGCTGTTGAGGTGGTCCATCTCCCTACAGGGAATGGACTTCCGGGTGGAACATCGGCCTGGAGTGGACCACGCCAATGCAGACGGTCTCTCCAGGTATTTCCGCCTTAGTGATGAGGACTCCCAAGGGGTTGGGTAGTTCTCCCGACTTTCAGCTGGGGGGGACGCGTGTTAGACCTGTCTGGCTTTTTGCGTAGTCCCTCCAATTTATTATTTATTTTGTCCCATTTTTGCCCCTCATACCTTTAATAATTTTTGTCCACTAACTTTTTCTAGGTGTTGGTCAAGGGGATAGGTGTTCTTTTTCCCCCTCATAGTTTTTCACCTCAGGCCCAGAGGCCTGTTCTGACAGGAATAGTTGGAACCACAAAATGGTGGCCACCAACTGCCCTAACTGCCAAACCCAGAACTTGCCCATAGACTAGTATAGGGCATTCCAGAACCTTCTGGTCCCTTCTGGACTCCTGAGGGTCAGCCTATAAAAGGCGGAATGCTGGACAGCCATTTTGTCTGTCAGTGAGGAGCAGCTAGAGTGAAGGCTGAGGTCTGGTAGGGGTAGGATCCTGAAGGGTGGATTGCTCTACAAGGGTAGCCCTCTGTCTAGGTTTTTCCACCCACCATACCTGTTGTCCTAGCCAAGTTAGTTCATCCTGCTGATCCTGGACAGTGAGGTGGAAGGGGTTAATTCCAGTAGCCTGTGGAGCTGAGTAGGACCCTGCCCTGGGAGCTGAACTAAGAGTTCCCCTGTGCCCCTAAGTCTGTCCAGTAAGGAGGGATAGGGGATTAGTGCTGAAGAAGAGCTCTGTGCTCTATTCTGAAGGAGCCCCCCTTTTTACCCCCCCTCCTCTCTAGAGTGTGGAAAGGAAGCACTTCCTCTGAATAACTTCAAGATTTCCTTACCATTGACTGGTCCTGTGGTGTGTGGCAAGCCTCTCAGCCTGTTAGGTGGAAAGTGAGGGGCTAGGATCTCGTTCTCTTCATTAAAATTGGGAGCGGGACCCCTGGGGCACCGATTGCGCTCCGTGCCAGCGCCTTCACAGGATCCACTGAGCCTGAGAAGCCTTGTGAGGCTTTCTTCGTGAGCGGGACCCGGGGGGCGCCTACCGCGCTCCAGTCGCGTTGCTGTGCAGCGCCCCGGTTGTCAGGAGAAAGTGAGGGCGAGACACTGCCAAAAGGCGCCTTCGCGCATGCCCCAGTCGTTGCAGTTATCCCCGGAAGGAGGGGCCAGGAAGTGAGCAGGCCCACGAAGGAGACGCTGTTCTTCCCTGAGTGCTTGCGCAGTAGGAGGCGGCGCCAGCGTGGGCGCACCGCGCCTGACAGCGAGAGAAGTGTCTTTGCCGGACCGGCGCTGAAGAGGAGCGCCAGGAGCCACGACCGCTGGAAAGTGTGTTCTGCCTTCTCCCTTCCGCTCGAGCGCCACATCGAGGAGTTGGCCCGAGTGAGGAAGGGAGAGCTGAGAGGCCCGGTAGTGGCCTGGGGGCATCGTTGATTCTGCCTGTTTCCTTCCGCTCGAGCGCCACATCGAGGAGTTGGCCCGAGTGAGGGGGGGGAGAGCTGAGGAGCTTTCGGAGGCGAGAGAGCCTTTCCAGCCCTCGGTTCCTTGGCCTTATCTGTTTTATCCCCCTTTCTTCTGGCGCAGGAAGGTTCCAGCATCAACCTAAACTCAAGTAAGGAGATATTCACGAGGGGGAAGTGACCTTCACAACCAGAGTAAGACTAGTGCCCGTGATTGAGATCTGATAAGTAAATGAACAGAGAATCTGTCCCCAGGAGAGCAGTGCCCTTAAGGAATCCCTGTTGAGACTTCATTGAATGCTAGTTTAATTGGATATAACCAGTTCTTCTTTGGTCCATAGTAAAGGGGAAAGAAATGTGTAACCTTCTCTAGGGGAGTACAAGCTATTCCACAGGGAAACTAATGTTCTTTGATGGGGAGGTGACAAGCTAAGCAGGGGCAGTGTAAGGTTAACAATGAAATGGTTATTGCTTGCCTGACTAAATATAAAGTGCTGGCACTGCCTCTCCTAAAGCAATGTTGTGATGAAAGTTATAGAAAGTCAAAATAGTAGAGTTTGATGGAATGTACTGTTAACACTGATTAATGTGATAAGTTGATACTTCTGAAAGTGCTGATACAACTTTTATATGACATCTGTATGTACTGAGTTATGATTTCCAGAGTTATAAAGTAGAGTATATTATTTTTATAAACAAGCACGTATTTTTCTAACTTTGGTGTAGTGTCCTTTTTAAGTGTTATTGAGTGGATTTTCTGCTGGGTGGTTTGCAACCTTCACATTTATGCCTCTAGTGTTTATGTCTTACCCTAGGCCAGGCTACCCTAGGTGACCTGACATCCCAGGTTCCAACACTACTCATTTTATAGCCATAGATACAGACATCATTCACGTATTGACTTCTTCCTCATTGACCAAGGCCTACTCAAGTCAGACGGTGGACCTTGGATAGATCTCTATTATTACAGGAAGGGCTAAAAAATGATTTATTGAAGCATACAGCGGAGTATTTTAAGTTTAATAAAGCCACTGCATCTGATCAAATAATATGGGAAGCATTCAAGTCTTATTTAGGAGGGACATTTACAACTATAATGATAAGGAGAAATAAAATTAGGAAGAAGGCAGAGGATGATTCTTTATCTAAAATAAAACAAAAAGAGCAAGAGCTACAGAAAGCCTCCCTAGAACAGCAGACCAACTTGATTTCCATACAGAAGGAGTTGGAGAGCTTAAAAGATAAATATCAGGCTAACCTGGATAAAATCATCAAAGAAAGGTGGGATGCTAGCAGATTACAGAACTTCTCCTATGGGGAGAAATGTGGTTGTATCTTGGCTTGGAAGGCTAGATTCGATCGAGCGAGGAACCAGATAAGTAAACTAAAGATACAGAGCTCTGGGGACATATCATTTGATAATGATGAAATTTTGGGAGAAGTTAAAACATATATGCAGAACCTATACTTGGGGAATAACGATAAAACATCAACCGAAGGTGCAGTTCATTGGTTAGAGGGGTTATGCCTTCCACATTTAACTGAGACAGATAGCCTGTTCTTGGGTTCTCTGATCAAAGAGGGGGAGGTACATGATCAACTGAAAAGAATGGCCAGGGGAAAAGCAGCCGGCCCAGACGGGCTTCCAGTAGAAGTATACCAAATAGGTTCTGATATTATAGTTCCCATCCTTACGTCTTTATTTAATAAAATACATCAGGTAGGAGAGTCTATCCCTCCGACCTGGTTAGAGGCTACGGTCACGTTAGTTCTGAAACTGAATAAGGACCCCATGAGCGTCGAGTCCTACAGGACGATCTCGCTGCTGAATACAGACTATAAAATCTTTGCAGGTGTTTTGGCAGCGAGATTCGCCAAAGTAATCAAGTCTGTGGTCCACGAGGATCAGAGGGGTTTCATGCCTTGCAGGCAGCTGAACGAGCTGACTTTCCAGGCTATTGAGGCAATTGACTTTGCTACAGAGGAAAAAATTCCATTAACTATCGTAGCAATCTACGCCGCCAAGGCCTTTCACCAGGTTAGCTGGCTGTACTTGAGGAAAGCTTTGTCAAAGTTTGGTATTCCAACTAATTTTATAGCATCTGTGAAAGCATTGTATCTCCATCCCAAGGCCAAGTTTCTTGTGAACAACTTACTTACAGACTGGGTCCAAATGACACGCGGTACCAGACAGGGATGTCCCCTCTCTCCCTTATTGTTCAACTTATATATAGAGCCCCTAGTAATCCAGTTAAGATCGGATGCTTTAATTAAGCCTTTCCACATGAATGAACTAGATCTAAAATTCGCTCTATATGCGGATGATCTTTTAATGTATACTTCTAATCCCGAGGTATCAATCCGTCGACTATTTCATCATGCAGAAGCCTTCGGAGAGGCCTCCGGATATAGAATCAACAAAGAAAAAACAGAGGTCATACAGTGGAATCAGGAGGACCAACTCCCTGAAACGAAGGCCCGGATGAGATATCTCGGAATATATCTGGTTCAGAACATCTCTGAGACATCCAAAGTAAACTTGGATAGAGTCTACAAGGACATCAGTGGACTCTTGCATCGCTGGTCGGGACTGCCATTGAACATCTTCGGGAGGGTAAACCTCATAAAAATTGTTATTTTGCCAAAGATCACTTTCCTCTTTAACTCGATACCCTTGTCATTCAATCCCAAGGATATTGCCAAATTATAGGGAAGAATAGGATCTTTCATATGGAACTCTAAATCGCACAGAAGTTCCCTGAAAAAATTGAGAAGAAAAATGAAAACAGGTGGACTCGCTATGCCAGACATTCTCCACTACTGCCACTCTTTTCATTTTAAAATTTTTCGAACAATGGCCGATAAAGCTGATTCATCTTGCATGGGTTGGCTATTTCAGGCGTTACTACATGGTATTCCTCTAGGGCACAAATCTTTCTTATTTAAATTTGGAGACCCAAAATTCGACAGGAAGGTTAGATTGAAGGTTTTGGACACGGCTCTGAGAAATTTGGTGTTTGTCAGAAAAAAACTAGGCATCCCCTATTACACACCTCTTGCCCCTATATGAGATTCCCCGGGAACACCTGAATACCTCAGATACCAATTATTGTTTCCCCTTAAAACTGCTGGTATCATGCAGTGGCAGAATCTTCTTGATGACTCAGAGTTATTGGGGTGGGATACACTCTCTAGGCTGAAAAAATGGAACTCTCACCAGGTTCAAATTTTATCAGTTATCTAGCTGGTGGACTACCATACCTTGGGATTTAATAACTAACCCGAAGGTTGAACTGGTAAAGAAAAAAGGGAGCTGGAAAAAAGAGATTTCCTTTTGGTATGAAGCACTAAATGAGAAAGATGAAGTTACAGAACTAGAACTTAATAAGCTGTGGGGAGAAGCGGAAGCTTTGCAATGTGATAATCTACCAGCTCTATGGGGAGATTCCTTTAAATTGCTAAATATAGTGGTGAAACCAGCCACCTTAAAACAAAATCATCTGTTCACCTTGTATAGAGCGTACATATCCCCTAAAAAATTGGTTAAGATAACGAACCTTGAATATTGTTGCCCACGTTGCAAGGCTTCTGCTGCGGACGACCTACATATGTTTATTGAGTGACCAAGACTGTCGCTCTTTTGGTCTAAAATTGAAAAATTTATAACAGAAGTTTTGGGAATACATTTTGCCATCACCCCTAAGATTATTCTTTTTGGCCTAGGGGTAGAGTACCAGCTTAATGATATGAGGACTACATTTATATTTTATGTAATGATTTTAGCTAGACGGGAAATTTGTAAGAGCTGGAAGTCAGAGAATGCTTCCATCTTTGCCGACTGCCTAAAATATATCATATATATCAGTGAATCTGATATAGCATGCGATAGCTCTAGCCTTGATAAGATCTGGGCGGCCCTAGTGGCTTGGCAGAACAGATGAGAGTATTCCTATGATTTCACCTGGGTACTGTTGGTGCTTGGTCTCCAACCCAACCAAGGGTCTTCCAGTCTAAAGGGTATGGAGCGGACCTAGCAAACAGTTAAGCCTAGAGGGGTTTTCCCTTTCCTCTCCTATTTTGGATTAAATCCCTCGGATTGAATCCTTGAGGCCGGTACATCGCAATATGGAGAGGAGGAGATACCCTACCTAGAATACCCATCATCGGTATATGAGGAATACAAAAAAATTATTTTTAAAAAAAACAAAACAAAAAACCTAACCGCAGTTCCTCCAGTGCCGTAGTGAGTGAGTGTTCAGAGGAGTCAATAATTTTAGATTTAATAGGAGGTGGTGACACTGCTTGTTTAAGTTTATGAGCAGAAGATGAATGTTTGCCTTTCATAGTGATAAATACACACTCAAGTATATATAAAAGCAGACAATAGTGAAAAAATAAAGAAATTATGCAAACCAATGTAGAATCAATAGAAAATCCCTCATGCAGCAGCTAAAACAGACTGTAGGTGGATACAAGGCCAAAGCTGCGCCCATTTCTGAGGAGACTCCATCTTGCTGACAGAAACTCTTGGGAGAAAGCAAAGACGATACGCAAAGAAAGTCAGGCGTCCCTTAGACCTCACAGATAGCAGACTCCTCAGTAAACTGGATACGAGGAGACTCCTCACCACTTATGGGTTAGGAGGGTGGATGGAGAATTAGGATTTGCCCCAAAATGAACCAACGAAAACAATTAGTCGATGAACAGGCTTGTTGAATGGTTACCAGCAGGCGACCATCTTAGCTTGCACGCCTCCTTGACCGTGTCTTCTAAATGGATAGATTCTATATGGCCACTCTTTTTTGCTTCAAATCACTAAACTAGTATTCTAACCGGGCTCTCACCTCAAGGTTGCTCTATTTATCTATATTTGTAGGATCAAAGGTCTTCCAGAAGTCTCAACATTGGTCTTAATTATTCTGATTTTTTGCAGTTTGCATACTTTTTTGAAACGCCATCAGTCTCAGGAAACCCTGAATCAAAGAAGGCATATGGGAACTGCTCAACGTTTTAGCTTAATCACTACTAGTGCTCCTTCTTAAACACTAATTTTTAGGTCTGACTACAGGCAGTGTTGTCTGGAAAGACCCCATCCACGACCACACACAACAATCAATATGTCACACCGTACACAGTACCACAATGGTAGCTAGTGACATTTGAATATGGTGGGGAAAAAAGAACCAAGGAGAAATGCTCTATGTGAGCAAGCAAAAAATGAACCCAACTTTTAAAAGATGGGCTCAGCAGGGGGACGGTTTTTACCACAAAAAGTATTGCTGTGAGACCATGTATGAGAAAAGGAGTCTATTCACATCCAGTATAGGAAATAAGCAATTACTAAATACACTGTAGAAGACTGCTAAGGCCTGTGTATGCCAAAATAAGCCTTAACACAAATATGTTTTGATTTCATTTTAGTTAGTTAAAATTAAACAATAGTTGCAAACTTCCAGTATGTGGCAATTTTTGTTTACACTATTTCAGAAAACTGCCCCATTTCACAAAAATTGGCAAGAAAAATATGGTGGGATAAAATAAATCAATATAAAAAAATGAGAAAAGTTTAAAGGCTCTGCTGGCTCACTAAACTAGTCATTCAAAGTACTACTGACAACACTGACCGTGAAAAAGCTCACAGATTTATTCCAAATGAAGCACCAGTTTCAGCAGTTACAGATCTTTGTTAATTTGTAAATAAAGTACATGGTGCAGCAGTACCTAATGGAGGCTTCAAATCACAATGAACAATCAAGTATTCCACAACACAGTCAGTGTGGGGAGTATGCCATCTATTAAACAGCAAAAAGTGACTGCTGCAAAATGAACAGCCGCCACATTGACCCCCAAGCCAAGCACATACAACTAACGGAAACAGGCCCTCCAAGTGTTTCCCACCTGTAACACATGTCAGAACCACCTATGTTTTCATTGTATATAATAATGAAAATGCTGCCGTTTGTTCTTATTTATCTTATGGAACTTACAACCATTGACAAAGCCTATAGTCCTGGCTGGTTGTAGGTTTAATGTCACTCGTATTATATATCTGGAGGCAATAACAGAAGAAGCAAAATCACAAGGTGGCAATAGGAGTAAAACTTAGACAAAATACCCATGCATACCACAATGGCATTGCAAAATAAATAAGTTTAATATGCTGTTTTTCCCCAGAAGGGTTTCAAGAGCCAGAAAAAGTAAATTGCGAGTTGTCCATATTGTCATTTGACATCCCAGTGTGCACAACACCTGCAGGCAACACGAGAATTGAACACCCACTCTCTTCTCACACTCACACATTCACACCCCCTCTCCTCTTATTAAAAAAAACCTGAAGTTTATGTTCTTTGTGTCCTGTAAATGGCGTTTACATTATCTGTAGCCTATATATTTTACATCCAAGTCTAGGTTTTAAAGACAAACGATAAAGGGCTTGAAATATATTAACAAAAAATCGAAAAACTCACAGGTGTCTCGATTGTATTTAAATATTCATAGTATACTACAATGCAGTTTCTTCAATTAATAAATATTTAAATTATTGACAATAGCTTAAAAATAGTATGTGGCCAATGCTGATCAATCCAGGCATGAACAAATAAATCACAATATTTTTCCCCAAAAATATATCTCTTAATTTTTATCAAAAGGGCTGCCATTTTGGGAGCATATCTTTTTTTCTCGTTAGCTTTCACCATAACTCACAATTACCATCTTGCATAAACAGTCATTTTTAATTAGGGGTTGTTATAACTATGCACGCTCCTGATATTCATCTGCATACTATTGCTTTCAAACAATTTATTTGTATTTCTAATTTCTGGTACTTTCGTTTGCTTTGCAATGCGAATATCTATCTCCTGTAGCCAAAGTAGGCCTACATAAATTAATCATCTAAGATATTTTAACGTACGAAGGAAGATGGTCGCCTGAACGTGAAGCCCCGCTACGAGACGGACCCTTAACGCAGGCGGCGCACTTCACTCTTCAGCCAGGACCACCTTTGCCACGCACATGGCATTATATTGCAGCCTTCCCACTTGTGGCTGAATTCCGGACTCAAACAACCCCTTTTAGGGTTGATTCGGACAGGAACACTTTTCGCTCCTGCAAGCGTAACTTGGGCCTGGTACTGCAACATAGCCTCAGCACTTGCGTAACTGATGCGCCAACCTCGCTGCATTCCTGAGAGGCCTGCGTCATTGTGAGTTAAGGAAACCGGCTTATCTCGCTGGCTGCTTTAGTAATTCTAAGCTGGTAAGATGTTTCTTTGCCGTATTCATCTGTGAATGACCTTATGACCCAATTACCCTTTTTAAGTGCAATTTTGACTGAAACGAATGCTATTTTATTAATATTTTCTCAAGCTCAGCTTCCACTGAAGCACCTCACACGCTGCCTTTCTGCGCTTCAGTTAACACATGTTCTGTCAGAACTTCTCACTATGATTCTTTTAAAAATAACTCTCCAGCTCTCCGCTGACAACAGCTACAAGGAGAACCATAATGTATGGAGTTTTTTTTAACTCAGCCACTACTTTCTTTATTTCTGTGACGTATTTCCAGAATGCCTCCAGATAGACTGCTGTTATTCATTAAAGGCATCCTTTCATGAGGGCACAACATTATCACCACAGCATCTACGTGATCTAACGGAGGAAAATATTTTTCTGCCTTTGAAATATTTTGTGTGAGGAAATTTAGTGACGCAGTTCGTCATTCCCGCTCGATACTTTGAACATCTTGTCAGCCTCATACTGCATTTTATAAAGGTGCAATGGTTTTATGTACAATATAATCACTAGTTACTTATGCTGATATTGTTCTAAGTGTCACAGGCTAAATCTTTCATGTTTTGAGATACTGCACGCTGGTATTTACAACAAATAACGCTTATCACTACCATTGGTAAGAGACTAAAATTCTTACTTCACAACAGCCTTCTGGATTAAGGGTGGTATACTTTTTCATTCTCATACTTGCAAGTGTGCCTGGTCTTTGCAACACTTTGAAGGAAAGCATTTTCAGATGTCTACTCACAAAAACGGCAACAAAAATTCCAAACTGTCCTCTTTTACAGACGCGCATAAACAGTCGTGTAATATGCCCGTTAAGGTTCACCTCCATCACCACCTAATCCATCTTTAGTCACCTCAACAGCTGAGACAGGAACAACTATGAATCGCATTTTACAGGAAATTTCATCTATCAGCTGCCGTTTGACAGAGATGGACCATAACATTTCTTCCCTTACATCAGAAACCAAATCCATTAGAGCAGATATTGCGCAATTCCATCAAAAAACAGAAGGATTAGATTGTCGATTAACAGAAGTAGAAAATAAACTTGACTCAGGTAAAAGCAGTGATCAAGACCTTCTATTTATTCACAGTAAGCTTGTTTACTTGAAAGAAAGCAATAGAAGAGACAATATTCGTATCTTCAGGTTTGCCAGAGAAAATTAAGGGCCAGAATGCTCGGCTATTCCTATGTAACCTTCTTCCCAAGCTACTCAAATTCAACACGCTCATCGTATTGGACCACCACGTAAAACTCTGAATTCTCGACCAAGAGCCCTAATTGCTTGTTTTTTGTGACATGAGCAAGTCAGACAGATACTAATGTTAGCACGCGCGCAAAGATCCTACATCTATGATGGTCATCAAATACAAATGGCAGCAGACTTCTCTTTTTTTAAAATTATTTTTATTGATATTGAAAACCTGGTGCAATTCTTCAAAAATACAGTACAATTATAATACAGTGATTTCAAATATATGACAGTACAAAAATTTGATTTAAAGAAGCCGAGACTACATACATAAATACACAGATGTATAAATACATAAATAATGGGTGGGGGTTATGGCAGCAGACTTCTCAAGAGAAACCAACGAAAGAAGGAAAATATTTTTGTCCATGAGACCACAATTACAGAAGTTGGATATTAAGTATGGCTTGTTTGATCCAGCACGATTCTGCATCACTAAAAATGGTGAGTCCAGAGATTTTTACAACCCTGAGGACTTGCAACATTTCCTTGACAGCCTATCGATCCAGGATATGGATGTACAACTTGTTTCTCATGATCAGCATGGTGAAAAATCTGCACAACCTCAACAGTTAGCAGACAACAGATATCGCAACCTTGGTGAAGTTTGTCATCGAGGTAGAGGCATGGACCGACCTTTTCATGCACACAGTGATCAAACATCTATTTTACAGCCTGCAGTCACTTTTGCACAAGAACAACTTAGAGATAAGTCTAGATCTCCTTTAAAATCTGCCTCAGATGGAAAATAGACATAGTTGTTATATCCTATCTCCATAGTTGTATTCTCTGTTAAAATATTCTCTTTTATCAAGTTACCTAGCTTATCGACGCCACATCGGCAGCACGCAGTTCGCCCCCGACATGGATATGTGGCTGATGCCGCCCTTTGCCCGGATTGTACAGGTCAGGTCCATAGAGAAATGGGTGGAGGGCGGTTGCCTGATGTTAGCCGATCTGTACCCAAGTTCGTGACTCACCTCTACAGGGCTTTGCGAGAGGATAAAAGTTTACGGCCGTTGGCGATAGAGGACAGATGGCAGCAGGCGTGTCCGCAGGCAATCACCCCCCGTGAATGGGAAAAGATACACAAGAGTGTGCGGAAGGTGTCAGTAAGCAACCGCTTTAAACAAATTCAATACAATATTATACACATGACCTACCTCTCCCCCAAATGGCTCCAGGTTATTGATAATACCAGGGATTCCCGGTGCCCGAGATGCCGCAGTCCCATGGCGGACTTTGTCCATATGATGTGGGCATGCCCTACCCTTCAATCCTCCTGGCAATCGGTTCTGGAGGTCTTGGCGAAGGTATCTGGGTGGGTAATTGACCTGGACCTGCGTCCTTGCTTCCTAGGCTTGATCCCCAGAGACCCTAAACGGAAAGTGAGCAGATGGTTCCTCATACTGGGCCTGGTTACAGCTCGGTGCCGTGTTGCCATCCACTTGTTGTCCCCGCAGGGTCCGGGATTGCAGAAATGGAGGGCGGATCTAAGGGAATGGGCTTTGGCGGAAGAGGAACACATGAGGCATACGAGGAGAGATGGAAAGCTACCTGAGGTCCTACAGGCTTGGGGGTAATGTTTCAAGAACTGTTGGGACTAGATGCCCCTTTAACACAACACAGTATAGACCCCACGAACTCCGGCCAAGGGAGGCCCAAACTCAGGGCGGTGTGGCGCCCGAGGACCCAACATAAAGACAGGGTGGCATTGACCCAATCTTTAATGCAGGTTTTCCCCCTTTTTTCCCCCCCCTTTTCCTGGACCCGGCAGCAAGGGGGGGGGGGGAGTTGGGGGAGGGAGTGGAGGTTGGGGGAGCGGGGGGGGGGTTCCTAAACTGTCCAGTAGGGTTTTTATGGATGAGGTAACCGGACATATGGCGGTTGAAACGCACTTCAATATCCTAGCCGTTACTCAAGGGCTGGCCGCCCAATGGACTTTATATGCGGATTCTTATGCCTACTGTTGACTACATTTGTATGCATACCCATGGTGCTCTGAATTGCTATAAATGTGTAACCTTGCTATGCAACTTTGGTTAATAAAGGTTTTCAAAAAGTAAACAAAACAAAAAAAGTTACCTAGCTTATGGAGCTGAGCTAATACACAATGTTTCTTTTTTACCTGTACCTTGCTCTTCGGTCGGAGGGGGGAGGGGTGGGGGGGGGGCGTGAGTATTACTTATTTATTGTAGGTGCTTATGATAATATATAATTTAGAACTTAGCTTTATAACTATATTTAATATGTATCTTATTTGAGATCTTTTAACGTAAGAATTACATCTCCAATTATACACAGTGCCGATCATCTGTTGTATTATGTGATAAATGCTTTGAATAGTTTGATATTTTCATCTTTTATGAATAGGTTCTTTATCCATTCCTACGTTTCTGATACTTCCTCTTAGCCAACATTAATGCTCATATTTATAGTTATTTATCCTAATACATGTTTTTCATTATATGCATGCTACGGGACTTGTATTTATGAATGATAATTTTTAACTGTTCACTATCATTTCTGGAATATATTTCTTCGTTTCTTCATTACTTTTAGGTATGTTTTATTGCTTATTTATGCTTTGTTATGGAATGAATCTTCCCTCCTACCACATGCTTCCGTATGCATTTGGACCTCAGGAGGGGTTTTTCTTCTCTCTTTTTTTTTTTTTTTTAAATTTATTTTTTAGACTACAGAATGCAATACATACAGAGCTGACCGCCTACAACCCATCTCAGGCCGGCATCAATTTAAACTGGTATACATGCTGATTAACAAGAAGGGCGAGAAGTATACAAAGCATATGCTCAAAAAAAAAAAAAGAGAAATTTCTCTGTTGGCAGATATAGTTCCGCTCTCTGCATGTTAATATGAAACAGTACATTTTTAACTTTTTCTCACCCCCACCCTCCCCCCAAACACCTGTCCCGCCCCCCCAACTCCCCAGTTGCTGCTCCACATGTGTATTTGTGTGTGCACAGTGAGTGTAGTGCGGACCTACGCCGCAGGATCTGCCTGATAGCCCTGTAGGCCCACCTCATTAATCACCGCCCTCAGGCGTGCCCTGCCTCCCCCGTCCAGTGTCCAGTGGCGGAGTAGCCGCATTCCTGACTGCTTCCACCGGTGTCTGTGTCCATGGTGTGGCTTGGCCTCGCCGCGCCCCTCCCATTCTACTTATGGGTCTTCATCAAGTGGCTCCGGTTGTCCCTCCCCCTCCCGTGCTGTGGGTTCCTCTTCCGTGTCTTTGGCGTTTAAGTAGGTCTGATACAGGCCCCAGAAGTTCCTAGGCCGACTCCGGGGTGGGAGCAACTCGCCATATAGCTCTGATTGCGTGTTGCAATACAACATGTCATTGGACCATCGTTTCAGCGTCGGTAGAGGGCCTCTCATCCAACACATTGCTACCACTCTTTTCGCAAGGAGCATGCCCATGCCTACCAATTTTCTCACTGCTACAGGTACCTTTTTTGTGAATCCCAGCAGGGCTAGGGCAGGGTCCATGACCAGCTCCAGCTCCACGATAGTGCTCATTTCGGCAAACACCCTATGCCAGAATCGCTGCACTCCCGGGCACGCCCAGGCCATATGTAGGAAGTCAGCCACTGGGGCGTGGCATCTCTCACATTCCGGTGTGTCGCGGAGCCCATACCTGTGTAGCCTCTCTGGCGTGTAGTAGACACATTGCAAGTATTTGAAGTGGACTAGGCGATGCCGCCCGTTTAGTGAAATTTTCCTGGAGTCCGCGTAGCAGTGTGCCCACATGCTGTCGTCTATCTGAGTATTCAGGTCGGTCTGCCAGGCCAATCGTGCTTTAGTATAATGCAATGCAGTATGTTCGTGTCCTATTTTGTAGAGCTTTGTTATGAGTTTTTGAGGTGCCGCAGTGGCAATAACATATGTCAGCTCCGGAACCTCCGGTGGCTCCTCTAGGTCAGGGCCCAACAGCTCCTGGAATGCACTCCTTACCCTATGAAACTGGAAGCGCTGGAGCAACGAGGGCCTCGTTCCTCCCCGAGTCAGCTGCTCCCACGTCTTGACTTTCCCATGTTCGAACAGGTCCCCCATAGTGTGGGCACCAAGTTCGCGAAGAGCCTTGCAGACCCCCGTTTCCGCCAATTTGGGGAGCCAAAGCGCCCAGTGGATCGGCATGTTCGGCGCGTACAACAGCACTTTATCTTGTCTCTGCAGTATGGAGTGCCAGGCATGATTAGTGGTCAGTAGGGAGTCTAATGTTCCTACTCTGCGGTCCATTGGGCCACAGACGGTCGCAGGGAGGGGGACCGGGTCCGCGAACAGCCTTTCCAGTATCACGTGTGGAATGTCCTGGCTGCCGTGGATCCACGTGTGGAGGTGGGTGGCCTGCGCAATTCTGTTATACCGTTCCATATCTGGCGCGGCTAGACCCCCTTGTTCATACGGTAGCTTAAGGACCTCCCATTTAACTCTAGGCTGTTTGCCACCCCAGGCCAATCGGATAAGAAGTTTGGTAAGTGTGGCAAAGAAGGCCTTAGACAATACGACCGGGATGTTATTGAAGAGGAACAGAAACCTCGGGAGAACCACCATTTTCATTATGGCGATACGTCCCATTAGGGATAGTGGTAGCCTGGGCCAGATCTCAACATCATCGGCTAGTTTATTATAGGCACCGCCGTAATTCTCTCTAATCATGATTTCGGGGTCAGTATGAAGCATTACGCCTAAGTAGCGGATCGGCTCTGTTGACCATTGGAGCGGGTATTCCATTTCGAAGGGGGCGGTTACAGGAGTAAGGGGGAATGCGACTGATTTGGACCAGTTCACCTTTAGCCCCGAGAGAGCTCCGAAGCGTACCACTTCCCTCAGAACCGAAGAGAGGTTGTTAGCCGGGTCTCTGACATAAAGTAAGGTATCATCGGCGTATGTAGATATCCCTATCTTGTAAGTGGGATAATTGATGGCCTCATAGGAGTGATATTCTCTAATCGCACAGGCCAAGGGTTCCGCCACCAGTGCGTAGAGGAGCGGCGAGAGGGGACATCCCTGTCTTGTACCCCTGCTGATGTCAAACGGCTCCGAGACCGCGTCGCCTAGGCGGACCCGCGCCGTGGGCTTGTGGTAGAGTGCACCTAGTAGTTGGAGGAAGAGGTCGCCCAGGCCCAGTTTCTTAAGGACTCTGCTCAAGAATGGCCACTCCACAGAGTCAAACGCTTTCTCCATGTCAAGGAACACCACAATGGCCTTGGAGTCCTGCCGCGTATGTTGGATAGTCCCCATCACCGTTCGTATGTTGTAGGTGAGATTGCGTGTCGGTATAAAGCCGGCCTGTTCAGGGGCTACCAGTTCAGGGGCGACCATCGCCAACCAAGCCGCCAGCACCTTTTCGTAGAGCTTGGCATCCACGTTTAGGAGGGACAGCGGGCGGTACGAGCCTGCGTGGGTGTGGGGCTTACCCGGTTTCAGTATTGCTACTATTATTGCCTCTCTCATAGAGGGCGGCATGGTGCCTTCCTCGCAAATATCATCGAGTAGGGATGAGAGAGGCGGTATGAGCTTATCTTTGAATGCTTTGTTAAAGGCAACAGTCAGGCCGTCCGCCCCGGGGGCACTGTCAGACCTCATGCCATTCAGCGCGTCCGAGATCTCCTCCTGTTGTATAGGGGACATCAGGAAGTCTCTCTGCCAGTTCTCAAGGAACAGCATTTTGATGTAGCTTAAGTAGTTATCGATTTGGTCCTCTACCCCAGATATCTTAGTAGTACACAACTCCGCGTAAAAGTTCCTGAATTCAGAGAGAATGTCTCCCTCCTCCGTGAGCAAGTCTCCCGCGTCCGTTTTCAGCTCTGTGACCACCTGCCGTCTCCTGGCACCTTTCATTATCTTGGCTAGGAGTGAGCCAGGTTGCTCCCCCTCCCCATACACACGCGCCGTTGCATATTTGCCCAGGTGACGGACTTCCCTGTCTGCCTCATCATTGAACTCTTTCAGAAGCTCTTGCAGGTCTCCGGCACCCTCAGATGTTATGCCCGCTATGTGTTGCCTCTCTAGTTCGCCAATTTGCCCCTCTAGGTGTGTCAGTCTCTTTCTATTGGCTTTCAACACACTGGAGTGCTTAGCCATGGCTACCCCCCTAATGTAGACCTTAAAGGCCTCCCACACAGTCCAAAAACTGTCCACTGACCCTATATTAGTTGCAAAGAACATGTCTATCTCCTCACCTAGTTCACCTCTGAATGCCTCGTCCAGCAGCGAGTACGGTGGGAAACGCCACGTGAATGGAGGGATCCTTAGTCTGGGGGAATCAAGAACTAACAGTAGCGGGGAGTGGTCTGACAGCATGCGGGGCAGCACCTTACAACTTCGCACCGTCTCTAGAAGGGAGTGCGTGGACATCCAGTAATCTATTCTGGTGTGAATATTGTGGTAAGCAGAGTAGTGAGTGTATCCCCCCCCCTGTCCCGGTGCCTCTCCCTCCAAACGTCCACCAGCCCCAGTCGAACCATCTCAGCCTGCATTTGCAATGCCGCAGCAGCCGGGCGTCTAGGTGGACCTGCAGATCTATCCAGATCGGTGTCCAAAATCAAATTAACCCCCCCCCCCCCCCCCCATAGCATCCTGGAGGAATTCCACTCCGCGCCCTGACCTGCCACTGCCGTGTAAAAGTCAGGAGAGTCGTAGTTGGGTCCGTACACATTCATGACCACTAAATCTTGTCCCTTACCCGTACATCTGCTTAACACGAACCTTCCCTCCGGGTCAGCACATAGTTGTGTGAGGTGCAATTTGGACCTAGGATTGACCCATGTGAGGACACCCCGTGCGTGAGTGGTGAAGCCCGCATATGTAGAGTTGCCCTGGAGCCCCTTATGTGAAAGCATCTTGCTAGTGTTAGGTAGGTGCGTCTCTTGTAGCAAGGCCAAGTCTATCTGGTGTCTTTGTAGGTAGTGTAGGACCTTGCGGAGCTTACGATAATCGTTGAGCCCTCTCACATTCCATGTCAGTGCTTTGAGGGACTCAATATCTCCAGTCGAGTCCCCAGGTTGTACATTAGCCATAACCAATGCAGTGACGAATCCCATGTGCTCCCAGTGTTTCACACCGCACCCCCAACATGGACAGGGTCCAGCAGCGCAGGGAGTGACGCACACCAACACCCGTACCTCGTGGAGAGTTGTGTAGCATACGACCATGTGTGTATCCGGGAGCTTGAGGGTCCCAGCCTCATGGGCATTGAGTAGCACAGCAGAGCACCAATTACTCAGAACATGCAGCAACAGCAAAACACCCATCTGCAAAGCAACAGATTAAAGCTCGCCTGGAGCCCACCCACCAAAAACACCCCACCTCAGAACTTCCAACCCCCCCCCCCCACGCCCCCCCCCACAGCCAACCAACCCCAACCTGGTCTGACCGAGTCCCCTGCTCCCCCCCCTCCCCCCGCTGAAAGAAACCCTCGTTGAATCCCCAAACTAGGCCCACTGTGGGCCATAACTGCTGACAGCGCTAGGGCAGAGGTAGCCAAACAAGTTCCACTGCTTTACCCCCTCCTTTTGGCTCCACCAGGAAATATCACTGTTCTGCCCCTTCACCATCACCCTCCTTGTGTGAGTCGACAGTGGCCGGCAAGTACTGTAGGAGCTTCCCTTGGCTTGCCTCCCCCAGCGTACAAGCGCCTCGTTTCTGAATGTGTCTAGTATCATAAGTGTCAAAGTAGTGCGCCCCCACAATAGTTCGGCCCCATCATGCAATGATCTCACCCGGAGACTATCTTGTCGGTTCCAGTCGTCCGAGTCCGACCATGCGCTGGGAGCATCGCCCGCGCTCCCGGGGGCACACCGTGTGGATTGTCAAGCTGATGTCCCTCCTCGAGTCTCCGACTTCCACCCCCGGCTCAATCCTGCTCCTCAAGATCGTTGTTACCACTTGGCTCCGTCGACTGGGTCTCTGGACTCCCTCGCCGTTCTCTAGCCCACACCTTCAGAGATTTTTGCAATTCTTTAGGGTCAGTGAAAAAGTGCGAGCGACCTTGTCTGTTGATGCGGAGCTTCGCCGGATACAACATGGCGTAATCCAGGCCGAGGTCTCGGAGATGCTGTTTGTGCGGGGCAAAACACCTTCTCTCCTCCTGGACCTTTGCCGTGAAATCAGGGTACAGCGATATGTCCATCCCCTCGTATTGTAATTTCCCTTTCTCCCAGGCTGTTCTGAGGGCCGCGTCTCTGTCCCTGTAATTAAGCAATTTCGCAATGATTGGTCTGGGGTTAGCACCGGGGGGGGGGACGTGGGCCAAGAGTGCGGTGGGCGCGTTCCACAATGAACATTGGCGAAAAGGTGCCCTCACCTAGGAGTGTCACCAGGAGCTTTTCGACGAACAGTTCCATTTTACCCGTGTGAGTTGTCTCTGCCACTCCTGTAATGCGGATGTTAGAGCGCCGAAAGCGCGCCTCCAAGTCCTTGGACTTGTCCTGGATGACCTGCAACAGTCTACTGAATTGCTTGCGGTCACCGTCCCACTCCGTTTGCGCTTCCTCGGCCTCGGTCAAGCGGCGCTCCGCCATGTCCAGCCTCTCCGCATGCTTGTCCATTCTCTCGGTCATACGATCCATCCGGTAGGACAGCGCGTCGATCTTGGTACCAATGGCCGACATGCCTTCTTGTAGGCCCTTTTCCATCGTAGTTAGCATCTCCTTAATCTCTGCGCAGAGAGAGTTCCCCGGATCACCACTGGTAGTTGGCGTGTGTACTGCTCTCGGCTCTGTCTCCTTCTGTCGTCGCTGGTCGAAGGACAGTTTTGTCTGGGTTCTATCCCCCTTTCCCATGACTGTTTATGGGGGCTCTGTGGTCACACAGGCCGCACTTGCCTCCGGAGTCTGCAACAGCGCACGTTTCCCGCCTGTCCTCGGGATGGGCCCAGCGCTGTGTGAGAGTGCACCCCCCGGTACCCCAGTGCCCCCTCTGTTCTCGTTTGTCCCCAATATCCGCACCACGGGGGGCCAGCAGGACTGGGCTGTGTCCTCTAAGTGCCCTATCCGTTCAAGTCTCAGGCCTCGTGTGCCCCCAAGCTGGTTGGGCTAAGATGACACCCACGCCCCGTGGCGTTACAGGAGTGGTCAAGACCAAGCCGGCGTCTCGATATTAGGAGGGCTCCACAACTTCCAGACTCCCGCTTCTGCCTCAGAATGTGCCCTCCTTTCCGCTTGGGTGCAGTCTCACCCGTCAGGGCAGGTCGTTTAACAGGGGGACGCCTCCGGCGCCAAAGTTCGGCTGGTGAGCAATGGCCGCTCTGTTTCAATCCCTTCTCTGGCGCTCCAGTAAGTTCGCCGTCACCTCGAGGGTTCCTACCCACCTCCACTCCCTGCGGCGAGCCTCCGGTGACTGCTCCGGTGTCCAGGGGCCAAAGCAAGGTGACTCTTTGTTGGGCTCCGGCGGGCTCCGAGGAGCGGGTTCCGCCGCTGCCGCACGTCGGGTGACGTAGCGCGGGTCCCTAAATAGGAAAGTCCGATGGCTTCGGGCCTGGTCCGGCGCTCGCGGGAGGAGTCTATTAGGTGCGGATTCCGGGTGCGTCTCCCGTCGAAAGTCGCACCGGGGCTCAGCCGAGGTGAGCGGTGGAGACCCCCGCCGTTTCTTGTGAAGGCCACGTTCTAAGCAGGATTAATTAAAGGATTTTGTCGGGTAATCGTGAGGAGCTGCGCTCTTACGCGTCTGCCATCGACGCCGGCTAGCTCCGCCCCCCTTTTCTTCTCTCTTTAGTTTTCCTAATTTATTGTCCTGGCGAATACTCATATTAATATTCTACTCTCCCGAGGGGGTTCGTACTCGTGCTCCAGTGAGCCCAGACCCCCGGTTAAAAGTTAGGCAACGGACATATATAAATTTTGATTCTCCTTTCTATCTCTCACAGGTACAGTTATTCTGATTGCATAGTATAATTTGATCTTCTTCATATACTACTATAGGGTTTTCCTTTTCCTTTTTCTTATATCTTCTTTTCCTTCTTTATTACATTTTCTCACCCATAAGTTTTAGATACTGCACCTTTTCAACTTTTTTTCTTTTTTTTTTTCTTACTTTCTTACACTTTTCTATTCCTTAATAGCCAGAGTAACCCCCTTCCCATCCTGCCCTACTCCCTTTCATTGTATTCCCATTAATCTTTCACCTTTTTATGGATGTCTGATTATTACATTGACTCTTAATACCTTTTTGACTGTATCCCATCATGGCTAATACTCATCCTCTATTTATTATTACATGGAACGTCTATGGCCTCAGCCATTACATTAAAAGGAAGAAAGTCCTTTCTTATTTGCAGTCCAAACATGTGGACATAGCTTTATTACAAGAGACACACCTTGATGAGATTGAATCTGATAAACTCTGTATAGATTGGGTGGGGAAGGTCATTCATAGCAGCATTCACAAAAATAACCCTACAGATGCTAATCCTGTCCGTAAATGTGGAGTTGCAATTCTTATTCGGAGATCACTTCCAATTAAGATTTCCAAGACCTGGTCAGATCCTGATGGTCTATATGTATTTGTCAAATTACGTATTGGGAATTCTTCAACCTGTCTTGGGTCAATTTATGCTCTGATTGGCACTAAAAATCCTTTTTCCTTCAACTGAATCGTCTTCTCACTGAGATTAAGGCCTCACAATACCTCATTGGTGGGGACTGGAATCTGGTACAAGATCCTATGCTAGACAAAACTGGTCAGTTTGATAGAGCTAATGCAGCGGATAGGGCAATTTAAAAAGATATACTCTCTGATAATGGTTTGGTTGACCATAGGTGTCTCAGTCACCCACAAGATAAGTAATATACATTCTTTTCCTCCTTGCATGGTACATTTTCCCGCTCAGACTACTTTCTTTTATCACACAAAGTGGTCCAACTGGTCACAGAGTCTCAAATTCTGGAAGCGGCCTTTTCCCATCATTCTCCTGCTCTTGTGTCTCTAGATTTAGGTTTATCCAAACCGGGGCGTAAACCATGGCGTATGAGCATACAGAAATAAAGGACACCCACAGGTAAACTTCAATGACAATCCCATCTCCAAGATTATCTCTCAATTAATCAGGGTTCTGTCACTTCTGGGAGGACTGTATGGGTGGCAGCCAAGGCCACCATTAGAGGACAGTTAATGCTTGATGCAGCTCTCGTAAATAAGAATAATATTGAAAAACAAGTAGAATTAGAACGGGACATTCAACATTATTCTCATTTATATATATTGATCAGATCCTACTTTACAAAATTTAAAATTATTAGAGCAAGCATGTATGTCCCTCAATGGTCTCTTTACATCTAAGGGTGAGTATGCTTTACAAAGAATGAAAGGGAGACATTACGAACAAGGAGAGAACGCTGGGCGGTTGCTAGATGCACGATTACGTCAAAGAGAAGCTGATATGGCTATTCCAGGTATCCGATCGACTCAAGGTGACAAACTTACAAGGCCCCAGGAAATAGTTAATGCATTTGCCTCCTTTTACCAATCTCTATATACTCCAAATACTCAAATTGACCTAGATAAGATGTCATCTTTTCTAGCAAAGGTGAATCTTCCGCGTCTCTCTGATGATGGCAGAGCTTTGCTTGATGGTAACATCACAAGAGATGAAATCTCCAAAGCTATTGCTGCTCTACCTTATCATAAAGCCCCCGGAGAGGATGGTTTTCCTGCTGAGTTATATAGATAGGCAGGTCAGAATATGATTGCTACTTTGCATGCTGCATGTCTAGAGGCTGATAAAGAATCATTAATGGAATCTCTTTGTAATAAGGCAATTATAGCTGTCTTACCTAAACCTGGCAAAGACCCCCTCTTATGTGGTAGCTATCGTCCGATTTCTTTATTGAATTGTGATATTAAGATTTTAGCTAGTATTTTGGCGTCCTGTCTCCGCAAAGTACTGACCTCCTTGATACATGATTCTCAAGTGGGTTTTGTCCCGGGGCGTTCCTCTCGGAATCATCTCTGTACACTGGCCCATACACTATGCTCTGCTAAACATCTTTCAGAAGATGCCTTGGCCCTCTCGCTTGATGCAGAAAAAGTGATGGCCGCTTGAGTGGGAATATCTTTTTACTATAATGCTCAGATTTGGGATGGTGATTAATTTATTGCTAAAGTGCATTTATTTCATGAAAACCCCTCAGCGCAGGTAAATTGTGGCGGTATTTTATCGACTACATTCCCAATTCAGAGAGGTACGTGTCAGGGTTGCTTGTTGTGTCCCCCTCCTTTTTCTCTTAGCAATGGAACCTCTTGCTGCTGCAATCCAACAATCTGATGATATTATAGGTGTCCCCCTTCCAATTGGGCATTCTAAAAGCTACTTATATGCAGATGATATTCTTCTTACTCTTACTAATCTTCCCCAATCTCGCCCGTTCCTCCTTCAAATTATTAATGATTTTTCCTTCTTTTCGGGTTATAAAATAAATTGGGACAAAAGTGAAGCATTACCCATTTCGGATGGCTGTACAAAGTCAGCTATTTATGGATTCCCTTTTCATTGGCAGTCTTCACATCTTAAATACCTAAGAATTTTAGTCAATAAAGGTTTGGAAAATATGGCTGCATATAACTTAGCTCCTTTATTTTCTCAAATGCAGAGGGATTTTGATAAGTGGAAAGCTCTAGGACTATCTCTTTGGGGTAGAGTTCAAGCTAACAAAATGATCACTCTGCCGAGATTCATTTATATTTTAGGTATGCTTCCCCTCAAATTCCCTTTAGCTACCCTCAGATCACTAGATTCCAAGATTAAGCTCTTCATCTGGGCTCAGCTAAAACGCCTCTTGCTGCGGCAAAATTAAAGGCCCACCAGTTATATTGAGATATGGGTCTTCCATCCATTGAACACTATTCATTTGCTTTACACATTTCCCAACTCTCTTATTTTCTGCCAGAATCTAAAGACATCCCACAATGGGTCTCCATCGAGCGTCATCTTTTATCTAAGTATTCAGGTCTATCTCTTTTATTATGGTAGTGGCACTAATTCTTCTGGCCCTAAAAATCTGATCTTATCTGTCATGCACAAATCTTGGCAGAGGGGAGATCGCATATTAAGTTCAAATGCGCAAATTCATGTTAAAGCTCCCCTATGGAATAAATCAGCTATCCTTATCAATGGTCGCACTTTATCCTGGCCTTTATGGCAAGAAGCCGGCATTTATTCCCCAGATCAACTTCTCCATGATGGCGATTTCAAAACCTTCTCCCAACTATAGGAGGAATTTAATCTTCCTATACAACACTCTTCTAAATACTCTCAACTTCAACAATGTCTGAAGGAACACTTTGGATCTCCCCCTTTGTTGCTCCAGGGTTCTCCAATATTATCTTACCTAAATCTATGGGGGAAGTTTAAGGGTGTGACCTCTGGTCTTTATAAAACCTTTCTGCTCCCTCTTTTTTCACAGCCTCTTTCCCATACTCTTCAGAATAAATGGCAATCCTGTTTATCTATTTCATATACGACTTCTGAATGGGACCAGATATTGGAGGGATTGCATAAAGGAGTCCGTGAAGCAAGGCTTAAATTCTGCATATTTAAAATTCTCCATGACTGGCACTGGTCACCGATTAAATTACATAAAGCTGGACTACTCTCGCACACTACTTCCTGGACATGTTCCAATCCTGGTTGTGACATAGCCCATATAATTAGCGAATGCCCACAAACCAGGTCTTTTTGGATCTTCGTTGCCAAAATTCTGAATTCCCCAATGTCATTATCTTTACCACTTACATCTGCCACCATACTTTTACATGATTTACGCCACTTTCCAAAACTTTTTAAGCCACAAATTAGTCTCCTTCACACTGCACTAGCTACAGCCAAAATTTGCATTTTGCGCCATTGGAAGTCTCCATCTTCACCCTCTCAGGAAGAATGGTTGGTGGCCATGATACAGACGGCCCTACATGAGCGCACAATCTACAATCTCCAGGACCAAGTTGACGTTTTTCTTCAAACTTGGTCTCCTTTTTTGGAAACTAAAATCGACAATGATTCCAATCCAACTCTCTCTTCTAATGTAAATTATCGAATTACTTTATTCATTATTTCACATCCTTTTCTTCTACTATTTCATTTTCTTACCCCTTGACTTCCTTTTCGTCCCCCCTCCTTACTCTTGCTTTGTTTATTTATCTATTTTTTTATTTTTTTATTCGTTATTTTTCATTCTCTATCACTGTTTTGCTTTATTATCTTCATCTTATTTTCTTTTCCTTTCACTTTTCATATCATCTTTTCACTTTTCTTTAAACTTTTGTGACCTGATTTTATCAATCTAGTTATCTCTATACAGATATTATTTTTAGTTACATGTAAGATGTATTCATATATTTTATATATTGTTATATATTATAATAGATTATAGCGCATACAATGCTAATCTCTTTTCATGTTTGTTAATATATATAAATTCACTAATTTATCTATTTATTTATTTTTCAATATTTATACATAATGATTTCTTATTTATCTTATTTATTATGTTTATCCGTTCTTATTTATCATCACAACATGTATTCTCTATTTATCAATGATCTATTGTTTAATTAAATTGGTGTTTTTTTTGTAAAATTCAATAAAAAATGTCAACACAAAAAAAGAAATACTGTACCATCTTTTCATCGAACACCTCTTAAGCTATCACCAGCAGGAGCAGCTGTTGTTTCAGGGATGATCATTCACAAAACGGGCCGCCTAAACTCAAAGGGTGAGAGCCGAGGGACAGATTCCATTTCCAAATCCAGGAGCACGGAACAATAACATTGTGTGACTGAGTGAACTGATAATTCACACCTACCTACTAGTTTTTTTTTTACATAGGACTGTCTGGATCGACTCCAGTAACTCGACACTGGCTGCAGACAGCAACTCTCCCAGGCAGTCAGACACAAGAGAAACTGGCTGTGTGCTCGCGGTGGTCAAATCAGACCAATGTGACGCGAGCCAGTACAGTACAAACAAGCAGCAAAAATGCAATAGGTCTCGACTTTGATTAAGTGAAAGCCATTTGCTTTGCTATACAATACCATTAGCAAAGCAAATGGCTTTAACTTAATTAAAGGCGAGACCTGTTGAATTTTCAATGCTCGTTTTCCTTTTGGTTCCAGTTCTAATCTTATCTCTCACCTCGCTTCAGGTTTCCTTGTTCTTATAGGGCCTTGCATCTCGGCCTTGCATCTTTTTCAAATGGATATCCCCCCATTGGGTTCTGTCCACCCAAGCTGACGTGTTGTCTTATTTATCCAAGCATCTACGAGGTCACCCCGAGGTCAGTCCTCATTTCAAACTCTCATTTTTCTTCTGCTCAGTGAGATGTCAGATTTGCATCTTTATCGCCCCTCCTCCTCTCACTCCTTTAACAAATCTACCCTGACCAGACCCCACAAAAGAGATGTCTCTTGTGCCCTGTTCCCCCGAGTCCAACTTTCAACAGGAAACCCTACAGCGTGGACCCCAGCCACTGTGTGTCCCACCAACAGCAGACCAAGGAGAAGCCACGAGAGCTCCTAAGACGCAGAGTGTTAGCAAAGGAGGTGTGGGAAGACAAAAACAGAGGAGGGTAGGAAATACGAGAAAGCGAGTAAGAAGACAGATAGAGTGAAGCTGGAGGGAGGAAAGGAAACAAGAGAAGAGGTGGAGCAAGGGCTGGGAAAGATGAAGAAAATAAAAAAAAGGAGAGCCAGGAAAAGGAGTGAAGAAAATGAGGGGACGAATAAGAGAATTGTAAACCGTGAAAGGTGAGGGGTAGAAACGGGGGAGAGGGGATGTAAGAATAGGTGAGGTGAGGTGATGGAATGGAAGGTGGGAATGGGGAGAAAGGAGAGCGGGAGGAGTAGTGATGGACACATCGTCCCGAAAAGAGGAAAGGGGCGGACACCACGGACATAGCACGTGCAATGGAGGTGGGAGGGGGCCACGGAAAGAAAGCCTGCAGAGGGGTGGAGATGTTGGTACCAGGAATTTGAGAGGGTGGTAGGAAAGGGTGAGAGGAGGGAACAAAAGCGTTGGGAGGTGGAATGGAATGAATGAGGCAGAAAGTGAGAAGAGGAGAAGAAAGTGAGGCAAACTGAGATAGGTAAAAGAGTAGGGAGAACTACAGTAAAAAGAAGATAGAAAGGATAACCTTTGGAGGCATTGGGAATTGTTTATACTATTTCTGGCTTTAGCCAAATCCATTTAACATTTGTGAGCGCTCGGCAACTCCATCAAAAATAACGTTAACAAAGAAGCATTACCAAATTCAAAAGGACATACTAAGTACTGAAAATCTGATCTGTGCAACCGCAGGAACTGGTGGTGTGTACCCCAGCCTCCTTCCCCTGAGAGGCAAATGCACAGATAGTTCTCGTCACTGACAGCTGATGCATGTGTACATCTGCAACAAGCACAGACCAGATTTTTTCCAAGTTCATTCTGAAGCAACAGCGCACCCACCGATTGCAACACGCTGAGGCCCATGCCACCCGGGCGCGGGACACGGAGCAGAGACAAACAGGTCACACAATACCCGGTGGCCGCACACAGCCTCTAATCTGGTATTCCATGAAAGGAGTGTTGAAATATGTCCTGTCCTTTCGTCAAGGCAGCTGCATTCGTGATGTGAAATTCCGCAACCCCTAGTCACCTACAGACCCATATCTGGTTCAAGCACCTTGTTTCGGGAAGAATCTTTTAAGCAAACAGCGGGTGACAAGCTTCCAAGGCCTCGGATCTCCCCAAACAATCTATTTTAGAGAGATGTTTTTTTTTATTAGGGGGGAGCGTTACACAGTTATGTCACCTAGGTAAAACATTGTTTGGGACCCCGCATCAATCCATGTACAGCAATTTCACACAAGTCTTGTAAAACTGTTCAGCACTTCACAACATAATTTCAAGTCCACCCTCTCATCATTCTGTGGTTGATAAACTGCCACTGAGCTTGCTAGAGGCATTTCCGTTTGTGGAGTGCACTCGGTAAATAGTTATTATTGGTATCAATGTGCACATATGCATTTTTTCACCTTGGTAGGCATAGCAGCAGGTATAACTTAGGGATGTCCAGCTATCACGGAGAATATTCGGTTCAACAACAACTGGAATATTTCAAACCAGCAGCTGGGGGAGACAAAACAATAAACGAAGATGACTTCAGCCCATCTAAACATTCACCTGTACGTGTATGGCATTTCTCAGTGGTCAAGGGAGGCTGGGAAAAGCACAGGCCCCCTTCGGCTCAAATATCGGCGTTATTCTGAGCTGTGTTAAATTCCTTCAGGAGGCGAAAGCGGACTTCTTTGACCAATACAGGCAGAACTGCTTTCATTTGTAAGCTCTCTCTGGGCGTAGAATGTCAGCAGTCACTCTCCTTATCCTCTTCTATGATGGTGGGTGGGGGCCGAATCCTGTGACTGGCCTGGTGAAGAACGTGGGGGCAGCGTCTAGTGAGTGCTGTGTGCGGCGCCGGCTGCCATTTTCAAACTAAAAGCGCACAGAATAACAAGGCTTGGCCCGAGGGAGGTGGCAAAAGGAGTACGCTAGGGTGCATTTTAAACAAGCTGTCGGCATTGTGCGAAAAATATAGTGCGTAGCAGCTAATGAAGGAGAGTGTGTAACGCCGCAAGTGAGATCCAATCTCGGTGGGCGGGGCCAAAAGTGGACAGGGCGGTAACAAGGAGGGACTAAGAAGCCTCCTTTTCAATCGTGAGCCAGCGTTTAGCATGGAGGATAACGCCCGCGAATGGAAAAGATGGGCAGGGCTTCAAGTCCGCCTCTGAAAGCTTTGGAGTCTGTATTGATTCCAAGAAGCCCTCGCATGGCGAGAGCAGCGCATGCCCGCTGCTAACGCCAGGCGAGACCTAAAAACAACACAGTGGTGACGACGAGTTCTGTTCTTCCTGACGTCGATTCGACTACTGTGCTGCTGCATGTGCACGAGGGCCTGAGGGGAGGGACAGAGAGCAGGGGTGGCTGAACACAGGCAGCAATGGTAGAAATGGCCAATCACTGCATGCCTTCTCAATAAGTCATGACAGTGATTGGCCATACTCTGTTATGGCCTCTTACGCCCCCCAACCTCATGTGCGCTCCGGACTGCGAGAGGCCACTGGCGCAGTGTGGCAACCCCTCTCAGCCAATACAAATGCTGCTCATGCAGCACATGGATTGGCTTAGCAGAGATACTAGCCACCCATTAGGAGACCGAGGGCTGCGACGTTGATCAATCCTCGCTCTCCTAATGCGCAGCCGCCAGCCAGAGAAAACACTAGTGCGCATGACTGGGCTGGTCGGAATAATTTTCCAACCCAAACCCAACATGCGCATTTGTGAGTTGTGCGCTCCGCTCTTCAACCCCGGGCCTCCTGCAGTTCTGAATCTGACAATGGCAGTTCTGAATCTGACAATGGCATGTCAGTCTGCATGACGCCGGAGTCAACCTGCCGGCTGCCCCGCCCCACCCCCTGCCTGTCTGCTAAATGACTGCCTCCAGCGCCTCAGGAGTTGGACGCGGCCCGGGGGTAATAATAGGCTATTATTACCTTCTTTACAGGCCAGAAATTACTTGTGGGTCAGCGCCCCAGGTCCCTAATGGATGCACTGCCACTGCTCTGGATAGCCTGTGATTCTACCATCAATAGTATCTGCCAAAAATAGAGCCCTGCGTGGCCCACTCTAGCACTATGACGGGTAGTCCAAAGGCATTTTAAAGAGATCTGCCAGCCAGTGACTTCCCATTGAAGCAAATTCAAGATAATAGAAACACTGCTGCTCTCGAATGCCACGTGATGCTGCTCCTGCTACTTGTGCAAAACTAACATATTAAATTTGTGCACAGGTGGCAGCGTCTGTGAAACTAGTTTGGCCATTACAGTTTTCTGACCAGTTATTTATTTTGCCTCTTCTGTCCCCCTGCAATGGAATTAAATACACTTAAATACACCAATACTATTTTTTAAAGATAGAGGCTCTTCCACATTATTAGATTCCTCGATCTCATACCTAAACTCTGATTTGAAAGTACTTAAACCTTGATAATTGACCTTCCGCTGCTTCCCAGAGCTCACCCCAGGGTAACAGTACACCATATTGGGATAGTTGGTCCCATTTAGAGAAACCGGCCTCCCTGATGGGTAATGCTAATTTGCATTTGGTCCAATCGGGAAACTGGGGAGTTTCTACTGAAACAGGGGAGAGAAGTATCTTTCTTGATGTAGAACCATAACTCTGACATATCCTGCTGCACCTTAAGCCTGAACTTCTTGTCAAATTTGGGGTCGCAGAATTTATACATAAAGCAAGAAGCCCCACCCTGAATGTCTGTTAGCATAGCATTAAACATGCTTCCTAACTCTGGGTGTCCAGGCTGGTTAACAACATTTTACCACTCTTTAAGAGGGCCAATGTGCAGTACTGGAAATAAGGCAGTGCCAAACCCCCTTTCACTCTTTTCATTCATAGATTTTCCCAAGCAATGCGTACCCCCCTTGAGGGCAAAATGAAGCTATTCTCTATCTCAAGATAAACCAAAGAAAAAGGAAGTCGCCAGACGGAATTATACTTTGGTACAAGATCGCAAGGCTGTGGTGTGTCGAATAAGTTTTGAGATCTGACAGAAGAGTGTGAACAGGAATCGAGCAAACAATCTGTGATGAATGAGTAAAAAAAAGAAATAAAAAAATTAACAATCTTATGTACTGACCTTACTATAATATAATGACTATTATAATTCATGCAAAATGTTAATTTAAAGATGGCCCGCGGGTCAAAAGCAAAATAGTGTAGGGCTTGATAAATCACAATGTGTTCGTCTTTACTTTGACTTTGCGTATGCAGGACTTCTTGCCCTCCAGGTCAGGGCTCTATTTCTATCGACTGGTCTTTTCTTGGGGTGCAGAGGTTGAAAAGAGAGATCTTAATTTAGGCAGATTGTCAGAGTGCCGGTTTTTTAAATCATTTTAATTAGGTATTTCAAAAATATGCAGTATCAGGATCATTGTATGACAGAAAGCTATGTACATAAGAGATAGTTATCAGCAACAGAAGAACAGTGGAAGTCATTCTCAAGTCAATGGAAGGTACACAAATTGCTGCATTGTATGTTGTGGTCCTGTGAGGTTTTTTTTTTAACTGGGGTTAGCAGGTTGGCATTTCATAAGTGTTAGGAAGCGATCACATCAGGAAGTGGTGGTGGGCAAGTTTGAGTTAGATTATGCTTGTTGATGCTCTCATAATGCCATGTATAAATTAGGATTTGCTGCACCATTTTCTTTTTCAGACTCCATTTTGTGTGCTGTTCGAAAATAATCATTCCTTGTTCTGAAAAATACCCTTTGCTAAGTTTAGTTTCTGTAATGAAGAACTGCTTGTGCCAGTGCATAGTTTTCCCTAGATACAGAACCTCTCCCACCTGTCTGGCAGTTTGATCGCAGCACAGGATGGAATGGCCTTGAGGGTGTCCTGAACTGTGCAAGATATGAGAGTAGAAACCTTTTTTTTGTCTTTCGATGTATGGCCACATCTGTTTGGAAAATTCCACTGTGGGCGTGTTTTTAGCTAACTATGCGCGGTACATAATATATCGTCATGCTTACTGTTCCTTAGTTCCCTCTGTAGTACCCTTACGAGACTGTGCAGACGGAAAACTGCTCTGAGCGTATATTAATAAACTATTATTGGTGTATATTCTCCACTGTTTCTCCGACTCTTCATTCGGTATTGAAGGCTGAGAAATGGTCTGTGGTGGCCCAAGCGGCCCTAAGTGGGTCACTTCCTTCAGCATGCCACTTCAGGGTTATTGCGATCCATTAGTAGGTCTGTGAACCAGATTGCAGGCATATCTGAACTCTAGTCTCGCACATTGGATAACATTTTTTATTGTAGTTATGACTGATTGCCAATAAAGTGTCCGAGATGGGTGGGACCATAGAAGGTGGAGGAGGTCCACATTGTTGGATTGGCATCAGGGGCAGAGAAGTTGGGCATTTGTAAAGGGCAGGTTCAGTGCAGCAGGGCTGAGATCCGCGAAATGCAATATGGAGAATTGGATGTCTTTAAAGCGAGCATTCCTGGTGATCAGGTGGGGGCCTTTTAGTGCAAAGGACCACTCTGAATTGTGTACCTCTCTCTCACAATCCATCTGCCAGTGCTCCCTGAGCCTTTAGTGTGGTGTCAATGTGTGCTCCCGTAGGGCTTTGTGTAGCCAGGTGACTAAGTGCCTGCCAGTACCCATTGTTAGGAGCTTTTGCATGACTTTGTGGCTCAGTTGTTCACTACAATTGATTCCCCACATCCTAAAGCAGATTTGCTAGAGCAGTCTGTGCATGGGAAATTTGCCCGGAGGATGTTATGTTCATGTGATGATCGTAGGATAGAAAGTTGGAAAACTTATGGTCATGGGTAGAACAAAGTCGGCTAAACCCCTTCAATCATACATGGTTTATGGCTTAATCAGGGATGTTGACCAATTTAATGGCAATATCTGTCCTGATGACTAAAGCAACAACCTCAAGATCTCTGATACACCGCTGCTTCATCGACTTCAAAGACGCTTTCAATTGAGTACCAAGGGGAGCCCTGAGGGCCAAGTTACACAGATGGGGAATACCCCGGATTCTTTTGAAGGCTATAATCAAGCTACACTTTGACACATGGATACATATCAAACTGGAGGATTGTGCCCACATATCCAGAAAAATTCATGACATTGCGAGGATTGAAACACAGGTGTGTATTAGCCCCCTTGTTCTTTAACCTATTCATTACAGATCTACCACAGACACTTGACGCTACTAATGGCCACTTCCCAAAAACAGGTAGTACCCTAATCAGCAACTTGTAGGCAGACGATCTGGCCCTTTTTAGTCCCACAAGGGTAGGCCTTTAACGACTTAACCAGCTGTACACTATCGAATTGTTAATAAATTAGAAGTGAACCTGAAAAAAAACGAGGTTGTAACTTTTGGGCTGAAAAAATATCAGGACGGAGGATGGTCCTACAACGGCAACAAAATCGTGTTGGAACATTTCTATGAGTATCTCAGGTTTATATTGACGCCACATGCTGTTTTGTGAAGCAACAAGGAGTTGAAGCAAAAGCTCTGACCCTGTAGATGACGCTATTTAAAGAAGGAAAACAGTTTTTGGTCCTAACACTCTCTCTTTTACAAGTCATAAGTCATAAGCGCCAAAATTTCCCCTTCTTTAACCTATGGCCGGGAAATATTAGTAGGGAGAGATAACAGCCTGCTGAACAAACTCGTAGTTAAGATCTACAAGCGGGTCTTTTGTCAACCGAAATCCTTATCTGTCGCACAGGTCAGGCTTGAACTGGGCCTCCCCAGTCAACAGACAGCAAGTGTCATAAGCTAAAGAGGGCCAGGGCCGTTAGCCTAGAGGTATTGCTATGGCCCGAAATCATCTGTAACCAGCCCAGCCAAGCTCATAGTCGGTTCCTAGAAGACTGTCAGCAACTCCTTGATATTTTTGTAAAACATTTTTATTGGCATTTTTCATTATTACATACATCACATCTATTATTGCCGGACGGGGACTGAAGACTGTGACACACAAGCTTAGGGATTGAGGGCTGCGGATCCCCGTCACCCCTCACCCCATCCATTACTTAGCAATGATCCTCTCGGGTCTGCGTCCATATATAGGTAACCTTCCCATATGCTGCTCGCCATGTCACACAGGGGATGCGAGGTGCAGTGTCTCCCCGCACATGAGTACGGAGGAGCTTGGAAAGATCAGCCGTAGTATAACCGTGAATAAACTTGGGATAAAAAACTGGGGTGCACTGTGTCTTATGTTATAGTTGTGCGCATAGGAGCGCCTGAGGGCTGCACCAATGCGGGAAATCATAATGTTATCGTGCCACAGCGGATTGGGGGAAGGGAAAGGACAATGCTAAGAGCTGCCTGCGGTGGAGTGTGGGGACGGGTCTATGTCGGCCATTAGGTCTGACCCATTGGGAGTTTGGGCCCTTTACATTTACCCTCCCGAGCACCCCACAGGGCCATAGGGGGCCTAGGGGAACCACCCTCCAGTGTTTCTGCCCCTGTGTCCGTTTCATGTGTGAAGGAGTGAAGCAGGATGGCCCACGGCATGGAGATTGGATGCTTGCGAGCTCCCTGGGCTTCCTCCCTCCGCCATATTCCCTCTTCCGCTGCTCCCCACTTCTTGACTGCACCCACCCACGCCGCCAGGGGAGGACCGGCAGGTGCTTTCCAGTGCATGGTTATGCATCCCTTGGCCAGGAGGAGCACTAAGGAGGCAAAGCACATTTCGACTTTCATGTGCTTGTGATGCTTACCGATGCCGAGGGCGCTAGCCTCCCACGTGTAAAGGTCCCAGAGACCCGTGACTGCTCCCAAGGTAGCATGGACGGTACCCCAGTAACTGTGAAGGAACGGACAGTCCCACAGCATGTGCAAAAAGTAGGCTGCAGGCTCCTGACATCTAGGGCCGGCGAAGGCACCATCGGGAAATACTTCTGGAGCTTTGCAGGAGTGAGAAATGCCCGATGCAGGATATGCAGTTGTATGTCTGGGCCCATCTGTAGAATGTAGTGGAGGACCGGGTGTGTAGGGGGCTCTTCCTCAATTGTGCGCCAATATTTACGGCAGTCATTTAGAGCTGCCTGTGTCAGCAACTCCTTGATGTAAAAGATCTCTGTGACTGCAACCCCAGTAAACACTTCAAAATGAGTATAAGAAGGTGTGTTTGCCTTTGGTCATTTGATTCGGAAAAGGCACTATTCACCAAATACAGGCATGCCTGGGCAGTTATTAGTAGGCATCAGCCAGCCACCCCAGCACCATATCTATCCTGCACGTACGCCGTCCATTAGAAAGTAAAATTCATGGGCCTCAGGCTAGACGAGTGCCCATTTCTGAAAACATCTAGCGAGCTGGAGTCGCCCAAGTACGCATACAACTTGCAGGGGATGTGGCAACTGCGAATAATCATTTAAACATTTTGGGTGCCTCTGCCCAGCACTGCTAAGCAAACGCAGGGCCAGACTACGGAGAGAGGGGAACAAACTGGGAGTTTGCACATGTCGACAAGCTACCATCGGCTCTGTAAATCCCGACAATATAGCCCTGAACATCTTACTGACAAAGTCTGTCACCATTGCATCCAACACGCTGGGTCTTTTTACACTCTTCTGAACCATCTGAGAAACGGAGTTGTGTTCAACCAAAACAGTCCCTTGAGTGATGCAAACATGTGGGTGCCTGTTTTACTGACCGCTCTGTTGCTATTAATGGTTTTTACATTGCACCACCACTTTATCAGCCCATCGCCCAGTTGGTAATGAGGAGCAATATGCTGCTACCAGACAGGCCATAGTATGGCATTTGAACTCTCACTTAATTTTTGTGCTGCTACCATTGAGAATAACCAGCAGCTATTTTTTTTCGAGTTAAATTATTAGTTGAACTCAACCAGCCACATTAAACTGCATTCAACAGCAATAGAACCAACAGAACCTTGACTGATGAAAATCCCAGAGTTCAACACAGACGATCACATGGCATCACTCATGGATGTTCTTATATTGCGCAGCACTTTATTAGGTTACTGCTTGGTTAGTAATGAGGACCAATTTATCATCCACCTTCTCTGTAATAATGATTGTCGCAATGCAATTTGCACTTTATCGAACCTTTGTCCTGCTAAAAATGAGGAATGACTAGATAGCAGTCATCCGGCTGACCCTTGTGGCAACCTCAGTATGTTTCAAATCGCAGAAAGTATAATTTTTAACATGTTTGAATGCAATTTTTGTTTTAATTAAGTCTGTTTTCAAATTGTAAAGGTTTTGAATAACCATAGACAATAAATCATATATAGACTCGGATTAGATCCACATTGTGGAAAGACAAATAACATTGCATCATTAGTTAGTGATAGAAAGTTGGCATTGGAAAAAAAGTCCCCAAGTGTGTTGATTTTTCTGACATGCCACTGGCATAGGTGCCTGGGTGTCAGGATACCTAGGCAGCTGGGTAAGCCCAGAGTGGGATCTCAGGGGAGTATGTTGTGATATGATGCGTGAAATCGAAGACTAGGTTCACACATCGCCAAACGATAGTTACCAATCTGGAAGAGGAAGGTGTGTTTAACTTTAAGAAAAAGAAGGTTTATACCCACTTCTCTGTTCAAGAAAAGTGGAAGGCCTGAATTATCCATAGAGGGTCTAGGGAAATGTGAGACTGGTGGCGTAAAACAATTTCCTGTTAGAATAAAATAAGAATGCAGGCTAAATCTCCAGTTCACTCTTTTCACAAATCAGAGTTAAAAACACAAAAATCACAAACATTACAGATGCTGGTTTTAATCTGCATTCCACTGGCCGGTAGGATCTACCGTCCGCTTTCCTGGGAATGTACAGTGTTTCCTTCTTTTGAATTATTTGTGCAACGGGGATAACTATATTGGATGTATTTTTTGTCCATTGCTTAGTTTCAGCCTTTCAAGCAATCCATAATTCATCCATTCAATGCCTCTACTCGATTAACTAACATTTTTCCTACATTGAAATATCCTATACAGTACCTTTGCAGGCGTTATCCATTGATGTACTGACGTATTAATCTAGCTATACATACATTTACTTATACAACCATCCATCTAATCACACACTCATCTGCTGACCGCCTTCGTCCATTCATGCACTTAGCCATTCATAGCACCATCCATCTATGCACTAGCCTACCCATCCATTCATGCACTCAATAATCTAGGAACTCACTTATAGGGCTATTCATCCAACTACAAAATAATTACCACAGTCACTGATTGACCGATCCACACAGCCTCCCACTTAAACAGTGAAAAAGCGGTTTCATTTAGAAGTTAGACCTATTTAGGTTTACCAGTGCTTATTGATAACCTTTCTCAAAGATTCAGGGGAACTCTGCAGACTCCTTAGTCAGGTTCAAACTGTTGTTTGCTAGGTGCCTGACTGTTGTGGAAGAATGAAGGTCCGGTTCCAAGCAGAATAAACAGATTGATTTATTCAGGATAAGATGTTACATGAGAAACCCCACCAGGAGCAGCCTTCCTGCTGTTCAGCCCATCCACCAACTGATTCTCTCACTCACCAACATTCCACAGCACCTCACTCACCAACATTCCACCAAAACAGACACACTGGAGGAGCAGCAGGTATAACGCATATCCTTTCTTTAAATAAACAAAGATTACATTACTACTACAACATGTACAACTCGCAAGTCAAAGTAATGAACGATTGGGAGACACATATTGACATACTAAATATACAGATGGTAAAAGACACTGCATGCGACTATAAATAACATATCAAATGTAAAGATGGTAAAAGTCAAAAAGGGAATGCAATGTAATACATGTAAGAATGTAGAAAATACATGTTTGAAAGATAACAATAAATAGCTCAGGAAAAGAATCAATCAATCAACCAAATATTTGTACAGCACGTTAATCACCCGCGAGGGTCTCAAGTCGCTGAGGAGGAGGGGGTGCAGCTACTGCTCGAACAGCCAGGTCTTGAGGAGTCTCCTGAAGGTCAGTAGGTCCTGGGTCTGTCGCAGCTGTGTGGGGAGGGTGTTCCTTGTCTTGGCCGCGAGGTAGGAGAAGGATCTGCCGCTGGTGGAGGACATGTGGATGTGTGGGACGGCAACAAGGGCGAGGTCGGCGGAACGCAGCTGGCGATTCGATATGTAGAAGGTGAGACGCTTGTTGAGGTATGCTGGTCCGGCGTTGTGGAGTGCTTTGTGAGCGTGGGTGAGGAGCTTGAAGGTGATCCGCTTGTAGACGAGGAGCCAGTGCAGGTCTCTCAGGTGGGCAGTGATGTGGCCCTGGCGAGGTATGTCGAGGATGAGGCGTGTGGAGGTGTTCTGTATGCGTTGGAGTCTCTTCTGGAGTTTGCCCGTGGTTCCCGCGTAGAGGGCGTTGCCGTAGTCCAGCCTGCTGCTGACCAGGACCTGGGTGTCATTCCTCCTGGTTTTGGTGGGGATCCATATGTAGATCTTGCGGAACATGTGAAAGGTGTTGAAGCAGGAGGAGGAAATGGCGTTGACTTGCAGGGTCATTGAGAGCGATGAGTCCAGGAGGACTACCAGGTTGCGTGCACGGTCGGTGGGTGTGGGTGCGGCTCCCAGTGCGGTTGTCCACCAAGAGTCATCCCAGGCAGAGGGGGTGGATCCAAGGATGAGGACTTCTGTCTTGTCCGAGTTAAGTTTCAGGCAGTTGGTCTGCATCCAGGTGGAAACTGCCTTCATTCCTTCGTGGAGGTTGGTTTTGGTGGTGGCAAAGAACAAAACACACCACGCAACCCACAACTTCTTTAAACACATAAGCACCACAACACTCACCTCTTCTCCCTTTCCACCAAGCAAAAAATAAAAACACACGCTCTACCCACCCTAAGACAACTTACCAAGCCTCTGTGCCACTCACATACCAGCTGGCCAGGCTAATTCACAAGTGCTGAAAAAGAGAAGCAACCACAAGGCGCAGTAGGGAACCGCCCAAAACAAGAATGTGTGAGATACACCCCTGACGAACCATATGGCAAGGTAAGGGTGTGCGAGCTGTCTTTGTCACACGGCTGATTCAAATTCAGCTTGACCGTAACGGCCAAACTGCTCGGCCCAAAGAATAATGTCAATATAGGATTGTGGCATGAACTAGTGTAAAGTCTTTTGGTCTATGACAGATGGTTTATCATAAATATTGAGCTCTCCATTTATTTAAAAGAATTACCATAAAACGTAGTTGTCCAAATGAGCGCATACCGCATAGACTCCCAATGTCCCTTTGAGAAACTGCTAGATCACACTGCCAGTTATCAAAATTGCACTGCAACCAAGACTGGTATCCCACTTCTACACTTTTTGTTTACTTGAAATAAGAGATGCCTCCTGACCTGTGGGGGGTGTAACCAGACGCTTATAAAATTAAATTCAGGCGGAAGGACATACACCCTGTCCATGGTCTGTCCGAATGAAACTTGACACTGGTGGGGCAGTAGGGTGTAAAAATCCTTAGGCAGGCTCTTATCATCAGTAGAGAAAGAAAAAACACAAAGCATATCACTAGGACATAAGAACTTAATGTCTCACATTAAACCTTTAAGTATACAGTGAGCAAGTCATTAGGCAAAAAATTAGAGTCCAGACAAGAAAATGTTTTCCATAAGGCAACAAACATTTGAAGGCTAACTGTAATGACCAGACACAGCCCGCACACCCCCAAAACAAGAGAATGACCTGCTGCACTTGAAGTGAAACTCATTTTCCATACATAAGTTAAATAAAGAAAATTCCTCATACATTAAATGATCACCACAAGTCAAGTTCATACATGTCAAAACAAAGCAAAAAAACCAAAACAAATAAAGTGGTCACCATGGTCTGCGCTGAAAGAAAGATGAAGATATTGACAAGTTCTGTACATAACCCGACGAAGCTGGTGATGAAGTCCATTATCCTCACCACACAAACTGCTGACTTGAAATTGTGTGGAGACTGCACTATGTATGTGAAGGTGTCCTAAGATTACCACAAAGAACGTGGCTAGTCCATTAGATTAATTGCCACTGACGGGACACTGGAGTAAGTATATGAGCAGGCACGTTCCAGTAAACACGTAGAGGCACAAAGAAGACCCCTTGACCAGCTAAGGCATGACCAGCTACTTCACACACAAGGAGGCTGCCAGGAGCCTCTGCAGCAATCGCTTTTCCAGGATACGCTTGCTGATGAGGTCATCGCTCTCCAATGCAGCCTTGACGTGGCCTCCAACATCAAGATGGTGGATACTTGACGCTAAGCCGGATGGCTCACGGCGTGTCCGTGCAGCAGAGCGAGCTTGAGCAGCCAGGAGTAGCGTAGAATCAACAACGTCAGACAAGATCCCACGAAGGCACTGCAGGGCTAGAAGAATGCAGGTAAGATCATGCGCCGTAAACAGTACGCGCCTCATTTTCAGATCGCACCGCTGCGGCTGAACTGACACTTGACATGGGGGCTGCCAATGACAAATACCAGTGAAACAAGAGATGACTCACCCCCAAAGATCCAAACCAGTGGCAGCCAAAATCTGGAAATATTCAAAGTGGGCTCGAGCAGAGATGCACGAGCACCAGACAGTTCAAACTTACAAGCCTTCACCAATACCGTTACTTTTGAGTTCCAAAGCTCTGATGACAAATGTGCAATAGACATTGCCGGACCTCATTAGATGAGAAAGTACAGCATATATCCACGCAGGCAGGGTGTGGCACGACGGGGTTGAAATAAATGTACAGAGGAAACACGCAGAACACTTGCGGGTATGCCCCTGGGCTGGCAAAGTCAAAGTCCGGACAAGTACACGGACAGTGCAGGTCCAACTACAGCAAAATAACGCAGCCAAGCATAATCAACGCACAGCTCACCAAGAGTGCTGCAAAGTATGCCCCGGCTGGTAGGCAGTCCGATGGCATAGGACACTGGTGGGGTTGGGGCATACTGTCCTTCACTGTAGATAAGTTTGCATGTAAGGTTCCTTTAAAGTACATTTTTTGTTTCTTCCGGTAGTAGATACTTGTAGTTTGGTTTCCATCCTCTTGCACACATAGATTCTTTTTCAGTTCCCTTAAAATTGAGGCCAAAATATGTTGTAAAACTGAAGCCTTGTAGTCCATGTATATTAAGTAGGTAGATTTATTCAGGATATATGTTATCAAGTAGAGCCCCACCAGGAGCAGCCTGCTGCAAAGCCCATCCTCCAACTGGGTCTCTCACTCACCAACATTCCACAGCCACCTCACTCACCAACATTCCACCACACAAGTCACACGGGCTGAGCAGCAGGTATAACACTGCCAAATAGTTTTTCATGTGCGCTGCTGCCTGCAGAACTATTCTTTTACTTTGTACTTCATGAAGAGCGTTCTTTGAGATTATTCAATCCATCTATTTGATATTTTTATTTGTTGCACTTGTCACAATCTATATTCTTTTGTAATTTTTAAGGCTTTCTTTTTTAGGAAATCTTTTATAATACCGATTCTTATAAGCCAGGACTTCAATCTACAAAGATCTGCCCTTTACCACTTGTTGTTGCTTTTAAACTATCTTGTGTCCCATTATGTGGAGCCTCCTTATAAAATGCACTTTATTGGCGCAATTCGACTGCTTTTCAATTAACAGGCATTGATTACAAGAGGCTGTTCTAAATTATTTCTGATCATTATTAATGGTGATCACTGTAACATTAGATTTTAATGTATTTGTTTGAACTTTTATGATTATATTTTATAATCTAATAAAGTATTTTGATTGATTGATATTAGTTGCACTTCTCTAGAAGTAGGCACTCACAACAATGAACGTCACAAAGACTTTTCACTATCGACTAAAGATTGTTAATACACTGCCGACAATCTGTTTCTCTTCCTCTATTTTTATTAAGCAATTCTATTCCTAAGCAAGGTACAGACATATGCATGGTAAGTTTAGGTTACGCTACAAAAATACCTAATAAGCACTTCTCAGATCGCTTTTGAATCACAGTATTTTACGAAAAGCTTCAAAGTTAAGTTACCGCTTGTAAGCATGACTGCTTAGATTCAAGATGCCCAGTTCAAAAGAACAGCTGACCTGGTTAAGGTTCAATGTTGAACAGAGCCGGCTAAAAATGAGCACCAACTGTTCATTAAAAAGTCAACCCATTACCCAAATACTCATACTAGAGCAGAGAACGAAAAGCTAAGAAATGAGTACTAACCTACAAAGTTTAACCAGGCACTCAGCCAGTCTTCTTCAGCACTCTGGGCAGAAGTGGTATATGCGCAGGGCTCGACAAATCTAAAAAATCTTACTTGACCTGCAGGTCGAGTGAGTAGACTTTTCTACTCGACCTAACCGCAATGCACTCGACCCACAAATTGATCACATAATGGACTTTTTTCAAAACATTTGCAGCGCCAACAACCCAGGAAAACGTTGGCCAACCAAATTAACGGCAAATTTGATTAAGTTATCACCCATTTAATTTAGCGGTCACACAATCTGCACAATCTGCACCTTAGAGGTGATGGTGACACTTTCTTGCGAGCAAAATCAAGCAATGAAGGTGAGGAAACATACAAATATTCTTATGCAGAAGCTCGAGATTGCATTTTCAAGGGCACAGTTTAGGACTTGCTTGACAGTGCAACTCTCATTTGACCTTACTACACCAATGTCATTCTATTATACAATTCTTTGCTTCCACAAATGCATATAATTCAATTTCCCATGCTATTTGCACGTAACGCTTTACATTACAACATTCTTGTAAAGTCACTTAGTCAGATCTACTGGCATTACAGTGCTGGTGTATTAGTAAATCAAATCAGATTTATACTAAACAGAAAATTAAATTTTACGTCGCCCAAAGTTTACAGCAGTCACTTAGTTAATCTTGAAAGTTAACATACCTGTAACAGACCTAAGTGACCGAGGAGACTGATTGAGAAAATGTACAGAGAAGACTCACTGAGATGGTATACAAATGGCAGGCGTCATATATACTGCGAGAAGACAGACACTGACTAGTTATGTTAATTTGGAAAAATGACCATGCTAGAGAGGCTCACTAAATGAGATGCCAAAAACTGCTTTAGAAAGGCACGTTTAGTAGCAAACATGAGGTCACTAACTCTCCATTGAGGTTTGTTGATACCTAGGCACGTTAGTCCTAAAGCTGGGAAATACTTAAAATTTAAAAATATTTTATTGAGACAGACCTTACCATGTTGTTTTCAAAACCACCTCTATTTGTATACAGGAGAATTAAAAAAAGCCACACATCAGTAAAAAAATAAAGCGTCAAAAGGGACAGAAACTCAGCCCCAGATCGGCCAGCAGGTACTGTAGGTGGCCTAATCTGTCTCTGAAAAAGAGAAAACCGAAGACAAATCCATGTATAAGACAATGTGCAGGATAGAAAAGATTTTCGGGTGTGGTAATAACAGTAAGATAGGCTGTGCCAGGGGTGGTAGGTAGAGAGTACCGGCACTTCATTTTAGCGACGGGGACTTCTTTTTTGGTCATCAAATCATGACCCAGCACAAAGGCAGGAAGGGGAAAAGTTGGCAGAATAGAAAGATAGTTAGAAGGTGAGAAAGAGAAAACACGGACGACAAGTATAAAAAACAAGTGAAATCAAGTGAAAGGAAATGAGGGGGTTAGGGCCCAGCCCTGTAACGGCTCCCCCCTATAACAGCGCTAAAGAGACCATCGGTAGACATTCAGAGACCATCGGTGTGAAAGAGAGTGGAATCGTACCAGCTAGCCTTGCTACCAGGTAACTGCCATCCAACTGTGCAGGAGGAAGCAGGTGCCCGAGATTCATTTAGAGCAACTTTACTTATGAAGGTATTAAAGAGCTGCATTTGTTCGAGGGTGCACTGGATAAATCTCACTTGTTTGGGCTGCTAGGCTCATCCAGGTTCTACAATGGGAAGTCATACCAATGTTCAAAACTGACAACCCATTAAAAATTCTTCACATGAAATACCTCATTATGCTCAAGGACCAATAAAATACACTCGGAACATAACGTGTCAGGAAAAGGCAAGCTGCTACAAAAGTGGACGCAGAGGCTGAACGATAACAAATGCTCTAATTAAGGAATAAAGATGCTGCGCTCCACAACAAGATAAACAGGCAGGATAATACCACTCTCTGCGCCGCTCCCTTAGTGATTGCTGTTATACAAATGTTCCGGACTAATTTGGTTGGCAGCGCCGAGGTTCTTTCAGCGCCGAATCTCTTCTGACTGCTATTTAAAAACACAAGCGGTAGCTCTGGTCATTGCCCATATAAATCAGCCACCGTCGTGGGGGTGGAGGGAGGGAGCCGGAGCAAGGGTGACTGACATGTACACAAAGCGTGGCAGTAGCTCTGAACACATTTGCACACATGATATAAATCAGCCATCGTCATGGGGGTGGGGTGGAGGGAGGGAGCCGGAGCTGGGCCTAAAGACCGCCACATTTCCTTTGCGGACTACATGACAAATTAGCAGGGAAGAAGAAAATGAGCTTGCTGCCTAGATGCTGTGATATGTCTGCTATAGGTAGCAAGCGACTGGGCGCTAGATGTTTAAAATGCCCATTAAACGTTACATTCACACACCATTGAAAACCACGATGTTTGTAAGAATACGGTCATAATAAGACGGAAAACATTGTGTCTGTCGTATGGACTAGCTAATCATAAGTATGCGTGTGGCTCACTTGAGCGTGTTGTGTAAAATATTTTTCAAGTATTCAGTGAGGTAGCAGTTCAGGCGTGCTCTGTTTCGTGACAGTGTTTTACATGTTGTGTAATGCGTGCATCACAGCACTGCATGGCAATTCAGAATCTTTTCAGGTCATGTAGCAAATGGAATTAGGCAGAACATATCAGGAATGGCAAAGGACAACGTGGCATGACACAGCACAACGTAACTAGACATGCCATACGATAAAATGGCATGGCACAGCTTAACAAATGAATGCATAACACAACATGCTGTGACGCCGTCTAACAGGGCGCACACAGAGGGAAGGATCTTAAGCGTGCCTCTCTGCGCTAGGTTGTAATGCATTCCCCGCGCTGCCTCTCCGCTCTGGGTCACGTGCGATGAAGTTCAGGCACACTGTAGTGCCCCCTCCCTGATAATCCTCCTGCGTAACCTTGCTCCATCAACAACTTAACTCCCCATTACCCTGGCTCTGTAGGGGTTATCAAACCATTCATAACTCCAGCCCTTCGCCGCTCTTATTTATCCAAATAATCGTGCACTCAGGTTATTAAATCGTGCATGGTGAGCCCCGTCACGCACGCAGGCCGCACTCTCAATATCACTGCAAAATGTAAATGTGTGCAGGGCTGTGCGATGCGTGCACTAAATACAGATTAGCGCTGCCGGCAGCTCCAGGAGCGGGAAATCACCCCATCTGCCACGTCCCCGCTGCCGGGGCACCCACAAAATAGAAGCCGCCACGGGTGTGCTTGTTGGTGTTATCACGTCAGGAGCCGGAAATGGTTCTTACTGCAAACACACAATCACCTTTGTAGGGTGACACATGTACACAAAGCGTGGATACTCCACTCAGCAGATCGGATCAGTCCGCTCAGCCTCATTTGACAAAAGGATGTAAACGCAAGTTGTCGAAACTGACTCACCTCTGCAGGCCAAATCGCCCAGCACTCTGTCCCGAGTCCCGACTCCACCGAGGAGAGCACGTGTGGTGGCGTGCTACGTCACTGCTGTACTTTGAGCAGCACAGCGCGGGGGCAGGCCAGGGCCGTCATTGGTAGCGCTTTCGCGCGCTACAAGATTGACGGCCCTGGCCCCCAAACAATAGGCAGTGCGTGCACGATGCCCCCTAAAGCCTTTCATCGCGCACCGCACCGCAATGCTGCCACCTAGAGCCTTCCACATGCTACTGCACCTACCAGATAGCACTCGCCAGGCCGGTCAAGTAGGCCTTGAAACTGACTCGACCTGCACAAAATTCACTCGCATTTGCGAGCGGGCGAGTACATTTCTCGAGCCCTGATGCGGAAAGGCGTACAACAGACCACAACTCCACTCGCAATGAAAAGCGCCACGAGCGAGTGCCGCCTTGGAAATTCCAATGCGCAGAACTGATGACATTGCGCGTTCTCTTCGGTGGCGAATAGATCTAACCAAGGCACTCCCCACTGTTGAAAGAGACCTTGCACCACCTCTGAGTGAAGACGCCATTGGTGATCCATCGGACACCGGCTGCTGAATTCGTCCGCCCTGGCGTTCAAACAACCCGCCAGGTATTGAACCATCAAGGAAATGCTGTGAGGTTCCAGCCATGTCCAGAGACGCAGAGCCTCCTGACATAGGGTCCACAACCCCACCCCGCTATGTTTGTTGCAATACCATATGGCGGTGGTATGTCCGTGAACACCTGCACTAACTTCCCCCTGACAGAGGGAAGGAATGCCTTCAGTGCAAGAATTATCGCCCGAAGCTCAAGAAGGTTGATATGGAGCTGGGACTCCGCTGGAGACCAGAGGCCTCTGATCTCCGCCTCTCCCATGTGGCCGCCCCATCCCAAGAGGAATACATCCGTCACCACTGTGTGCTCCGGTTGGGGGAGGGAGAGGGATCTGCAGCTGACCCAATACTGATTTGTGAGCCACCACTGCAATTGTTGTGCAGTGCCCTTGGAGATCTGGACGTAGTCGGACAGGTTCCCCTGATGCTGCGCCCACTGGAACTTTAGGTCCCACTGCAGAGCCCGCATGTGCCACCTGGCATGGTTGGTCAGCAGGATGCAGGAGGCCATGAGTCCGGGCAGCCCCAAGGACGTTGTGACCGAACCCAGGACAAGGGCTGAAAGATCAGAATCATAGCCCGAATGTCCAGTAACTCGCTGTTCGGGAGGATAAACCCACAACTGCGCCATGTCCAAAACCGCTCTGATGAAGAGGAGCTTCTGGGAGGGAATCAGGTGCGACCCCTGATCTGCGCAGATGAGCTGTGACCATCGCCATCACTTTCGTGAATACCCGAAGGGCGCTGGTAAGGCTAAAGGGGAGCACGATGAACTGAAAATGCTCATGGCTCACCGTGAATCGCAGGTAACGCCTATGGGCCGGCAGGACGAGAATATGAAAATAAGCCCCCTGCAGGTCCAGTGCCACCATCCAGTCTTGTGGGTCGAGAACAGACAAGACCTGAGCCAGAGTGAGCATTTTGAACTTCTCCTTCCGGAGGAAGTGATTTACGCTCCGAAGGTCTAAGATGGGACGTAGACCCTTGTCCTTCTTTGGAACCAAGAAGTAGTGGGAGTAACAACCACGACCTACTTCTGGCGTCGGAACACGTTCAATGGCCCCCTTGGCCAACAGGGCTGTAACTTCCTGCTGGAGAAGTGCCAAATGACCCCCTGACATGCTGTGGAACTGCCGTAGCATGGCTGGGGGGGGGGGGGGTAGACTCGAAGGGGAGGTGGTAGCCCCTTCGAACAATCTCCAGAACCCACCTGTCTGATGTAATGGTGCGCCAGTGGGGGAGGTGATGATGAATCCTGCCACCCACTGGGTTCTGGTGGTCCTGAAACAACGGACTAGGAAGGTTTGGAGGCACTGGTAGCCTGGGTGTTGTTGGACTGACCCACACGCTGGCCCTCGGGGACATCGAGGCACGAACCACCAAACTCTCAGGTGCAGGGTGCTGGGTGAGGAAGGCAAGGTCGCCAGAGCCGGACGATGGAGTTGGCCCACACCTTTTTCCACAGGGGCCCCTGTGTTGGGCCAGGACCAAGTGCCCAGAAGCACATAAGTAAGTGCATCATTAAACGGCAACAGCGGGTCTGTAGAGGAAGAAGCTGCCCGAAGTAGGTTGGTCCTGACAGCCACTGTAGGGAGCTGGAGGCCAATAGCATCGGCAGCCCTTACGTAGGACTGTGGAAAAGGAACCACTCTCCTCCATAGTAGCTGAAGGGAATGGTGAACCAGACGCCGGAGTGTAATCCGGGCCACCAGCCTCTGCCTCCTCATCCCAGTTGGGGACAGACTCGTACTGTGCTGCGAGAGAGTCTTCAAACCCCTCCCAGTCCTCTCCTTCCTCCACAAGGAATGTGGTTGAATAAAAGGGTAAAAGCCCCCATCGGCGTCGGGAGCCATCCCTCTGGCACCGTGCCAATGTCACCAAAGAAGTTGATGCCAGTGTTGGCCGCCGGCCGCGTCAGCGACGTCGATAGGGGCCGTACGGCAAGAACGGAGAGCCACGGCTGGAGCCATGGAGGCCTCTAGGCGTCGACGACGTTGGGACGGAGCCGGCGACGTCGAGGAACGCGGAACAGTGGGGCCCGCGGGAGCCCAACGGCGTGCCGACGGGGCAGCATGGGCCGAAGATACGTGCCATTGCTGACACAAACTCTTGCAATTCGGCCGGAGTCGCTGATGGACTCCGGAAAGGTGGGTAAGCCAACGGTAACTGCTCAGGCTTCGTCGGAGCCGCAAGGGCAGTGCCACCTACTCCCTCAGCCATGTCCCGCGACCGGCGAGGGAAGGACGAAGAGCGGCCACGCTTTTTTGACTTTTTGTACTTCGCCTTACCGGACTACGAGTGCGAAAACTTTAAATGATGGTGCTTGCTCTGCGACTTGGCCCTCTACCTCCCATGGGACCTGGGCTTGGAACGACGTGCCACTTTCGGGACCGCTCAGGCAAAGTTTTTGGGGCCATGGCCCAGCAGTGGGAACACGACTCAATGTCGTGGTCACGCCCCAGGCAGAAGAGAAACTCACGACGCAGGTCCGTCAGCGACATTGTGCGTGGACAGGTTACGCAAAGCTTGAAACCGGGGATCCCTATGTACCAGGGGTACAGAATACTTACAAATAATAGCAAAAATGTACTTCGTCAACAAGTGCTGAGGTACCGCTCTTTCCGGATCTGCGCTTGCTGGCACGGAAAAAGAAAGAACTGACGTCAGAGCGCGTCTAAGTAGCTACAGTGATGTCATCGCGGAGAATACAATGGCAACGACGCACCAGGAGCCGAACAATGACGCCTATCGACGCGCAGGAGTACTGCTGACGAAAGCTTTCCGGATCCAGTCTGACACCTGGGGATATTCTAAGGTAAGGAATCTACCATGAACGTGTCTCTTTCAGATCTTGGCTATTTAACAACTAAAGCATTTTGTCTAGCATGCCGTCTACTCTGATAGCGCCAGGACACCCTTGGGTAATAGCACACTTAAAAATTCCCTAACATAACATAACAATGTAATGTTGAGATCAACACTTGTTTTTTTTATATATATATTTTCATCACAAGAGAAGTCAATACAGTACAAATTGAGTAAGTGGATCTACAAAGATGTACTATGGGACTCTCTATAGAATGAAGGCATGGTAGTAATCACAATTAAAGCTTAGGTTCCGCATTGCTATATTGTATCGGACTGATAAGTCAGTGCATAGCAAATGGCTGCTCTGTTATTGTGCGGGAAGAGCCATGTTTGATAAGTTGTCCCACTGAACTCTGTTAGCCAAACGTTCAGTCGGTGCCTATCATTAGTAATTATTCTGATGGGATGTACACTTGGAATTCCCAAGTGGGGGAGTGTCCAAGGACAGGGTATAAACTAGGCTGTTGTGCTCACCAGGGTTCGTTTGGGCAACACTGCTTCCTTCTCTGGCACTGCAGTGGCTTTGTGAAGATAAATCCAGTTGTCTGATCCAACAGTTACAGTAGAAGGATATTCCTCCTCCAGTTAGAGGCACTGCTGTAATGTCTGAAGTGCAGTAAATGCAGAGCTAGCACAGAAGTTCTACATATTTTTCTGTGGCATTCTCTGAATCAGGCAGTCTTTATTTTGCAGTTATGTTAAGTTTATTTGCAAAGTGCACTAACACCCATGAGGGCGTCCAGACACTGAGCAAGTGTAATTGCCTAGCCTCGCCTATGTCTCATGGATATTCATAAATCCTGGACTTTAGCTTCTTGCTGTACTCAGTGAGGAGGTGGCTCTAATGTGTAGTTGGAGGTTGTCCCACGCTTCAGAGTCAATGTACGAGAAGGACTGGCCTCCGGACTTTTTTATGAGGAAGCCTGGGTTGTGGGTAAGTAGGAGTCTGGCAGAGCCAAGGTGTGTGTCTGGTTGATGGAATGAGATATGCTGGTCAGGTAGGTGGGGCCTATGTTATGTATTGCCTTTAATGTGTGAGTGAGTTGCTAAGACTGGGAGCGTCTGTGTATCGAGAGCCAGTAGAGCTCTCTGAGTTAGGATATTGAGGATGAGTCAAGCTTCTGAGTTCCCTACAGTTTGTAATCTTCTGGTGAATTGTTTAATGTTTGCAGTGTATGAGGTGCTCCGGTAATCCAGCTCGCTGATGCCAAGGGCATGAGTGATGGTTGTTCTGGTGTTGTATGGGAGCCATTAGAAGATCTTCCTGAGCATTTTCAAGATGTGAAAGCATGATGCAGTGACAGCCTTGATTTGCAAGGTCATTTAAAGCTTGATGTCAATGATGATCTCAATGTTCCTGATTTGGTGTTGGTCCAAGGTTGGCCAGCCTCTAGGTAGAGCCCCATCATGAGGTGATTTTTCTGACGATAACTACTGTCCCATCGTGCAGTGGTTGTTCTGAAGATAACTACTTCTGTCTAATCGGTGTTGAGCTTGAGGCAGGTGGCCTTCATCCACACGGCGACTTCGGACATGCAGGTGGTGAACTTGTTCCCTGTGATGGGGTCTTACCTAAGCTGTGTGTTATAAGCATAGGAGAGGATGTTGATGTCATGTGTGCAGATGACATTGGCCAAAGGGGCCACATTCGCGTTAAAAAGGGTTGGGCTGACGGACACAACTTGAATCACTCTGCAGATGTGTTTGCGGGCTTCTGAGGAGTATGGTGTAAGGCTGACCACTTGTGTTCTGTCAGTCAGGAATGAGCAAATTCATCAGCGAGCGGGTCCTTAGATACCAATTTCGTGAAGTTGTCTGATGAGGATTTGCGAGGATGCTGAAGGCTGTAGAGAGGGCCAGAAGGATGACAGTTGCCATACCTTCTCTGTCCAGGATCATGCAGATATTATCTGTGCCGGCGATGAGTTCTGTTTCTGCACTGTGGTTGGGACTGAAGCCTGAATGCATAGTGCTGAGGATCTTCTACTGTATGATATGGTCAGTGAAGCATCTGTTGATTAGCTTCTCAAGGACCTTTGTGGGGTACGATGGGAGGAAGATTGATCTGTGGTTGGTAAGCAAAGCTGGGTCCACTGATGTTTAATTGAGCAGAGGAGTTACCATATGTGTTTCAATGTGATTGAGAAGGTGGCTGAGTAGATGGAAGTGTGGAGTATAGAAGTAAGAGCTTGGCTGATGGGTGCAAGTCTTTTGGCGAAAGCGTGGTGGGGTCAGGTCGGACGTGGCTGGCTATTATAGGTACCAGTCTTGGACCACAGCAGCTCTTCTCCTTGGAAAGTGAAGCAGATCAAACTAGAATAAAATGGGTGCATTTCAAATTCACTTTTAAACAGTATTTTGAGACAGGGGACGAGGTTCCACTGTCTGGGTTTATAAACTAATTTGGCCTGTGTTTTCATAATCTGTTTTTTCTCTGCAGTGCAGATAGGCACTTTGTTGCAAGGTGATGGCTGCTCAAAAAAAGGTAGTTATGATGCTGGCTCTACGCGCGAGTACTCAACAATATGAGCACACGAGTGTAGGTTTGCATCAGGCTTTGATCAGCCTTCCAGAGTGGACTTTTCGGAAAAAACACAAATGACTCAGGCTCTCCCCAGAAAATGTTCTTTCATTATCAACTGTCTCTGCTGACTCCACCCCTCAATCCTCATTATGTTTACCATTTATAAATGGTAGTGCCCAGAAAGTACTAATCAGCAATCCCTTGCTGAAAAGGTCATTAAGCATTTCTAAAGCACTCCTGTTTCCATCCCTCTACTCTGAGTCCATCAATCAATCAATCAATCAATCAATCAGCAAAATTTGTATAGCGCGCTACTCACCCGTAAGGTTTTCAAGGCGCAGAGGGGTGGGGGAGGGGAGGGGGGGAGGGTTGTGAGGGGGCTATTGAGGTACTTCGGGCCCGTGTCGTGTAGAGCCTTGTGTGCGTGGGTGAGGAGTCGGAACGTGATCCTCTTGTTGACGGGGAGCCAGTGTAGGTCTTTCAGGTGGGCAGAGATGGGGCTGTGGCGAGGGATGTCCAGGATGAGTCGTGCTGAGGCATTCTGAATGCGCTGGAGTCTTTTCTGGAGTTTGGCTGTGGTTCCAGCGTAGAGGGTGTTCCCGTAGTCCAGCCGGCTGGTGACGAGGGCTTGGGTGACCGTCTTCCTGGTTTCGGTGGGGATCCATCGGAGGATCTTTCAGAGCATGCGCAGGGTTTTGAAGCAGGAGGACGAGACGGCGTTGACTTGATTGGTCATCGTGAGGGAGGAGTCCAGGATGAAGCCCAGGTTGCGTGCGTGGTCCGTTGGCTTGGGTGCGGTGCCCAGGGCAGGGGCCACCAGGAGTCGTCCCAGGCAGAGGGAGATGGTCCGAGGATGAGGACTTCCATCTTGTCGGAGTTCAGTTTCAGACGGCTGATCTTCATTTATTCCGCGATGTCTTTCATTCCTTCCTGAAGGTTGGCTTTGGCGGTGGCGAGGTTGTTGGTGAGGGAGAGGATCAGCTGGGTGTCGTCGGCGTAGGAGATGATGTTGAGGTTAAGTTGCCGTGCGATGGCAACTTAACTCGGAAGTTGGCAACTCGGAAGTTTCTCCCTTTGCTATCTGAGGACCACAGGAGGACTACGGTACAGGCCTTGATCGGTTCAAGACTGGACTATTCTAACGTCCTATATCTTGGTCTGCCGGAATATCTCCTGCAACGGATGCAGGGGGTCCAGAACGCGGCAGCGCGGGCCATTTTTGGCCTGCATAGGCGAGTCAGAGTCTCTGGCTTGTTGCAGTCCCTTCATTGGCTGCCTATCCGGAAGCGGATAGTTTTTAAAACCCTAACTCTGGCACACAAGGCCCTTTATGCTGCAGGGGCTAAATATCTTCAAAGGAGGCTTGTCTTTTATCGTCCGTCACGATCTCTGAGATCAGAGTCGATGTTTCTTGCCACTGTTCCTCGCGTGAGGAAGGCCCGTATTGGAGGTCGCTCCTTTATGTCCCGGGCTCCACAGCTTTGGAACTCTTTGCCTCTGACATTGCGCAGCACCTCAAACTTGTTGGCCTTCAGGAAGAGCCTGAAAACTTGGCTTTTTGCCTCCTAGACTCCTTTTTTCTGTTGACCCCGTTCTCTTTTAATCTATGTGTTGTGTTTGTCTTTTTCAGGCTGTCAATAAAGCGCCGGGACACTCTTTGAGTAGCCGAGCGCTATAAAAGACACAAAATAACAAAATAACAAAATGGCTGCGAGAGGGATCATGTAGACATTGAAGAGGGTGGGGATGAGTGAGGATCCTTGCGGAACGCCGCAGATGACTTCGGTGGCCGCGGATCGGAATGGGGGGAGGCAGACTCTCTGGGTTCTTCCGTCGAGGAACGAGATGATCCACTCCGGGGCCGTTCCTTGGATTCCGGTGTTGCTGAGGCGCTGTATCAGGGTGCGGTAGCATACGGTGTCAAAGGCTGCCCGAGAGGTCCAGGAAGATGAGGGCAGCAGTTTCCCCATTGTCGAGCAGGGACCTGATGTCGTCGGTGGCTGCGATGAGGGCGGTCTCGGTGCTGTGGTTTGCTCGGAAACCGGACTGTGAGGGGTCGAGGGATCCGTTGGTCTCGAGGAAGGCTGAGAGTTGTCTGTTGACGGTCTTCTCGATGACTTTGGCTGGAAAGGGGAGGAGTGAGATGGGGCAGAGGTTCTTGAGGTCCGTGGGGTCCGCAGTGGGTTTCTTCAGGAGGGCGCTCAGCTCGGCATGTTTCCAACTCTCCGGGAAGGTGGCGGATGTGAAGGAGCTGTTGATGATGTTCCGGAGTTGGGGTGCGATGATGGAGTCAGCTTTGTTGAAGATGTGGTGTGGGCAGGGGTCGGTAGGGGAGCCGGAGTGGATGGTGTTCATCAGGCGGATGGTGTCTTCGGTGCTGACCGGGGTCCAGGTGCAAAGGGTGGTGGTGGGGGGCGCTGGTTCGGTGGTTGGGTGTGTGGTCTGTGCGCCAAAGCTGTTGTGTATGTCGGCGATCTTGCGGTGGAAGAACGAAGCGAGTGAGTCGTAGAGGTCTTGCGAGGGTGTGATGTCGTTGTTGCAGGCGCTGGGGTTAGAGAGCTCTTTAACGATGCTGAAGACTTCCTTGCTGCTGTGGGTGTTGTTGTCCAGTCGTTCTTTGAATGTTGTCTTCTTGGTGGTGCGGAACAGCTGGTGGTGTTTGCGGGTGGCGTTCTTGAGGGCGGTCATGTGTTCTGCTGTCTGGTCGTGGCGCCAGGCTTTCTCAAGGGTGCGGCAGGTTTTCTTGGAGTTTTTGAGGTCGTTGTTAAACCACGAGGCTTTCCTGCTGCCGGGTCTGCTGGGAGGACTCTTCAGTGATGCGATTTCATCGGCGCAGTTGGTGTGCCACTGTGTGAGGTTGCAGGCTGCTTCGTTGGGGTCTGTCGTGTTGGTGGGCGGGTTCTGGCTGAAGGCGGTGGTGAGCTGGTCGGCCGTGATCTTGCTCCAGCTTCTGCGAGGAACCTGTAGCAGGTGATGGTGAGTCGTGGTTCTCCTGAAGTTGAAGTGGATGCAGCTGTGATCTGTCCTGTGTAGTCCTGTTGAGTGGCTGAAGAAGATGTGCTTGCTGGAGGAGAAGATGGGGTCAAGCGTGTGGCTGGCGTAATGGGTGGGGGTGTTGCTTGAGTCCGAGGTTGGCGAGGTTGTCCAGCAGGGCAGCGGTGTTGCAGTCCTTGTTGTTCTCCAGGTGGAAGTTGAGGTCCCCTAGGAGGATGTAGTCTGTGGAGGTTAGGGCGTGCGGGCTGACAAAGTCTACGATGGCTTTGCTGAATAGTGTGCGTGGCCCCGGGGGTCTGTAGATGAGAGTGCCTCTGAGGGTGGTCTTGGGGTTGGTGTGTATCTGGAAGTGAAGGTGCTCAGCGGCGGTGAGGGTGTCGTCGGAGTTGGTCGTGATGCGGATGGTGTTCCTGTGGACGATGGCGATGCCTCCTCCGGTTTGCTTGATGCGGTCCCTCTGAGTGATCTTGTAGCCCTCCGGGATGGCTATGGCGATGTTGGGGGCTGAGGAGGCGTTCATCCAGGTTTCGGTGAGGAAGGCGACGTCTGGTGATGTTGTGTCAAGGAGGTTCCAGAGTTCGACGGCGTGCCTGTGGATGGAGCGGGTGTTGAGCAGGATGCACTTGAGGTGGTTGTTGCTGGTGCTCGGTTTGGCGGTTGCAGTGCAGGTTTGGAGGCAGGTGAATTTGCAGGCTTGGCAGGTGAAGAGTCCGTGGGTGCGTTTTGGGGTGGCTCGGTAGCAGACGGGGTTCCGGCCGGCGTTGAGTGCGTGGAGGGTGGTGGCGTCTTAAGTCCGTCGTGTGGGCTGGCATCGTCGAGGACCAGGGGTCCTGGCGCTGGGCGCGGTCCAGGCGCGGACAGGCTTGCCTTTGACGCACAGTCGGCGCACCTGCTGCGCGTGGGCTCCCCCATAAATGGCGAAGTGGGAGGGAGGAGCAGCTGGGAGGCGGGGCGGCGAATGGGGAGGGTTACAGAAAACAAAGGGGCGGGCCGCAGGGGAGCAGCGGCGGGGAGCAGGGGGGAGAGCGGGAAGACGGAGGCGAGGGGGCAGTAACAACGCAAAATAACAGTCAGGGGCAGCAGAAAAAGTACAACAATAAGAAACAGGCACAGCACAATAACAAACCAATAATCCTCAGCTGCAGGAGCAGCGGCGAATCACGGGCAGCGCAGACACGGACTACAGGACCCAGAAGCCTCTGCTGCGGGCAGCGGCAAGCTTGTGGCAGTAGCGGGGGACCTTGGGCACACTCACGGGGGTCCGCGCAGTGTGTGGAGCGACCGGCCCTGAAGCAGGGTCAGGGGTCACCAGTTGTGCCCCGTTCCTCAGGAATGCAAGCAACACACTTGCACTGTCTGAGGCTGTTACACAACTTCCATCTTGTGCCATGTCAGACCACAGCGAATCACCTGGTAACAACATACATAAACGCTTTCAAACAATACGGAGTCCTACAACCATATACATGTAAATACATTCGACTTTTACACAGAGATGTCAGCACAGGATCTGATCATGACACACAAGCATACCTTTACTCAAGTGGGCCTTTGGAGATTGCACCCATCTTTGAGCCAGGTAAAAATGCCTGATGAGCTACTGATCACTTAAAACATGCTAGGCTGCTATAATTACTCTCAACTGTACTTCGCTACAGACACAAACAGTAATCCCAAGCCCAGCCAAGGGTTCGCTTTTGGTTCCCCTCCATGAACTCAAAGAAAGGATGTGGGGCTCTATGTCAATTTCATGCCTGGGTTCACAGTGTACACCATGATTTTGTGTGTGTGGAGGTTAAATTAGAGTCAGGATACCAGATTGACTTGCTGTTGGGTGACTCAGGACTGGGGCACAAATCTTCTGCCATGCTGGGGGACATTCGAATCCCAACACAGCCGTTTACAGATTCACATACTTTGATAAAGGGTTGGATACTGTTACAATATCAGTATAATAAATACACTGAGAATTGAGTGCACATTGCATTTTAGAATATGCAAAATTACTTTCCCTTACAACATTGGACGGTCCAAACGTCATGTACTGTTTCTTCAAGCCCACAGCCATAGAGCTCGGGGTATCCGTTGTTTGTAAACCATTTTTGCATGTTATCACTACTTTAAAGAGTTAACATTTATAGTTTTATTAAACAAGCAATACCTATGAAAACCCACAACACGGAGAACTGCATAACCATCAACCATAAACAAGCACACATGTTATGATTACCTCAGGACAGAGAATACTCTTGCCATCTTGCCAATTGCACGAATTTTGTTTCTGATTATTTCTTTTCGTGCTGCAGCTGTACCTACTTTAAATGGAAAAAAACACATCTCAATTACAAGAATAACCATTTTACAAATGTAGTAGTGTTCACCTTTTATTATGCTAAACACACTAATATCGAGCTTTGGCTATTACAAACTATGGGGCACAGGTTTCAATCATTTTTTCATTCGTATCAAACCACATTTTGCAATTCTGTAACCTGTTACCGAATTGCAAAATGGGTTTGCAATTTGGTATTTGGGAGGGGCGTGTTGAGGGTGTCCCTTCCAAATAACGAATCCTACTGGTATGTATGAATGTTTGTGACCGTGAATGCGGTTATAAAACATTCACATTTTATCTACTTTAAGTAGGTGGTAACCTATTCACAAGTGGGAAGGGCTCCCCAAGGGACCCTCTTACCTCTTTGGAAAGGTTGTTAAACGTTTTTTTATGAGCAGGCAGTGGTCCCAAGGACCACTGCCTGCTCTTAAAAAATGAAAAGAAAACTATATTTTTTAAATAAAACCCAACCCATTTTCCTTCAAGGAAAACGAACTGCATTTAAAAAAAAAAAGGATTTATTTATTTAAAAGCAATCACTGACATGATGGTCCGCTGACCCCAGCAGGCCCATATCCCCCTGTTTTTAGCAATTCATACGGGGTCGCAAATTGCAAACTGTCTCAATAATATTAATGAGGTAGGTCGATTTGCGGCCCACTAGGAATCCGTATATGAAACTCATGGAGTTTCATACATTGGAAATTGCGATTACCTAATAGCGATTCTCAGAAAATCGCAATTAAGTAATTGCAATTTCCAGATTTGATACATGTGGCCCTATATAACTACACAGCCGCAGCGGACAAGAAAATTATTAGACCCTCATTTCCATATAATGCAACCGCCCTATGGGAAAACCTTAAAACGACATTTCACTCTGCAGACTTTGAAGACCATTCATTACAAACCATGCCTGTGTGAGGACTTTATTCAGATGTGATTTTTCTGTATATATATAGCCCTTGATCACAAACTGCTTATACTGTGGAACATCGACACTTCATTAACTGCTAACACTGTAAACTTCTACAAGCGTGAGGCAGCATAAGCCTAATATGATTAAAAGGATCCCAAAGCGTGCCATGTTTGACTAATCTACTTTGAGTCTATGAAGTGACCGACATATCCCTGCATTGTTGAACTTTTTGGAAATCTTTACTTTATTCTTAGGTGCGGTAAAGTAGAAATAGTTTTCGAACCTCAATATGTGTTTGTTCATTGAAGGCAATTTGGCAATGCACTGAAACACAACACTAAATACGCAAATTAGAAAGAAAAGGGATACAAATGAAAGCAAAGTTTGCGTTTACAGATCGTTCCTCTACCACTGAGTGGAAACACTGCAATAGTCCTACAACTGATACAAATTAATTCTGTATTACCATTTCAAAATTAGCTCTGTTAATTACATACGACTCTTAAGGCTACATTAGAAAGCGTGGAATTCTAACCTCCAAAACTCCTATCCTTTTTTAATTTGCAAAAGAGTTATTTATCCATAAGAGAAAAAAAAAACCTTCATGATAATTTCTATACTTCCAAACACCACTCGCAAAAAGAGCCGTTATGAAAATACAAGGTTTTTAAAAGCAAATAGGACAAAACATATAAAACGAGAAATTCAACTATTTTAATATGTAATCATAATCCCTGTGCACATATTTGTTAACAATTATATACTTTACATGCACACTTATCAAAGAAAAATATACACTACGAAACCACAAAAGCACAGAGACAAGACAAACAAATGAAAGGTCAACAGCCATGCAAGTCAGATATGCAAATGTTAGAAACAGATATAAGGATGAAAATCTACGAAAATGAAGGGGAAAAGTTGAGAAAATGATCATGCACAGAAAGACAGATGTCTAGGAATATGACTTCTGATGACTGTACAACTTAAACGTTTTATGTTTTGGGGGAAATAGCAATCAGAGGGGTGTAATAAAACGAACGATTACAAAGTAAATTACTTATCACATTCTGTAAATCGTATTACAGTAGTTTTTGAAGTCATATTTCAAAACAAAGTAGCTCTGTCTGGTCTGTACCTTTTTTATTGCCATATATGAGTCGCTCTTCAGATGGAGAATCCAGATAAAGAGGAAGTGAATGATGGAGAAAAAGGTGAGTGAGACAAATAAAAAGCAGAGATATTTTTTCCTGCCAGTGGTAATAGAAAATGAATGCAGAAAAGAAAAAAATGAAAAATGTACAGCAGCCAAACTACTGAAAAATGCATTAGTTGAGAAAATTAGTGGACACACAAAATGCCATCAAGTTGTTGCCAAAAATAATCTTCTTTCAGGTTTGTGTGGAGAAGCGGTCTAAACCATTACAGTTTCCAATAAATAAACAAATACAAAGTATTCACTTTACCTTAATTAAACCCGTCTGACAAAAAACTGACACAATACAAAATATGTAAACGCACATACTTAAACTTTTAAAAAATGACTCCACTAATTGCATGACGATGCAAGCATGTAACATGAATGAAAAATGATCACTGCTTGCATAATTTGTACATAATATTTGGGAAATTAAACCCGTATTTACATCTTCCTGGGATTATACCTCGGTATATGTTAAATGCCTGAGCATTAGATACATATCATTTTTTATATAAAGTCATGTTGTGTTATACATCAATATCCAAGTGTAGCAGGCCTACAGTACATATCAAAAGTACATAATACATGGTAAATAAAAAAGAAATGCTGCAAGGCCTTAAAATAATTGTAGTGCAGCACACAAACCTGAGTTACAAAAATAAATGAATGGCGGTTTTGAAACAAACTGAACAGATTATGTACAAGTAATGCAAATCCGTTTTAGAGTTTCGTGGTAATGTAATTAATTTGCCATGATATGCATGTATTTTAAAACTTAAAAGTGCAAATAAATCAATGAAAAGACAGACGGCTTTAATGAAAAAGAATCATCTCAATAAATATATGCAATCCTGTGGAGCAAAGATTTACCGCATATGCTTAGATAAAAGTTACTACAAGCTTGAAAATAGTCCTACCGTCAAACTGATCTTCTCCCTCAGTCATTAGTTCATCGTCTGAGCAAATACTGAGAACATTCACCAGCATTTCCGTCACTGTAACAAAATAAAAATATATAAATTGTGTGACATAAAAAACAGACAGTGCTAGCCAGCTTTTTTAGCTGCAAGTCAAACATCTTTGAGAAGGATTAGGTCAATTCTTTTTTATAATTAATAACAGTGTCACCGTATTTTCCAGTGCGCAGAACAAATAAACTTCTTTCAATGCGCATCGTCGTGAAAATGGAACTCATTCCTCTCATCATCACACTCTTCTAAAATAAAACTTGATTAGTCCATTGGCATGAGGAGTCAGAGCATTTTACGGATCAGAATGGCTTGTATTCGCCCGGGTATTTCCCGGTGGGCTGAGGCGCTTGGAAATGGGTTTAAAGGCACAGGGCCGCCACATGGGCCTCTGTCACTGTCCCCCACTCCCGGAATTTGATGACGTAGAAAGAAGAGGAGAGGGAGGAGGAATGTAAAGAGAAAGTGATCAGAGAGGTCTTGAGTAAAATGGAGTGTAGTGGACCAATGAATATTAAGTTAAACAAACAGGCCAAAGACAATCTCAAGATTGAAAAACCTCTTTAAGGAGTTCTACAAGAAGCCCCTGTTTCAACAACCCTGAAATTGATAGGGCAAGACTTTAAAAAACAAATCTTTAACTGACATATATATAGACTAATTGCGTAACAATTACAAATCGGTCACTAGCATCCAAAAAACATCTGGGAATGGATTTGCACTGAATATAAGAACAATTTGAATACGTAAAGCTTTTTGATGATTTTTCAGCGTAGTTTTAGACTGCATCATATCTACGATATGGGCCTGTTATTCAACCTGCAGGAGTCGCTTAATGCTAGTGCTTGCATGTGTTGATACCTGTTAATATCCCGTTACACCCTCAGCATCAAGAAAGTATTGCCCAGTTTCCTTGCCTCTGCTATCATGCCATATGGGATGGATTCCCTAATATTAAAGTCTAGTAATTACTCGTGGCAATAGGCACAGGGTGCAACGCGTGTGTCGATTTGATAAATTCTTGTTTTACTCCAAATCTACCCCCACTGGACCCCAGAAGCAATGCTAACCTCGCCATTCCACTGCCTGTGCTGCCCGCAGAGACGGTGTCATTACATTAGGTGGAGGAGTTGAGCAGATTACACTCAAGGCTTGTGAGTGAACTCCACTGCCCAATGTTTACCTGAAATAGAAGACATACCCCTGCCACTTGGCACTTGCCAGCAACATCCAGCATATTGCATGGTATGCACATAACGCCAGCATCTTTGTGAAACAGGCGGAAATCTTGAAATGATAAACTCACTAGTCGATACTTTCTTGGAGTCTCAGCAGAGGGCTCCTATTGTAGGCAATTATGATGTATGCTAAAAAAATACAAGATCGGCCCAAGTGGGAAAATGCAATTCCACTTCAATGGGCACGGCAAGAGAAGTTAGTGCCTTTCTGGGATTCCTTTGTGATGTGGAAACTGGCCCATTGTTCTGGAGGTGCGACCCTAAGTTTAAGGAGGATTTGTGTACTTTTCTGATGATATTCTAAGCAAACCTGTATGCTATTCACAAACCTATGATGATGGCCTCTTTAACCATTTCTGGCTATAAACATAGACCATGGCATGCTCGCCTTAAATAAGCAATGTCGTTGTTGGTTCACTTCAATCTGCCACTCTACCTCTTTCCCCACCTGCCCCGTAGGGATATTTTCTTAGGCAATAAGAGGTTTAGCCCCTGTTCATTCATTTTTTTACACTGTATTTTTTTGGGGGGGGGGGGGGATGTTCATTTAACTTGTACGTTGAGTAATATGTTACCCTCATCACCACAGAGGGGACACTATACCGAGGATTTTTATGGGAACTGTTGTAATGTTTGAGTTGCCCAAATTTCTTCACAATGTAATGAAGTAACAATGCTTGCTTACACTATATGCTATTTTTTTTAAACGGGGTTGCAGCCAAAAAATATGTGGAGATTTTTTGACAAGCTCCTTAAGAGTTGTTCTTTGTGACCAGACTAAAACTTAGAACCGACAGCATTATGTACTATTGTTTTGTAATAAGCATCAAGCATATTAAATTACTCAAGTTCAAAGATGCTTTATTCGAGTTTTTCTCATAAAAGCACGTACAATCACAAATATAAAAACATTATTAACCCCTTCGCTGCGGCGTCTATTCCGCCGCAGCACTAAGGGGGCGGGGCGGCCGCGCGGCGGTTCTGTGCTTGTGACGGAACTGCTCCGTCACGGCTCGCGGGTGAGCTGTGCTTGTGACGGAACGGTTCCGTCACAAACCCGCCCGCCCTTTATTTCGTCAGCGCAGGCGCGGAATTTGCGCCGCGCAGGCGCGGCGAGCGGGTCGTGGATGAACCGTTCCGTCACAAGCACAGCTCACCCGAGGCTTGTGATGGAACGGTTCCATCACAAGCATGCAAGGGGTTAAGAAAGCATCTCAACATTTAGAAAACATTAATTCATAAGTAAAAGTTACAAATAAAATATTCAAGTATGATAAAATACAGACAAACCCTGAATACAATAAAAGACAATCAGCTGCCTAAAACCCTCTGTCTGATAGTCCATGCCCATCCTAAATATTTGGCTGTTGCTATAACTAAAGGCAAAGAAGTGCTAGTACAAATAATTCTTAGAGCTACAGCGCTACTGGTGGTACCTAGATTTTTGCACGCTGGTGTTAACCAAATGCACCTGGGTTCATAGGTTCTACAAGCAAATAAGAAGTGACCAATTGTTTCCTTATGAGCTCCACAGGCTGGACCATTGCTGTTAGACGACCCCCCCACCTGCCTGTTAGAGACATAAGGGGGAGAGCGCCTGCTCTTATTTGAAAAAGGAGCTTCCTGTCACTAGGCGTAGTTATAGCATCCCAATAGAGTTCTAAGCTGGGATACAGTTTAACTTCTAAGAAACCTTCAGCCATAGAACCCGCATTGGTATCTCTCCAATTCCGAGTAGCCACATTTTCCCAATAAATTTCCTTTAGGACTTTTTTACTTGGGAATGAGGCACCTGTCGGATTATCCCAGAGCAGTTGGACACCGAGGTCACCCAGCACAGTTCTAAGAGCATTCAGCCAGCCTATTTTATGGAACACATCCGCTTTGATTATAGCTAGAAACCCCTCGGCATAATGGTGAAGCTCGGGAGTAGTCCAGAGCCTCCTCCAGTATAGGATAGGACGCAGCCTCGCCAGATCTACTACAGCCTTCCTGCCCAAATCGTACCTGAGTGGGAGTAATGGAGTACTTTTAGGAAGACCAGTGATTGCCCTGAAAAACTTATTTTCTGATGTTTGTAATGACTTGAGCTTCTCAAAGCCCCACAACTCAGCACCGTATAGTGCAGAGCCGAGGGCCTTGGCTTCGTAGACCTGCAATGCTGGCTTGATTGGTTTAGTCCTAGCTTTTCTATGCTCTGAACCAAGAGCACCAGCCAATTGTCTATGCCTTAGGACTGCAATATCTATATGTTGGGACCATCTAAGATCATTTGTTACATGGATACTCAGATACATGAAAGCTTTGACTATCTCTAGAGGGCGATCATTCATAGTCAACTTGGATCTAAAACTTCGATGGGGGTTAAAAGTCATAAGCTTAGTTTTAACCACATTGACTTCTAAGCCATGCTCCCCACAAAAATTGTCCAAACAAAATAATGCTCGCTGTAGGCCGCTCGGAGTCTTTGATAAAATTAGGGTATCGTCTGCGAACATTAAAATCGGTATCTTAATACCAGCCAGAGAAGGTGCGTCTACATTAGCAGATAACATGCGAGCAACGACACCATTAATAAATAAGGAGAAGAGCGTTGGGGCCATCGAACATCCTTGCCAAACTCCCCGCTCCACCGGAAAGTCTACGGTGACCACTCCCTGCCCCCCCACTGAATCTTGGCAAAATTAGCTTCATGCAACCGCATTATCATTGTCAGTAGTTCTTCCGGTAGACCCAGGTTCCTCAGTACCGACCACAGCTTAGACCTTGGAACCAGGTCGAAGGCAGCCCACAAATCGACAAAAGCTGCGTACAGGCTGCCCTCGCCCAGCAACACAGTTCGCCACTGGAGTAAGGTAAATCGGAATACCTGGTCCACCGTACTAGTTGACTTCCGGAACCCAGCTTGGAATGGAGACAGGGCATTGTTCTCCTCAACCCAGTCCAAAAGCTTGTTGACAACCATCCTCCCCACCACCTTTTGGATGGTGTCAATTAAGCTTATAGGTCTATAGTTCCCGGGTTTGGATCGATCACCCTTCTTAAATACAGGTATTATAATTGCACCGTGCCAGGATGTCGGTATAGGTGCTCCCTGTGCCACTGCATTAACAAGAAGAAGGATATGCTTACACCAGCGCTCTTTATCATTAATAAAGAGATCCGCCGGGATCCCGTCCAAGCCTGGGGCTCTACCACTAGTCACTGAGCTGAGGGCCATCATTACTTCGTTGTTACTAAAGGAGTTATCTTTTAAGTAAACCGGCATAAACCCAACCATCTCACTACCTAGTTGCGTTTCGACATACTGGGGCTTAAAATAGTTAACCCAGTCCTCCTCCGATACGTTATTATCCGGAGGGTCGGGATCTCCACCCCTGCCCCATTTTACAATGTTCCAAAAGAGCCTGGAATGACTTTTCCCACTCGCATCCTTTAGCTCATTCCAATGGAGCTCGTCCCACGTTTTCTTAGCTGAGGATATACTATCCTTTTAGGCCTTTCTAGCAATACGAATGGTCGTCAGGTCTCTCCTCTTGATTGCGGTACCTAAAGCTAAGCGGGCATTCCGGCACTGGGTATTATACCATTTTGCTGGCTTGATAGTTACCCTACTGGACTTCTTTATCGGTTTCAGGAAAGGGTTCCTGATAATGAAAAAGAGATTATCATGGATTTCTGTTGCTGTGTTCGGGCGTTACATGTTTGGATTGGCCTGCTCCATAGCCGTTATCGCTTTGTCTACCTCAGCGTTAATAATATCCATAGACCGTTGATTGGACAAGACATATGGCCATTTTAACCTACGCATATCGTTTGTAGGGACAATCAAAGGGACACTATCCCTCATTAAAGTTGGGGCCTCATTTTCGGGTGTCCACCATTTGTGCTCTACGCACAGCGGATTGTGATAGCTTTCAATCCTCCATTTAACTTCCATGTCGCAGACTAATTTCCAGAGTTTCAAGCTACACAAAACATAGTCTATTCTGCTCCTATGTCGCCCATTGTCGAAGGTACATGCCCCTGCCTTGTCACTCTTGGTCCTCCCGTTTAGTGCCCTTAAACCCCTTTCGAGACAAATAGCATTTAAACAGATAATGCCTTCGGACCATCGAGTGACAGGATTCAGTTCAAGTTTGGGGAACCCCCATTGCCTATCCTCTTCCTCCCCAGCAAAATCATCACAGATGGCCAAAGGTTCAAAAGTACGGTTCAGATCACAGTCTATGATAATGTTAATATCCAGAGAATGGGTTTCAATGAGGGAGCCCAAAGCTGCTAAAACTTCTGACCTCCCACCCTTGTTGCCCCTGGCATAGACATTATAAATGTCAAGCCGTCCTAGAGGGCCCATGTTCACTTTAATGCATTGGATATCTTTACTTCCAACATCTACCACCTTAACATTTAGCGACATACTTTGCCGGACCCATATAGTCAGGCCACCCATAGGTCGGCCCTTGGAACCTTTAGTTGCTGGGACCGAGTAATTCAAATACCCTTGGGCAAAAGAGGGTTCACACAGCCATGTCTCCTGAAAAATTCACACATCAAAAGTATTAACAAAGTTTAGCCAATCCTGAGTTTCCTGTTTAGGGCGCATGCCAGCTATGTTTCACAAAACTAGCTTTCCCACACCATCCCTCTCGCTATGAGAAAGTCCTAGGGGGATACCTACTGGGGGAGTGAAGAGAACTATAGTGTTGCGAATAACTGCAACAGAATCAGTATTTCCATTCATCATGCCGGCCCAGCATGAAGGGTAAACGGGAGGGGGATTAGAATCTTCCTGTGAATGACAGCTAGCTCGGTTACTACCCAGTCAGTCGCAGTCATTGAGGCCCGAAAGAACATTAAATCTATTTGTGACCTCAACATCTGCAATATCTCCTTGGTCTCCTCTGGGCCAAGCTCTATTTGTTTTCATAGGTATTGTGTTCCACCCTCCTGTTCCCATTGGAAAGCGAATGTTATTGGCGGGCGTCCTATTCATAGGATTCCAGTGACTAAATGTGCCCTGATTACCTGGTCTGTAAAAAAAACCAAGAGGCAATATTTCGATGCCCTGGCCCTTCGACATTGTACTTCGTTCTAATTCCCTAAAGATCCTAGCTACTGGTATCGGGAAGTTTATAACTATACAATCGCCCTCTCTATTCTTTCTAGAGCGTTCCAACCATGCCACTCGGCGGGCCATAATTATATTGTAACCTACCATATGGCCGCCTTCAATATTTTGTGAAAACCAGTGCATAACTTTGTTCTTTAGTTGAAAGTAGTCCTCTTTTTCCCCTTGACGGAGAGGAGGGACTTTGGCCATAACCACCACTAAAGGAGTGCTTTGCAGGGGTAAATCTAGGATAGACCAGTTGCCTATGCCTTGGACCGGCTTGTTAAGATGGATAGGGCCAGTGGCCGGTTTACATGGCTGAGCACCGACTTCCTGATATAACTGCAGACCCCCTGTGAGGCACTGGCTTGCCTCGATGCCCAGAACTCTACCCCTCGGGTCAGATGCTCTATTGTCACTGTTTATCGCAGGCCCTTTTACTATTTGAGGTGCAAGGTTGCATGGAGCTATTGGTTGGGATTTATTATTATCGACCCGTTCGCTTGTTTGTGTAGAGTCAGCTCCCAGCTTCTTGTGGGCGATTAAAGAGTATAACATTTCAGAATTGTTAATAGTGACTTGTTCCAGCTTGCCTAGGCTGAGAGTGATTATTTTTAATCTCTCTATTAGGGGGAGTATTAGGGATCTAATTATGTGTTCTACCTGCCCTAACAGAACACTGTGGAATTTTAGTTTGCGATCTGAACATCATCTGCGCCAGCTTGTCACCTATGTACTACGTGCACGGCAGCCATTTTAGATATCATGGTCTCCCTGTCCACGATCGATCGCCAGCGCGCCCCTCTGACCCAGCAAGCATCCTCCGCGCACCCTGGCTCCCCCTCCCTCCTCCTTATGAGCATGACCCTGTCCTTGGGAGTCACGCCAGCGCCTGACCAACACCTCCTCTCCTCCCATGAATGCCCCTCTGTTGATAAACCTCCCCTCTGCACTGGATTGTCCACGCGGCATGAATACCACTCCATTGATGGCCCCTCACCCCGTGTCCGACTGTCCACACAGGTCCGAGGCCATTGCCTAAGCCGGGAGATATCATTTACTGCCCTTTATTGTATGAGGTCGCCCTCCTTCAAAGGACCCTCTATTGATCCAGGCCTCCCCACCCCCTGTGATATGATCAGGCGCCCACATCCTAAGACTCGACGGAACACTCAGCTGCGTGATGACCCCCTCCTCTTATCAGCGGGTTGAGGACCTCTATTGTGAAGGTATATGGGGGTGGGATTAACACGAGGATTACGGGGATGTCTTTTCCTTGCTTTACAAAGTTCTGATTGTAATAAAGGAAGGTCACATGCCATAAACCAGTGTATAAGAGGCCAGGCCTCCGAGAGGCTGTTAGAGCACCTCGAGACGATACCTTGTTGTCTGATCTGATGTGTTCTGCTCCGTCGGAATAAAACTTCTGTTTCCTGCCTTCTGGTCTCCGGCGCCTGCCTCATTGCTTGGTAAAGCTTGAATGGTACAAGGGCGGTTAGCGCCGGGCAAATCCTGAGAAAGGTCCTAGCCTTACCTTTTTCCACAATTGGCGTCCCAAAGCGTGGGGCCCATCAGCGACACGTGGATCCAGTGGGAGAGGTCCCGATGACAGAGTGAACGACTGCAACGATCGGGAAGAGCTCATGTCCGATAGACCCTCGTCTGACAGCCGATCATCCGACCTTCACTAGTTCTGAACAGACCTCTCTCGAGTGATCTACGGTCCTGACTGGGAACCATCAGGAGTGCCGCGAACATCACGAAGGAGAGAGGACGATCGGGCGCTGGATCCAGAGGACAGGAAACCGTCCATGCGGTCCGGGTAAGGTCGTGTAAACACGACGAATTGAGGAAAATTGTTTTTGTTTGGATAATACTAGTATTACGCTTTGTTGAAACCTCTGGAGATTCGCTGTCTGCAAACGGAGAAAAACAACAGGCTCTCTCTTTGCAAACAGTGAAGGATAGGTAACGCAGACTTTTGTCCCCGTTGTAATCCGTCGTGCCTATTTTCCTCCCCCACTGTTTCCCGAACTGTCGTTCGTGGATTATTGTCTGGAGATTCTTTGTCTGCAAACAGGGAAGAACAAGGTCTCTCTTTGCAGTAGAGAAAGAGTGGGTAACGATAACTTTTCGTGCCCACTTATTCTCCCCACTGAATTGTTTTGATTGACCGATTGTTCGGTATTGGTTCGTTTGAGGTATTCACCGCCGGCAAACAACGGAGAATAGAAATATTCTGTCTAGTCTTTGCCCGCCGTGATAAGATAGGTAGTGCAGACTTTTTGTCCCCGGTGTAAACCGTCATGCCTATCTTCTCCCCACTGGTTGGTAGCCTGTTTAGCCCGGACCGCTTATTGGAGATGAACCATCCAGCTCCACTGGAGGGCACCCCTAATAAGGACATGTTCACTAAGTATGGACTAGTCGCTATAGCTTACACTAGACTATGGCATAAATATACGAAAAAGAACCCTGAAAGTCAGTGGCCACTGATAGGTTCCTTTAGTGAAAATAAAATAAAAACATTAGAAATAGCGCTCCAGAAGAATAAGACCACGCCCACTATGCTCGACAGTATCGGCATGTGGCGCAAAGAAACGGAACAACGAAAGAAAAGAGAAGAAGCAAAAATAGGGAAAGAATTACGAAAGGCAGCCCACCTAGCCGCAAAACAACTAGAAGAAGAAATAAAAGAAAGAAAAGAAGCTACACAAAACCAAGAATCAGGGTCAACAGGCCAATGTCCTGTTAGGACCCCCTCTGCGCTCTACCCTGAACTACCCTCCAAACAACGGGCAAACGACGAGTTACTGCTAGGTCCCCCAATCATCTACATGCCCCCTCCATATGCTCCCAGCCAACAAAACCTGCAAGCCCCGAGTGTGAGTGAAAGTGACCCTAGTGCTAGTGCACCGGCCCTCACGGCCTCCGCACCAACCATATTAACAACTTCGTCAGACGACCCCGAGGCTAGCAAACAATCGTCAGCCAGGTTAAGTAGGTTAAGCAAAGATGAGCGGGATGGGATCAACGAAATAGCAAAGACATTGGTAGAACGAAGGGAGAGCGAAGAATACACAATGAGCGTATATAATTCACATGCCGACAGCCACAGACGGCATTTCATTTTGCGATTCAGCTACCACACCCTGAACGCGTATGAAGATAGGTATCAGAGTAAGGGTCCCGCTAAACTAACAACACTGTATAGGAAGATTGATGTTGGAGATGGGACTGAACGTGAGGCGACGGAGCTCTTCATGCAAATGCTTGAGGTCTTCCGCCACCTCGCGGAACAGAAACCAGAAGCCAAGATTACGGTCCCTGAAACAACCTCGGCAGAAGTAGCCAATACTATGATGCCTATCAGAGAAGCGGCTCCTTACTGGATCCCGCCACGGGGCCAGGGAACGAGCGATGATATTAATAATGAAAATGCAAAGGGGAGGGTTGTATACAATTGGGTTTACCAACCATGGGACCGACAAGACATCCTAACCTTTAAGCAAACCCTGCCCGACTTAAGAAAGAACCCGACGGCATTTTATACCGAATTAGGCACAGCCTTGGGTTCGACAATAATGACTTTAGCAGATATTGACTTGTTCTTTGGGTTATGCCTGCCAGCTGATGTGTGGAAGCAAATCCGGAAGGCTGACCACACGGATCTGTTTGGACATACCTGGGACCAACTCGGTAAACTAGATAGACAGCGAGAGCCGGGGAGTAAACCAGTGAAGGACATACTGGAACTCCCAGACAAACTGGTCCAGAAGTTAAAAACCCTGGTCCCGGAAAGAAAAGTAGACTGGTCGATAGTCACGGCCTGTCGACAGAAACCCCAGGAAGATGTGTCAGAATACTTCTCCCGATTTGAGACAGTGTTCTCCGACTACAGTGGCCAAGACATGACCACCGCAACCGGACAGCACCTGTTTGTGCAAAATTATGTAAAGGGACTAACACAAGAAGTCTCCCAAAAACTGCAGACGAGTGAGAGTAGTTGGGGGGCCTCCAAACCCGCAGCTATCCTTCAGATGGCTCAGTATTACGAGCACCAAAAGAATGAGAATGATAGGGCGTCCGAGAAAAAGAAGAAAGATTTAAAGGAAAGGGTAATGATAGCCCAGATACAGGGTATAACGCTAGGACGGGAACACCAAAGGGGGAACTACCAATCAACCACCCCCAGAGATCTACCTCCTAAAGATCACACCCCAACATCCCACACTGGACGGAGAGACATTAGCACTGACCAATGCGCCTTCTGCAAAGGGCTCGGCCATTGGAAATTCCAGTGTCCGGTTCTGCTAGAAATGAATAGAAAAAGGGATTCCAGGGATGTGGCAGGTGGCCCGAGAAATAGAGTACAAGGACGAGGGAGCACCAACGACACCAGCAATGACAGATCAGGGAGACTGAACACGTTTGACCGTCCCCGACAGAACCAATATCAGCTGTCCGAAGGTGAAAATGCCCCCGACTTTGCATAGGACTGCCAGGGGCAAGGGAGGGATCCAGTCGAGCTCTGTGTTGACCAGCAAGGTCCTTATGTCACCGCTAAGGTCTTGGGTACAGAGTCTCCATTCTTGGTAGACACTGGGGCGACACGTAGTGTGTTATCAAAACGACTGATTCCAAGGGCACCCTTGTCTGGCTCACACATAACGTCGATAGGTTTCGATGGGACGCCCTCCACTAACCCCCTGTCCGTACCTATTACCTTTGACCTAGAAAACAACACTACTGACGCGACATTTCTACTCTCCTCCAACTCCCCTGACGCCATTATGGGTATTGACTTACTGAAACATTTTCGAGCTACCATTAGGTGTTCCCCAGATGGAATACGAGTCATCCTGTACGACAACCCAGACATGCCCAGATCCCCTCCCCCACGACACATGTGCTCCATAACTGACGCTGACCTGTCCCTGCTTGACACCCTGCCTCCGTACCTGTGGGCCAAAAATGACTCTGATGTGGGGCGAATGATGATTGATCCTATTCACATAACTGTACGACAGGACGCTATGCTCCCGAAACTCCTGCAATATCGGATATCGCCAGAGGGTGAGAAGGCACTGGTAGCGATCATTCAGTCTCTGGTAGATGCAGGAGTGGTTGAAGAGGTGGTTAGCAACGTCTGCAACAGCCCAATCCTACCTATTGTTAAGAAGCAAGGTGAAGGAGATGAGAAAGCGTACCGCTTCATCATCGACTTGCGAGAGATTAACAAAGTGGTTGTACCCCAATATCCTGTGGTCTCTGATATCACCACCATTCTGACCTTCATCCCGTCCACTGCCACCACCTTCTCTGTTATCGACCTTAAAAACGCGTTTTTCTCTATCCCCATTCATCCAGACAGCCGTTATCTCTTCGGCTTCACCTTAAAATCCCGCTCGTACCGATTCTGTAGAGCTCCCCAGGGATACACTGAAAGTCCCAGCATTTACAGCCAGTCCCTCAAAAGACAGCTGGATGCCTTCCAGCTACCAGAGGGAGTGGTGTTGATCCAATATGTCGATGATATCCTTTTGGCGGCCGACACCACCCCGCTTGCAACGACAGCCACCGTCCAACTCCTACACTTTCTTGCAGAGAATGGCCATAAAGTCTCCAAAAAGAAGTTACAGTTCTGTCAGCCACAGGTGACTTACCTAGGCCATCTTCTGTCCAAAGAAGGGAGGAAACTTACACCCGACCGAATCCAAACCATCCTAGATACCCCCATCCCGAAAACACAAAAGCAGGTCCGCTCTTTGGTTGGCCTAACCTCTTTTTGCAGACAGTGGTTGCCTAATTACAGTCTCATTGTGAAACCATTACTTGCCCTACTGACCAAAGATGTCCCCTCCTCGCTTCCTTGGACCACTGAGTGTCAAGCCTCCTTTAAGGAATTACGGGATGCACTCTGTTCAGCGCCTGTCCTAGGAACTCCGGATTACTCCAAACCCTTCTCCCTCTTCACCCACGAAAGGGGGGGATGCGCATTGTCTGTCCTAACTCAATCAATTGGTCCTAAGCAGCGCCCTTGTGCCTACTTCTCCGCCACTCTTGATCCTGTAGCCAGAGCTTTGCCTGCCTGCCTTCGAGCAGTAGCCGCCGCTGCTGTCTCTATCCGTCAGAGCGAGGGAATTGTACTTTCCAACTCCCTCACAGTGCTAGTACCCCATGCAGTCGACACCCTCTTGAACCAGACCAAAACCCAGCACCTGACTAGCGCACGACTGACAGGGTACGAGTTGACTCTGCTTGCACCCCACATCACACTAAAGAGATGCACGACTTTGAATCCTGCCACATTGTTACCCCTGCCTGAAAATGACCCCGACATTCCTCCCATCCACGACTGCGTGACCCTCACGGACGAACAAACTAGGAGTAGGGTTGACCTCCGAGACACTGCTTTTCCTGACCCCGATGGAGAGCTATGGGTAGACGGTTCATGCATCAAACTCCCAGATGGCACCACCTCAGCTGCCTATGCAGTAACGACAGCCCGAACAGTAGTTGAGACAGCCTGCATTACACAACGATCTGCCCAGGCAGCAGAGCTGATAGCCCTCACCCGAGCATGCATCATAGCCGCAGGGACCACCACGAACGTATATACGGACAGCCAGTATGCCTTCGGAGTGGTCCACCATTTTGGGCTCCTGTGGAGGGAGAGGGGATTCCTGACGTCCCACGGCACCCCGATCCTCCACGGAGATTTAGTCTCCGCTCTGATTGAAGCAGTTCTCCTCCCCAAACGATTAGCGGTGATAAAATGTCAGGCACACAAAAGGGTGACAGACTTAGTCGGACAAGGGAATGCGTTGGCCGACATCACTGCACGAACCACAGCTGAGAATAGGACGGTGACACGCATGTACATGACCAGGTCACAAGCAGAAACATGGAGTGACACAAGGATAATGATCAGAGACATACAATCGGCCAGCACCCCTCACGAGCTGACTAAGTGGGCAAGGGTGGGTTTGAAGGATGAGGAGGGCTGTTGGCGAACGAAGGATGCCAGCAAATGGTTGCTGCCCGACTCATATCTGATTCCCATACTGACAATGGCTCACTCCCCCGCACACATAGGATCTGCACCCATGATCGAACTCATTTCCAAAGTCTGGCATAACGACAAAATCCCTGACTCAGCCAGACGTCTAGTTCAGCAGTGCCTTATCTGCCTGCGACACAACCCCGGGAAAGGAACTGTAGTGCCCCGGGGAGGGTTTGGGACCCGCAATCACCCCTTTGAGGTCCTTCAGATGGATTACATCCAACTAGAGAGATGCCAAAACCTGAAGTATGTACTAGTCATTGTATGTGCCTTCAGTAAATGGGTAGAGGCCTATCCAACCTGTGACAACACTGCCATGACTACTGCCAAAGTACTACTGAAAGAATTCTTCCCTCGCTATGGCCTTTGCCGAATTTTATGGAGCGACAATGGCCCCCACTTCATAGCTGAGGTTATCCAACTAATCCTAAAGGGGTTGGGGGTGAAGCAACGATTCCATGCGGTCTTCCACCCCCAATCCGCTGGTCTAGTGGAACACCATAATGCCACACTGAAGCTGAAACTGGCAAAAATAGTGGCCACCACTGGACTTAACTGGCCGGATGCCCTCCCACTGGCCTTGTTATCGATGCGCTCCACTCCCACCAAGCACCATCTGACCCCCTACGAGGTCGTGTTTGGGCGACCGATGAATCTCTGGACTGCTCCCAAACCGACCTCCATTCATGACGTCCCGGACGTCCTACTGTCTGATTATTTGTGCAAGTTAACTAAAACGTTGTCTGTCATTCATCAACAGGTGCAGCAGGCCATCCCCGATGCTTCCAGGGGCCCCGGCCACGACATCCAACCGGGAGATTTCGTATTGATACGAAATTTCCAGCGAACCAAGAGTCTGGAACCTCGGTGGACGGGCCCCTGGCAAGTGCTGATCACCACCCGAACGGCACTTCGAGTGGAGGGGAAGAAGCACTGGCTGCACGCGCATCATTGCCGAAAGGTCTCTGCAAACCTGGCCACGACAGAAAACGTCAGCACCCAAGAAGAGCTCCTGAGCAAAGACCGACCGATATTGGACTGTTATCCCGATACTGAGGCACTCGAACTTGCAAAATTCTCTGATCCCACTGTGCCATCCAGAGAAGGGTATTTCCTGCGTCGAAAGGAGGGAGCTTCGGCTAAGTAGGCCACGGACTAAGTTAAATCTCAGAACGGTGACCTACACACAATCAAGGGTCGCCGGGAGAGAAGCTAAACGAAGTCTGTGGTTCTGCCCACTACAGAGCCCCTTGAAGGTGATGGAAGCGCCAAATAAGAAGATGATGGAAGCGCCAGATAAGAAGATGATGGAAGCAACGGGAAATACCCAGTATAGAAATCCAAAGACTGACAACCTGCACAAATCAAAGACAATTGCACTCTTCATTGTCTTCCTCTTCTGCCTCCTCCTCATGACCTCCTTCTGGATTCTGGAGGAAAGCACACCGGCTCATGAGGCATTGCTACCTACTGCACAGCCAACACCCCTGAAAGAGCATCACCTAATCTCTCTGTCGCCTCAGCTCCGAGAAAGGCGCAGGGAATTCTGGAACAATTCCTTCGTGCAACTGTTGCACCAACACAACCTTGCTGCAAATGCTACGAACTGTTGGATCTGCGGGTTGCTCCCGCATGCCACTGGACACTCCATCCCCTTCATCCCTTCACCCTTCTCAGTTCACGGCTCTTGCCTCGCCTGGTTGATCCTCATGCAAGAGAGCCACAGGGACAACGCCACCTCCAGCCGGACAGTGTCACACTTCTACTCTGGGTTCTGGCTGAACAAAACAGGAAAGACCCCAGCTGCCCTGTGTCCTGCGCTCGCAGGCGCCACCTTCATCAAAGACATTCCAGCGAAAGAACGAGTCGAAGTACAGGTGCTCCACAATCCGGCCAGAACCACCTTCACTCATCTGCAAAAACAAACTACCGCCACTTTAACTGTGGCCCTGTCTGTTATCAATGTCACAGGTCTCGTGTGTCTCGAAGGCCAGGGAATGCAGCTGGTGGGTTACAGCGCCTGCCGAATCACCAGAACATTGGACTCAGCTGAACCCCCTTCTTTTGTTGCTTCTCCGAATATGTACTTTGTGTGTGGCACCAAGGCTTACACCTGGCTCCCGAGAGGTTGGAAGGGCACCTGTTATATTGCCTTCGTTCTTCCACCCACATATGTAGCCCCTGCCAACCACCACCGGCAGAGGCGTGCAGACGACCTTGGACAAGCAGACTCCACCGGAGCACAGTTCCTGGATGCAGCAAAGGGACTTGTTCCTCTGTGGGGCCCAATGGCAAACAGCCGTGCTATCCGACACCTGACCCAGGCAGTAGAAACAACGATCAACATCACGGCTGGTATCCTCGCCAACAACACTGCGGAGCTTCAGGCGGTCCGCCTTGTGACCCTTCAAAATCGACTCGTCCTAGACGTGGTCCTAGCCGACCGAGGAGGAGCATGCCGCATCATCGGATCCAGCTGCTGCACCTACGTGCCAGACAACTCGCCTTCAGTCTACAAAGCCATCGAACACCTCCACAGACTTTCCCCGGAGGTTCACCAAGAACAGGAAGGATGGTCGCTTGGGAGCTGGTTTTGGGACACTTTGAAAAATTGGGGTTGGAAGTTGTTTTCCTTCGTGCTGATACCTCTTGTGATATTATGTGGGTGCTGCTTAGGTATCCAATGTCTGCCACCTTTGTTCGGCCTTGTTTCTAACTGTATGTGCCCAAAAACTTTGGACTTCCGAAATGAGCACATGAGCCCTCTATGAAGTAGAAATACGTGGCCTTATGGGGATAAATTCAAATTGACAAGTTGGCGAGACATGTTAAAAGGGAGGACTGTGGAATTTTAGTTTGCGATCTGAACATCATCTGCGCCAGCTTGTCACCTATGTACTACGTGCACGGCAGCCATTTTAGATATCATGGTCTCCCTGTCCACGATCGATCGCCAGCGCGCCCCTCTGACCCAGCAAGCATCCTCCGCGCACCCTGGCTCCCCCTCCCTCCTCCTTATGAGCATGACCCTGTCCTTGGGAGTCACGCCAGCGCCTGACCAACACCTCCTCTCCTCCCATGAATGCCCCTCTGTTGATAAACCTCCCCTCTGCACTGGATTGTCCACGCGGCATGAATACCACTCCATTGATGGCCCCTCACCCCGTGTCCGACTGTCCACACAGGTCCGAGGCCATTGCCTAAGCCGGGAGATATCATTTACTGCCCTTTATTGTATGAGGTCGCCCTCCTTCAAAGGACCCTCTATTGATCCAGGCCTCCCCACCCCCTGTGATATGATCAGGCGCCCACATCCTAAGACTCGACGGAACACTCAGCTGCGTGATGACCCCCTCCTCTTATCAGCGGGTTGAGGACCTCTATTGTGAAGGTATATGGGGGTGGGATTAACACGAGGATTACGGGGATGTCTTTTCCTTGCTTTACAAAGTTCTGATTGTAATAAAGGAAGGTCACATGCCATAAACCAGTGTATAAGAGGCCAGGCCTCCGAGAGGCTGTTAGAGCACCTCGAGACGATACCTTGTTGTCTGATCTGATGTGTTCTGCTCCGTCGGAATAAAACTTCTGTTTCCTGCCTTCTGGTCTCCGGCGCCTGCCTCATTGCTTGGTAAAACTTGAATGGTACAAGGGCGGTTAGCGCCGGGCAAATCCTGAGAAAGGTCCTAGCCTTACCTTTTTCCACAACCTCATCTCCTTGTTCAGCAGCGATAAGTTTAAACATTGGTTGTACCGAAGTATCAGGCTGTGTATGGTTCAACACACCCAAAGATTTGGCCCATTTATTCACTAACTTTGGGATTTTTGCTCTTTTACCTTTCTGACCACCTCCCCCTCGCTTTCTTTTGCCTGTCTGTAAATTACATGAGGGTGAAAAATCAACTGTATGACGAGCAGGAGTAATCGCCGTAGGTGTCACACAGGGGACAGTTTCCACCTGAATAGCACTACCTATCTGTGAGTTCTGTGAGCTATTCCCCAAGGAGATGTTACTGAGTGAGTCTAACTCAATTCTCGTCTGTGGCAATCCCAAGTCACTTAAACGTTGACTTATACGGTTCTCTGGAGTGGTACATTGCTGGTTTAATCCCAGGGAGGACCGTTTGGAGAATATTTCAATCGACAATCTTTTTTCAACATTAACTATTTATTGATCCAAGGCGGCTGAAACCCGAGCAATATAATTGTCTAGTGTTCCCATTAGACTTCCACTGATGGATTTCAGTCCAGACTTTCCCCCTTTATCCGACTTAGCAGCCATGTTGTAGGGACAAGGCTCCGGTGGGTAAGTTGACACAAAACAAGTTAGCCCTTAATGGTTATCAAAATGACCAATACACCCAAGGGTAGTGACAGTATATTGAACAGGATCTTGGGGGGGTGGCTCAGCCCGGCCTCGTCAGGCACCGGACGGCCACAGACGGCCCGCCCTTTGCCCAGGCTTCGCCTGGCACCCACCCGCGCGCGTCCCGCGTCACGGAGGAAGTGTGTTGAATATATCCCTTTCAGACAGGGGGCGTGGACACAGAGGGAAGAGGCAGCAGCTGTGTGTGGGAGAGCCTGCTGGTCCTCGCAGTCCCTCGGTGTTAGTAGTTCACAAGTATTCTGCCCCGTGAACGGCGCCCGGGGAGCGAGGGCCGTATGAAGTCACCAATGAGACCCTCCAAAGTCATCTTCAATCAGTAACAGCAGGTGATGGCACGGAAACAAGAGCAAGCCCAGTGAGCGGCAATTACTCTAGAATATGTAAAGTTAAGGTGTCTGAAATATGCAGGCCATCAAAAAAGCACACCCACCGTTTTACTGCCTCTAGCACTGCTAATAGGGGATACATTTTTAGGTCTCGCCTGTCGATGCGCATGCGCATCGAGCAAGCGAGACTATGGGGGCTTATCCAGTCTTTGTCCAACTTGCAAGGAATCGTGGCGATTCCTTGCAGTGCCCGTGACTTTTAAGCTCAATGCGCATGCGCATTGAGCTTAAAAGCGCGTGCACATCAGTTCCCTCAGCCGGACTCCAGGCCCCCGCTCCGCCCCCTCCCCTGCCCGCCGTGTCACATTTCTCCTCCCCCTCCCCTTATCCTCCGTCTGTTCCCTCTCCCCGCTACCCTACTTAAACCATGTACCTACAATGAGACTAGCACGCAGAGGACCTTATTCGTAAGAAGTCAAATGAAGCCGCCATGTTTGAATGTAGCTTTCAGTCATGTAAATGGCACATCAACTGATCATATTCGTATACTGCAAGATTCCACACCGCTTTTTATGTAATAAATCTGTTTTTATTACCTGTTTCCATCATTTAGTATAACATTTTAAATATTTCGGACAATATTTGTGTTTCATAATTTTGTATGTAACAGCATAAAAACCACGATCTTTATGCCCTTAAAGCGTTTCCACTTGGATGTTGGTAGTTTTTCAAACGTAGCATTTCTACTTGCCGTATAACATTTGATAACACATATTGAAAGAGTCCTTTACGTGTGCGACGGTCGGTATGTGCTCTCTGAGTCAAGGAAATGTACGGTATACAAGATTCGCCCGTTAGGGTGAACAGAGGGACAGGCCAGTAGTTCAATACCACATATATTTTGGCAACGCCTTATTGTAAAAATTATTCTGCTAGAGTTCTGTGATTAGTTTAATATATGAAAGCAACGACTCTGTTCGTTCAAAGTATGTATTTTTTCTTTTTCTAATCTTGTATGTACAGAATCATCTTTTTTTTTTTAAATACCAAAAATAAATCTACATTTAATGTATTAGACAAAAATTTCCTTGCTTTGTTTAACTTATTTCTGAGTGGATCGCTTTTTTAAAATAGCGAAACACGTAAACATTTCAATATGGCCATTATGTTCAGCTTCTTCCGCCATACTACAGTAGCGTATCCGTTTTTTTCGAGTGACGGACATTCAGTTAGTTTACTTCCCATTGCCGTCTCTTATTGACTACGCAGTTACAGTCTGGATGACGTAACCACGTCACAGATACGAACGGCTTGCCGGGCGCTGTAGTCCTTAACTATGCTGCCTGTAGCCCCACCCCGCTTCTTTGCTCTAGTCACCCTCACTCACCCTCAACCCCTCACCCTCAACCCCTCACTCACCCTCAACCCCTCAGCCTCACCCTCACTCTCACTCACCCTCACTCACCCTCACCCTCACTCACCCTCACTCACCCTCAACCCCTCACCCTCACTCACCCTCAACCCCTCACCCTCACTCACCCTCAACCCCTCACCCTCAACCCCTCACTCACCCTCACTCACCCTCAACCCCTCAGCCTCACCCTCACTCACCCTCAACCCCTCAGCCTCACCCTCACTCTCACCCTCACTCACCCTCACTCACCCTCAACCCCTCACCCTCACTCACCCTCACTCACCCTCACTCACCCTCAACCCCTCACCCTCACTCACCCTCAACCCCTCACTCACCCTCACTCACCCTCAACCCCTCACCCTCAACCTCAACCCCTCACTCACCCTCACCCTCACTCACCCTCAACCCCTCACCCTCACTCACCCTCAACCCCTCACCCTCACTCACCCTCACCCACCCTCACTCACCCTCAACCTCTCACCCTCACTCACCCTCAACCCCTCACCCTCACTCACCCTCAACCCCTCACCCTCAACCCCTCACTCACCCTCACTCTCACTCACCCTCAACCCCTCACCCTCACTCACCCTCACCCACCCTCAACCCCTCACCCTCACTCACCCTCACCCTCACTCACCCTCAACCCCTCACCCTCACTCACCCCCTCACCCTCACCCTCACTCACCCTCAACCCCTCACCCTCACTCACCCTCAACCCCTCACCCTCAACCCCTCACTCACCCCCACCCTCACCCTCACCCACCCTCAACCCCTCACCCTCACTCACCCTCACTCACCCTCAACCCCTCACTCACCCCCTCACCCTCACTCACCCTCAACCCCTCACCCTCACTCACCCTCACCCTCACTCACCCTCAACCCCTCACCCTCAACCCCTCACCCTCACTCACCCTCACTCACCCTCACCCTCACTCACCCTCACTCACCCTCACCCTCACTCACCCTCAACCCCTCCTCAACCCCTCACCCACCCTCACCCTCACTCATCCTCACCCACCCTCAACCCCTCACCCTCAACCCCTCACTCACCCTCAACCCCTCAGCCTCACCCTCACTCTCACTCACCCTCACTCACCCTCAACCCCTCTGCCTCACCCTCACCGTCACTCACCCTCAACCCTCACCCTCACTCACCCTCAACCCCTCACTCACCCTCACCCTCACTCACCCTCAACACCTCACCCTCAACCTCAACCCCTCACCCTCACTCACCCTCACCCTCACTCACCCTCACTCTCACTCACCCTCAACCCCTCACCCTCAACCCCTCACCCTCACTCACCCTCACCCACCCTCACCCTCACTCACCCTCAACCCCTCACCCTCACACAGTGCAATAGGTCTCAGACCATTTCAGTTAGAGCTTTAAGAAATGTTTATGGCTTCCCACCCTCACCCCCTCACCCTCCACCCTCACTCACCCTCAACCCCTCACCCTCACACCCTCAACCCTTCACCCTCAACCTCTCACTCACCCTCACTCACCCTCAACACCTCAGCCTCACCCTCACTCACCCTCACTCACCCTCAACCCCTCACACTCACTCACCCTCACTCACCCTCAACTCCTCACCCACCCTCACTCACCATCACCCTCACTCACCCTCACCCTCACCCTCACTCACCCTCACCCTCACTCACCCTCACTCTCACTCACCCTCAACCCCTCACTCACCCTCACTCACCCTCAACCCCTCACCCTCACTCACCCTCACCCACCCTCACCCTCACCCTCACTCACCCTCACACAGTGCAATAGGTCTCAGACCATTTCAGTTAGAGCTTTAAGAAATGTTTATGGCTTTTTTTATTTGTAATTCTTTAGCATTGGCTACAGGAAACAAAAATGCTAAACATTTACAAAAAAACCCCATAAACAATTCTAAAAGCACTAACTCTAATGGTGCGAGACCTATTGCATTTCCAATGCTTGTTTATTAAGGATGTGTTTATCACGCAGGTATGTATCTGCACCTTTACCCCGCATGGTAAGCAATGGTAAGGTAAAAAAAAATCTATAGATATATAATTAATTTTAGGGTTTGGGATTGGTAGTGGTAAAGGGTGGTAAGTGTAATTTTTACAGTTTAAAGGAAGGTAGAATTAAAGCAGGGTTAAGAGTTAATTAAAAAAAGGGGGAGCAATGAGGGGATTCCCCCCAAAAAGAAAAAAGAAATGATATATTACATTTAGGGCTTAGGAGTGGGTAGTGATAATGCAGATTAGGAGTAAATTAAAATAGGAGGTGGTTTGGGGCAGATCCCCCCAGAAAGAAAACATGTAATACAAATATATATGTGTGTGTATATAAAATATATATAACATGCTGGCGGTAAAAGTAGGTAGTTATAGTTAAGACCATGTTTCCATCGAAAAAGCATTTTTGGCTTGCCTATATCTTCGGCATCCTTAGACAAATCTTCCCCCAAAAAAGTGTCATAATAAGACTTGTTGTGCATGGATACTTTGGGGGTGATCCGTTAAGCTGAGGCCGAGAAAAAGGAGGGATAAAAAAAGTGTTTTTTCCATGTTAATTCCCACAGACTATTTAGACACGCCTGAAGCCCAAACTGCTGAATGGAATTACACAAAATTTAGCAGAAAGGCAGCTTTCGGTCCACAGATTGTGCTTTTTGTTATTTAGTGTAAATCTGTTCAGTAGTTGTTAGAGAAATTTAAGTAAATCCAAAATTGTATATTTGTGATCTCAGGTTCTTTGTAAATAGTAACAAGCTAGTGCAGAGATCTGCAGAGCTCTTACTGGCTGCCACCACTTCACCAAAAAGTGTTGGCATTCAATATAAAATCTATTTCGGTCAAACTGACCATAAAAGTGCCAAGACATACATTCATTTTTACGAATCTCATTGATACACAGGCACAGTTTATATATAAAATTCAATAAACAAGTAGAAAACTATATCCATTTAAAATCATACAGTTAAAGAGCCTCAGGCCTTTTAATGGTATAAATTAATACAATGTATACTAGGTACAATCCACACTATTGTTCACTAGTCAGCGTTAAAAAGAGACATAAAAGAACCATTTATCAGAATAACTAAAGCCATTCATAGCTTCCTGCTGAATCTCCCCATCACTCCTAGAAAGTGTCAACATGCATGATCAAAAATTAATGCAAGTTGCATATAAAACAGTAAATTGTTGTGCCCCAAGCCTTCAACATTTATCTATTCATGCCTTATATACTTTAAAACAATAGAAATTACCAATCGCTGACCAAAGTTAAGGAGTCACATTGGGACAGGTTATCAAGGTGGATGGTTTCAATCATGCCTTCCATCTGATTCCCCACATGTGGCTTAAGAACTTTGCAGTCGCACAGACAAGCAAAGGTCTTGCATCGGTTTTCAGGATGTGAAGTGTCACACTATAATCCCCAGTACCCAACTGTTTACATATGGGACAGAGCCACTCGCTCATAGGGACAGTATATGCTGGGCAACCAAACAAGGCATGACCTATAGTTTCTCTGGGGACAGGGCAGCATGGACAGCCCCTACTAGCAGTGGCATTGTTGGCAGTCATCTTGGGCCTCCCCTTAAGCCAAGTCCCCGACAAATAGAATGTGGAAAAAAAGAAAAGGGGCAGGGTAGGAATTCCGGGACCCCCAAGCCTTTCGCAGCAAAAATGGAGAAAAAAAAACACACGCAGTCTCCCACGCTTGTTTTTTATTAAATTAAAGCCCCTCGGATGGGCCGGGAGGAAATACACAAAAGTTTTTTAAACAGAGGGGGGTATTTTATGCCACTGGACCACCACCTCCCCAGGGCTTTTATATTAGTTATTGGGGGGTGGGGGGCCTGCTCAGATCCCTGGGTCCGAGGGACCATCTTCTTCTCTGGGTTATTATAAATAATAAGAATAGGAGGGGCTGCACGGCCACAGTCACCTCCCCATGGCAATAAACAAAAAGAATAGGGGGAGCCACATGGACCCCTAAAGTCCCAGGGAACAACACGTCCGAGCTGCTTTTGTTAATATGGAGCGAGGGGCACGTGGACTCCCCGCATGCCCCGGAGAAAACACCACCTATCCGGGGCTTAGTTTCTTTTTTAAGGAGGGGGGCCGTTCTTGGCCCTTTATCTCCTCAGGGCGGCCTGTGTAAACAGAAGGAGGGTGGCGCGGCCCCCTCCTGGAGCCATACATTGCCCTGCAGACTGCCATCCCCCAGGGCCGGCTCCTGCTATGTCTCAGGGTGCTCAACCCTGGGACATACTACTTTGCTTTTGCTTGGCGGGAACAGACAGTTTTGCCAGGAAAGCACTGCGGTTTCAGCCAGCAGAACCTGTGTATGTGCTCCTACAGGCTGGAAGCAGAGGTTTTATCTTTTTCCCTGCCTGCAGACATGCGGGCAGGGAAATGAATTAAACTACTGATCATGCACATAGGGAGCTGCAGTTCCAGAATCCTGCCCAGGCCCTGTTTCCAACCCCCCCCCCCCAGCACCAAACCCCCATGGGTGCGCATGTGATGTAATAATATAAAGGGTGTCATTTAAAGTAAGGCAGACATAAAAAGTGTCATTTGAAGTAAAGCTGACCTACTGACTTTGACAAAGGGTCAGAACACCAAAATATCAGAAGAAGGTCAATGGATTTATCAATGGGTCAGCACATCAAAATAGTCACCAATAACTATAGTTAAATGAATTTTATAAATTCACAAATTGCAATATTTAACAAAAGTGATGGTCATAAAATATTTTAAATGAATCCTTACATTTAAAAAAAGAATCAGTGTCTTTTTTACTTTTCATGCCACAAAGTCGCCTTGCACAGATCCAGCTCAGATTGCTTGAAAAATATGGTAAGGCCTCCTGGGGTCATGGATTAAATGACCCAGAAGACAAATCACAACATTGAAAAAAATGGCTGGTGGAGACCCTACTCCTTCTAGGGGCACCACCAGGAAGAAAACCTACATTTTTCAAAAGCCATAGGGCATTTAATCATTGGGGCATCAATGAAGATATATTTTCTGTTTACACAGGAAAAAAAGAAACCCATAGAAGTAATGCTTCTAACTATACACAACCAAACACTAGTAGTGTAAAATGGGGGGATTTTTAACTTATATTTATGATTTGGTGAGCATCTATTTTACTCACAGCTTGAGTGGAGTGTTGATAGCTCATCAGTGACAAGCCTTGCAGTGTTTTCTAGCTCAAGGTAAAGGGATGTAGGATGAGCATGCTTAATCAGAGGACACAGTCTCACAGGTAACCGCAATGAATTTCTCTCAAATAAACAGTGTGTAGTGTTCACCTGGAACAGGAGAGTTTAATACAGAATGGTAATCTATAAATACTCAATAAGCAAACTCAAAAGGGATGATGTACATAGTAAAATCAATTATAGTCCATCTATAAAGTTTGCATTAGGGTGTGTGTAGCATGGCAGGATGCCAATGGCGCCCACAATGTATTGACTTCTAAGCCAAGGAGATGGTAGATACTCACCTGATTATCTCCTTCTGATATGCACGGATGCTAAGGAGACAAACTGATCTAGGCCATTGAGCTGAGAGTGAACCAAATGGCTTTCTGAGAGGTTGCTGCCGATAAAGAATGCCACTCCCTTCAAATATGCGGTAAAAGGAAAATGCCAAAACGTGCCAGAAAATAAGGGCATGGTCAACAGCCCCTCATATTGTTCTACTCATCACAATTTGAAGTACAGGGTTTGTATCTTAAGCGAAGCATAAAACACAGAGCACCATCCCAAGACAGATCTATTGAACGCATCAAAGAAGCCTAAAATACCTTATGGTCACATAAAATAAATGCTGGGAGGATGTGTTTACTTGGGCTCATGTTACCAACTGATAGACTGGGTAAACCCCAATGGGGCTCAGCTCTTCCAAATCAGTATATTGAAGAAAACTACCCATAGTGTTGACATGATCAGGAAAGAATAGGAGATGCAATCCATAGTTCCTGACACCATTGGTTTAAAGTCCAGACTTTTCACAAACGCATAGCAATACCTGGGCCCTAGCCCAAGCGTAAATTAAAGTCTCCCTTGAGAAAGCAAAAATTGAGCTACATCTGGAAAAATGGCTGAGAAAACTAGAAAAGGGTGACCAAGTCCAGTTGGTTTTCCCAGTTCAAACAAGGTTTTGAACCATTCAAAAGGCCTATATGTTGTGATTTAAGTTTTTAGCAACCTCACTAACAGGACACATACAAATATTCCATTTCAACCACCTTAAAAAAGAAAAGGGCTACTTCAGGATGGCCATCTAGCCCTAACTACCTTAGAGGAGAATCCTGTCATCCAGGAAGTACCAAAACATCAAACAGAGATACTTTAACCTACCCGCTCAAAAGCTCCCCTGACCTAATTAAGCCAAATAAAGGGACACATTAGAAAGTAATCATCATTTTGGGTGATAAAGGGGCAAGCTTACCAACAGTTTCACCCCTTAACTGCTTCCATGATACCAGTCCAAGCCAGTACCACCAAACAGAGCAGCTTTTGCATTCTTAGAGCCGGATTCAACCTAAGATGTCTGCTCTCGGAGGTTACTTCCTTGTAATTTAAAGAGCATGTGGGTGATAGATGAGACTTAATAAACCACATTTGCTGCTTAACATTTTGAGAGCCAACACTTTTAATCTCTTCCTTTGTTTCAAAGTGGTAATTACGAACCTACTCTGAGCCAACTACACTTGCACGGACATATGTGTCTGATCTACCACAATGGTCTTCTGAGCATCTGTTAACACACTAACAAGATGCGTTGATCTGGGTAATAGTAACACCTGCCACTACATTACCTAGAAACTGCCGTAGTGCAGTAAAAAGCACCATTGAAACATTATTAAAATTAATGCACGCCCCAAGGGAAAAGTGTAACCAAATACAGATCATAAGAAATGGGGCTAAGCTCACAGCCCTGGCTTTAAGCTTTGTTATAGTCAGTCTGGGCTGACTATTGACCACAACTCCCTAGTGGTTTCTGTCCTTTGACCAAACTGACAACTCTGCCCAACACACCTTATCACATTATCACATTTCTGCTTAATAACATAATTCATAAAGTTTATTTTGTGAGATGTCGTGTCTTATGTTCGACTTATGTATGATTTACCCCTGAAATTCCAGGTTGTAAGAGTTACTTACTCACGGAAGATATCTTTGTGAATCAGGACCATGTCAAATCTTAAGACTTAAGTCTCCCAGGCCATCAACACCCCTATACAACTCCTATAATTTCACAAAGACATAATTTTGAAGAGGCCGCGAAGGTCTTGAAACCATGAGCCACAGGCTCAGAATTCAGAAGCACACTTACTTGCCACAAATGCCATCTTAGGTCCCTATTTATTCAGCATGCTTCCATTTCTTAAATCATGGTATAAAGTGTATTTTTTCTTAATGTTTTTAGTAGAGGTGGGGCAAAGTCCTGAAAATCGTCTCTCTGAAAAACATGATGGAAAACTAATATATTGAAACTGAGTGACATTTTGTATTGTGGGGAAAATATTCAAAAATAGGTTTGCATGGGAAAACCCTACAAGTTGACGTTTTGTGAATCATTTTTCATCAAAATTTGTTTATGAAAAAACATCGAAAGAGAGTGTAAAGCAGATGAAGTTTCAATTAACACAATATGAGAACATCGCCACTGTCAACTTGATCCAGCACCACAAAGTTAGATCCAATATGATACGTTATCAGTTTGTTTGTACTATGTAGCAAGGCGAAGGGACCAGGAACTGCAACTATGGCTCATAATGCTGAGCTTTTGTGTGCTAGTACTGTCCATTCAAGCATGCGTCATAGACAGCGTCCCCCTTCTTTAGGGATTTGTGCGCACAGCTCGTCATCACCCACGGGTGTCGTGTGCTGATGACGAGCTGAGCTCGTCATAGTGCCACTAAAATGGCATTTTCCAGCAGACAGCGGGAAAACGCCTAGCAGCCAAGAGGTTAAAAACGGATCCAACTGATGTGTGTTCTTTGGCCAATGACAGAAAAGTCAGTAAGAGGGTTCTGAAAACAAGCAAGAATATAAGGCCTAACAGTAACATCTTAAACCATAGTCTGTTGATTATAATACTGCTTCACTCTGTAGTAATCTCGCCTGTAGAACTACTTTCGATGAAAATCAATCATTTGGCCACAAGCTCTATTTTCCTGCACTTCTGGAATTTTCCGATTATTTTGTCACCTCGCCTATCGTCCTCCCCTTTTGTAAAACAGCTATAGTTACCCTTCTATTGAAAAACACTACTCACTAACTCCTCACTTGTATCATTTCTCCATTTTTGCTAAGATACATGATTCAGTGGTCAATTCCTAACGTTCCCTTTTTCTCAAAAATCACTTCCTGCATTACCTATTCAAAGCAGGAGGGCTTTCGCTCCTGAAGAGCTGAATCAGGACTACTTGATGTAGGTTACATCCCAAAAAGAGACTCAATTCCATTGGATAAGCTACAATTCTTCTTCTTTAACTATCTGAATTCTTTGACACAGCCTCCCAGTCCATTATATTGTCCAGATGGAGGGTTTATAAAGTAGGATTACTGGCTTTGGGCTGGCTGACACTAACTCCGCCTGACCAAGAACTGGCCATCACGCTTCTGCCTTTATGGTCCAAGTTCTGTGAATTGCTGACTGATGCTCCAGATGGATTGTCTCTGCGCACTACACTTTTTGAATGTTTTCAGTTGATTAGCTGAACAGCCAAGTCTTTAGGGACATTTGGAACTCTAAAAGAGATGGGGAGGTCTGTAGATGAAAGGGTAGCTTGTTCCATGTCTTTGATGTTACGTTGGAGAATGGGCAACCTCTGCATCTGCTACGTTTAGATGCAAGGGGTGAGGGTTGGAGAAAGGGACAGAGTGGCGGTTGTCTGGTGGGCTAATGGAAGCTCGGGCAGTGGTTCAAGTAGGCGGGTCCGCAGTTGTGTAGGGCCTTATTGGCATGGATCAGAAGCTTGAACTGGTATCTTTTCTGACAGGGAGCCAGTGGAGTTCTCTGGGGTAGGGGGTGACGTGGGTTTGTTTAGGAAGATCCAGAACTAGCCTAGCTGCAGCGTACTGTATAGTCTGTAGTCTTCAGAGGTGAGCTGCAATCCCTGCATAGAGCACACCACCTTAGTTCAGACGATTGGAGATGAGGGCCTGGGTGATGGTGCGGTCTTGAGCTTTGGGGTAGCCATTTGAATATCTTACGAAGCATGTGGAGGTTGAAGAAGCAGAAGGAGGAGACCGAGTTGAACTGTGTCATCATGGTTAGCTAGTTTCCAGAACGATGCCTAGTTTCCTTGCGTGGTCAGTGGGGGTAGGTCCGAGTTCTGATACCCACCAGGATGCATTCCATCAGGAGATTTGTTTTCTGAAAAGCAGTACCTCTGTCTTGTACAGGTTGAGCTTTAGGCAGTTGTCCTTCATCCAGTTGGATAAGTCTGCCATGCAGTCATGGATATTGGTTTTGGTGGTGACTTCGGAGAGAGAGAGAGAGAGGATGAGTTGTGTGTCGTCGTCCTAGGATATGATGTTGAGTCTGTGGGTTTTGAAAATGCTGCCAGAGGAGTCATATAAGTGTTGAAGAGGGTGGGGCTGAACGAGTACCTTGGTGTACTCCACAAATGATTTCCTTGGGTTCGGAGTTGAAGGCAGACTTTTAGCGTTCTCCTGGTAAAGAAAGAGGCAATCCATATGAGAGCGGCTCCTTGGATGCCTATGACATTTATGACTATGATTTCAAACATTATGAAATACAAATATAAAATCAATTTTGAAAAAAATCAGTCATGTACAGGTTTTACACATGGGAAGTGTGATGAAAGCGGGATTATGGCATCAAGGAGTTGGGACTGGTTCTGACATCTGGGCATGAGATTACCATCAAGAGATGGGGGGGCTCAGGGAACTTAAGCCTTAAGAAAGCAGAAAGGGGGTTGCAACAGGACATAAGGCACTGGTGTACAGTCCCTTTATAAAACTACTATACTGCCAAAATTCCTGTAAATTATGCAAACACACCTCATATGTACTGGGTAGCTTTTATTAGAGTATAGAAAAGGATCTAAGAACTTTTCTGTGGGACCACGAAGTGAGGCAAAATCTCTACTGACATCGTATAGGTCCTGCGATGAGAGAGGTATCTCCTTCCCAAGTCTTCAATAATACTATTGGGCCTCACACTTACCTGTGGTAAACAACTGGGAATTCACTCCATTGCAGAAACCTCTATATATTAAAAAAAAGTGGGCTTTGGGTGCCATGTCCGAGTAACATTACCTGTACGAGGGAAAAAAAAGTGTTGGGCGTTTCACAATACCTATAGTGACTAATGTGTGGAACGAGGAGAAGACAATAGTTTGGAGGGGCATGTTCTTTCAGAAACCTCCTTGTAACTGGAGCAAAGGCTGCCACAGGTAGTGAAGTTGGAGTGTTTCAGAAAATAGGACTTAATAGGATCTCTGTTGTAGGTAAAGAGTGGTTTTGGGTTGAGGAGGTAATTAAATCCTTGGAGGACCTTCAAGTTAAAGCCAACTTGCACGTAAATGAGCTCTACAATTACACCCATCCGAGGCGCTCCCTCAGGACCTGTAAGGTAAAATGGGAGGATGTTTCGGACTATTCAGCCCTGGAGTCAACTGTCCTAGCAGAAATGCTGGCTAAAAAAGTGATCTCTGTAGTGTATGCCCAAGGGAAAACAGGGATTCGCGCTGCAAGTGAAGGGGAAGAAGTCGATCAAGCTTCACCCGCCCCGCCGCCGCTTCGATTGAGAAGCAAGCATAATCGTTGGAGCAAATCAAAGGAGACTACCTTCTCCTCCAAACGGATTAATATCCTCTGTTACTCCCCCTTGACGGCTACTTCAAGCGTAGCCAGCATCCAGCTCCTCTCTCCTCCATTCGGAACAACCATCGCCAACCCCTTGCGACTGCTCCAAGTAGCGCCAGTGACAAGCTCCTTGTACCGGGAAGAAAATATTCTCATGCCATCACACCCGTAATTTTGGCCCTTGAAGGCTTTCGCATTGTAATGCAGGCATTAATTGTAAAACTGTCCTGATGATGATACCAGTTTATTATGAGCCCTTAGGGATCGAAACGTCGACGCGCTATACAGTGTAACATATGATTTAATATGTATACTTGAAATTGTTTACACTGTAGGGTGAATTTTGTGAAACTGTTTTACTGTAATTGCAAGTCACCCTCTGGCTCAAAAACTTGTTTCTTGCCTGAAAAACTTCCTTCTTCCTTCTATCTCTCTTGCTTTGATTGGTTTTTCAAACCTTTTGGGATAGGTACAGGACTGTACCCCATCTCGCCGCTTATCTTGGCCCCTCTTTGGGTCAACACGATTCTACATCATTCCTTGAATAAACCCACGCCCGGCTGGGCGTTGAAAATATAGCACTGATTGTAGTCTATATTATTATTCTCTTCTCATATTGTAAATCCTTAGGACCCCTGTTCTCTGTAATAAGTTAACTAACCCATGGTCCGAAGGCCTCCTATTGGGTTCCCTTGTGTTCTAAAAACAAGGGAAAACAGACAGCATGATGGAAATGAGTCCTGGGTATGAATGAAAACAGATTGGGAGGCAGTAATGAAGCATCCCAAATAAGTTGTAATACATGCAAGCTCACAAACTATTAAATAAAAAACTGTTCGTAGGGCATTCAACCACCATGCCAGACTGTTCATCATGGAAAGAGCCACAGATAGACTTTTTCTAAAATGCACATGGCGGTGTTGGGTTTAGAGGTCTTTTTCAACCTCAGACAGTGCTTAGAGAACTTTAATAAAGACGACAGTTTGTGTAGCTGTGATGACTCATGCTTCCTTTCAAAGAAAACAAGAAAAGCATGAGTCAATTGAAGACTATATGTCTGCGTTAAAAAAACTAGCGATTTCTTGTAGATTTGGTAATTTGCATGACAAGCGGATCAAGGATCAAATATTGCTTTACACAAAACAAATGTATTCAGTATAGACTGTGGGTGGCAGGAGAGTCTAGTCTCAAGGATATTGCTACTATTGTGAAGAAGGCTGAATTATCTGATCATGGTGCAAAAGTTATTCTAACTCAAGAGAAAAAAGATGGATGTGACACTGTGAATAAAACAGCTAAAAAAACCTCAAAGGATAATATGAAGTGTGATCACAGTGTCCCAACAAAGAACCCTCATTATGCATGCTTTCATTGTTGTAGCAATGCACACTCTGCTAAGTTTGATACATGTTCAGCTAAGATGGCAAAATGCATGGAATGTGGTTTAATTGGTCACTTTACAAGAGTTTTCAAACAAAAAAATAAAAATAATATAACAGTAAAGTGGCTAGTGGAAATAGAGCGATGAGGAGGGTTCTTGCTAAGATGAGAGTGGTGATGGAATGATTGAGTACAAAAAGTAGGTGATTTTGAAAAATTCATAGGAGGGAGAAAACAATCCCCTTCCTTGGGTCTCATTTGTTGATGTTTCACTGCAAGTAGGGGCTGATTCCGGGTCTCCTAACACAATTATCGCTGAGAGTATTTGGCAAAAACATGTTGTTGTTGCTGCAGGAGATCTATTGGAACCATCAGATGTCAATCCAGAGAGCTAGACTGGTGAAACAATTGACAGGGTTGGGTTGAGACATCTGTCCTTCATTCAGGTTTAAGAATTGACATGCCTTGCACAAATTATATGTGGCCAAGGAAGGACAATCCATGCTGGGTTGGAAAGACCAGAGAAAACTTAACATTATAGTTGAAATACTTTATTTCAGCCAACGGCAATATAAGTGTCAAAGCAATACAAAATATTCACAAGGTGATCTACAATGCATCAAGTAATATATATATAAAATATTCTCATTAAAATTATAATCAATCTTTAGATAAAACAATATGAATCAGTCACTGAGTATTCCATTACATCCCCCCTGATATGTACACTTTTTAAAATTGGCTAGAACTTCACAAAGGCAATATAAGTTCAATCTTAACTTCATTCGATTTCAGTATAAAAAATCATAAAAGCAACAACAGTACATAAAAATACACCAGTACATTTCATCAAGGTTACTTATGTTAAAATAAAATCAAGTCGGTAAAATAAATCAGTTAATCATTTTAGAGCAAGATAATAAGTCAAATTGATTAGACGTGGAGATGATACGGCCACTCGATACAAGACCACTCCTGCCCGTCAAGAGGTTGCTCTCTGCTTTTTGACATTTCGACGGGACATATAATGATCTAGGGTAAAAGTCACTTATGCTCCAAATAGATATAGAACCATCTCCTATTTGTGGCGGCCAGGATTGGAGAAATGGAACAACGTGTTTAGACCTGAATTTGACAAGTACCAAATCGCCCGCTATATCCTTTGGAAGAGGTCCTAGCCAACCCACCCTTCTGACATTTAGTATGCTGCCATCGATGTTGGGTGGTAGGGGTCTATTTTTGGTTAGTCAAAACACAACCTTGTTTCTTAGGTCCAGATGACTTTTATGTTTCCCCTTTATAAGTTCTGGTACTCCTGAGAGGACGCACACAATAGGAGCGGCCTCTGGAGGCAAATGTAGATGATCGGTTTTAAATAGCCTATTGTCATGATTAACCGCTGTTCCTTTATGTAATGTCAATTCTTTGTTTGGCCCTACTCTAGGGTGAGAACTCCGTACAGTTGTGGCAGGAGGATTAAACGTTTTCACATGTGGGATTACTAGTTGGTTGCGGGTGGTCTTGCTTTGTGTGGAGGTTTCAGACATTTGTATGGAGGCTGGGCACTGTGGCTGAGTGGGTACTGCCATAGTTTTTACAAGCAATGAATTGGCCTTGATTGCTTCTTCAACACCCGTGAGCCTGTCCCCTAAACTAGCCATTTTATCAATCAACGGGGATATTATAGACTTAATCATATTTTCAATCAAGGCCATTAAAGAAGCGTGGATAGGGGCAATCGATATGGCATTGCTGGGAGTGTTGGGCGATGGGGTATTTGGGTTTAGCTTTAGATGTTTGGCCTGACTCCCCAATTGTTTGGCCCCATCTCTCTTCCTTTTAGCAATAGTGACCTGGGGGGTAACTGCAGATAGCAATGTTTCTTTCGATCGTGTTAAAAGGGGAGTATCCTATGTGCTATGGGTAGGTTGAAGTTGACTGTTAGCCCGGGGACTGCTCGTTGCTATAGCGCAGATAGGAGGACTGATTTGTACATTGTCTGAATCCACAGGAGCATACGTGGAATTGCACATTTTGTTTAGTTCCTCCAGTAATGATATATTTGGAGCTACATTGGCGGTCTGTGAGGGAGAGCACATAGTGAGAGAACTTTCCATGGCTGGGGATCGCTCTATTCTCTCTACTTCTCTGACAATGGGGAGCCTTACCCTCTTTAATCCATCGTTCCCCTGAACAAGTCACTCTGGAGGGAGATATTTCTGGTATCCCCCTTGAAGGTCATATCAGCATCATCTGCCCAAAAGAAACAGTTCAACAGGTCCACTATGATGACAATGGGAAGGACCTATGAGAAAGCGGGGGATAGGCAAAGGGTAACAGTACCTTTAATACTTTTCCTTCCTCTCTTAGATCAAAACCAAGGGGAATGGCCCCGTCCCGGCCTCCTCTGGCCACAGAGGGCCCGCCCTTTGCCCGGCACGGTCCTGTGCGCGTCCCGCGACGCGGAGGGAGCCTCCTCTCTTTCAGCGCCTCCGGGCGCGCAGATCCAGGAAGTGTCCCGCTCGGCCTGCTGGGAGCTGTAGTTCACCTCCCCGGCGGCCGTGCAGGTGGATGACAACGGCGGCGGGGGGGAACAAGCAGCGTGTGGGCCCCAGCAGCGGCGTATGGCGTGTGGCAGATAAGTCTGTCCGCTATAGCCCCCCGCTCCTCAGTGGGAGCCTCCTCTCTTTCAGCGCCTCCGTGCGCGCAGATCCAGGAAGTGTCTCGCTCGGCCTCCTGGGAGCTGTAGTTCACCTCCCCGGCGGCCGTGCAGGTGGATGACAACGGCGGCGGGGGGAACAAGCAGCGTGTGGGCCCCAGTAGCGGCGTATGGCGTGTGGCAGGTAAGTCTGTCCGCTATGGCCCCCCGTTCCTCAGTGGGAGCCTCCTCTCTTTCAGCGCCTCCGGGCGCGGAGATCCAGGAAGTGTCCCGCTCGGCCTGCTGGGAGCTGTAGTTCACCTCCCCGGCGGCCGTGCAGGTGGATGACAACGGGGCCGGGGGGAACAAGCAGCGTGTGGGCCCCAGCAGCGGCGTATGGCATGTGGCAGGTAAGTCTGTCCGCTATGGCGAAACAATTGACAGGGTTGGGTTGAGACATCTGTCCTTCATTCAGGTTTAAGAATTGACATGCCTTGCGCAAATTATATATGGCCAAGGAAGGACAATCCATGCTGGGTTGGAAAGACCAGAGAAAACTTAACATTATAGTTGAAATACTTTATTTCAGCCAACGGCAATATAAGTGTCAAAGCAATACAAAATATTCACAAGGCGATCTACAATGCATCAAGTAATATATATATAAAATATTCTCATTAAAATTATAATCAATCTTTAGATAAAACAATATGAATCAGTCACTGAGTATTCCATTACATCCCCCCCTGATATGTACACTTTTTAAAATTGGCTAGAACTTCACATGGTATAGTTAAAATAGATGATTGTTTTGTACAGCTGAAAATACTTTCCCAATTATGGGTACAGTGTTCATTGCAACTTCACAGCTTTTGCCCCATTTTACTTCTTATTAGTCCTACTACAAACAGGTATCGGTGATAAGGCAAATATTACATGCAATGCCGTGCTAGCTGTCAGCACCCTCAATGCCTCTTGGTGCTTCCTAAATCCCAGTCTATTGCACAACGGTCGGATGCATTTCTTCCTTGCCTGGGCATATGCAGGGCAAAAGAATAGGATGTGTGCTGTTTTCAGTAGTCCCTAAAGTGAATATAGTTCATACAGCGCAGGAATGGTCTTCCTTTGCCCCCTTGTTTGCTGTATAGCTCTTGTTCTGTATGGTGTTATACCTTAACTTCAGGTACAGTGTTCTTCCTAAGTACGATTGAACATTATCGAGAAATTCTTCAAAACTCGGGTTCCGTTTAATAGTGAGGATTTGTGTTGTTATTCTTCCCTATCTTGGATCGCAATGAAGTGTGTTCAAGATGTGTAGCCAGTAAGTTCTATTCAGTATGTCTTTGCAACTGGATGTTAAGCTATGCGGTTCTGTCCAATATAATCTGAAACCTAACTCTATAAGCCATTTCTTTACAAATCTTAGCGAAGGAAAGGTGAAGCATATGTCAATGGCTAAGAGTTCTCTTACACCTTCTCTGTATGTCACTAATTCTGGTGTTGTCCATAAGGGTATCCAATAAAGCAGTGGCGGCAATATTGCTATTTGCCCTATGCGCCATGGAATATTGGAATAAGTAGTGTTGATGCGGGCAGCCCCATTAGTCTCCTTGCAAACTTGTTTTTCCCATTTGTTAGTTGTTTAGTGACGCCAATGCCCCAGAGCTCTGATCCATACAATGCAGCTGCCAGGACCTTGCATTTGTATAGCTCAAGGGCTGGTGTCACAGGTTTGCTTTGAGGATACGCTATACTTTTTGAGGACAGCTTCTGCCCCTTGGGCTAGCAGTAATGCTGAGTGATTTACCTGCTGTTTCCATGATAATTTGGAATCAAGTAGTATACTCAAGTAAGTAAAAGTAGGGGCATGTTCTATTTTCTGATTGATCAACTTAAAATTATTTCTAAATCCTTGTGTGGATGTAGGCCATATACTTAGTTTTGCTAGTGTTTATTTCTCGACCTTTTACATTGCTGTATCTATTAAAATCGTCCTTCAAATTTTGCAAGCCCCTGGGTGTCTGCGAGATCAAGATGGTATCATCTGCAAACAGTAGCGCCAGTACCAAGTTACCATTCAACTTCAGGGGGTCACTTTCGTTTTTTTTGTAAGAGGTCAACCATGTCATTGATGTAGAGCGCGAACAGGGTAGGAGCGAGTACACATCCCTGTCTAACTCCCCTATCTATTGGGATTGGTTTTGTAAGTTCCCCATTTATGCCCCAGCGGACTCTGGCATAATTATAATTCTCTAGCCTTTTTATCTGTACTAACAGACTTGGAGGAATTTCCTGTTTTTTGTTAGGGAGTCCCACAGTAAACATCTGGATACGAGATCGAAGGTCGCCGTCAGATCTACAAATGCAACGTAGATGTGGCCCCCCCCTTTACCTTAACATATTTCCAGATGAATCATAGAAGCCTAAAGACTTGACCCACTGTGCTTGTACAGGATCTAAATCCTGCCTGATACGGGGGACATTATTTTTGTTGTCTCTATCCATTCATCGAGCCAGTCACGTTGACGGTACTGGGGCACCTGCTGCTATTCTATTACTTAGTAGGTTAAAATACAAGGCCCAAACCTTTTTGTCATGCTTGAACAGATCTCCAGGGAGTCTACCAAGTCCCAGTGCTTTTCCCTGCTTGATGATGTCTATTGCGTGCTCAGATTCTTTCAGCGAGAAAATGGTCACATCTATGTCTCTCTTATTGCTAGCTGGCTCAGTCTTCAATGGGAGTGGACCGGAAGCTCGAGTATAAATTAGAAAAATGCTCGATCCAAGCTGACGGGTCCAAGTGATGCTCGGTTCTTGCTACTTGGTCCTTACCACAACATGCAATTATTTTCCAGAACTCTGCTGAATTATTGGTTTTTGCTGCCTGGAGGAGGTCCAACCAACTGTCCTCCTCCCAATTCTTACTGGCAGTGGCCAATGTTTTCCTGTGAGTATCCCTAGCTCTCACTTTGAATCTGCGTTTTCCTGTTTTAGATTCTAGAGTAGGCTTTACTTGGTTTCCCTACAGCCCGATGTGTACCAGGGATTTGTTTTTATGCCCGTCTTACAATTGGCTTTTAGAATCTTCCTAGTGTTTTTGGTAAGAAGGGGCTCTAGCTTTGCAACTAACTGAGTATGCGTTGGTATTACTGACGTTTCCCTTGCCTCTACCTAGGCACCCACTACCTCTGCAAATGTGTTATAAATACTTGTCATTAGTTCTATATCACCTGTGATCCTGGGCCATTTAATCGCTCTGCGGTTGTCCCCTATTAGAGGATGTATGTTTTGCGAGCAAGTACTGGCTAAATCATCCCTTGCTGTGTATCCCATTACTTCCAAGCAAAGTGGCCTATGTCCTCTCCCGCCTCTATTCTGAAGCTCGCTATCCTGCTCCAACTGTGCATGCTATGAATAATGTAATCTATTCTTGACTGCGAGCTACCACGTTTAAATGTGTAATCTAGTTGGGGCAACCCCATAGCAATATTATCTTTCTCTGTTAGGCTTTCTAGGCCGTTTAGTGGCTCATAGATGCAATTAAAATTCCCACATACAATCACAGTATCACCGGAATCTACACGGTCCAAGGAACTGCCTAATAAATCAATAATCTCGGAGTTGAGATTTTACCTGATTGGTCTGTTGCAAATATTGAATAGGTACAATTTTTCATTGTTTTGAGTGCTCGTGTCTAAATATACTGCCAATAAATCGGGTGAGTCAATAGGTCATTGGATCACATTCCCAGGGTTATTTTGATCCATTTTACAAGCTCCCCTGAAAATCTTCCTCTTTGCGATGGGATAGCATTCTTGTAATATGTTTTATATCACAGCTTGAAAGGAGGGGTCAGTAGCCATGTCTCCTGGAAGAGACAGATATCGAATTTGTCTATGTGGTTGTGCCAATCTGGATCCTCAAGTTTTTGCTCTAAGCCTGCAACATTCCAGGACACTCTGGCCTTGGATATTTGTCCTTTTGCAAGTACTTTGTATGTTTGGATATTATGATCTATGCGGTAAAGCACACCCTCCAACAGCGCTACTTGTGCCTACTTCTGGTAGAGAACTGTCCTCATTTGGATGGGGCACCTTCTGTTGGGACATGTCACTAGGGCTGATATCTACGTGGCAAGAAGAGAAAGGGTATAATCTGGGAGGCTGGTGAGCTTCCTTCAGGAGTCAGTCATTGAGTTCTAAGGTGGAACCACTAACTCTTCCATCCGATGGTGGGAACCGAGTTGGCATGAGGGGAATAGAGCACCTGAACTGAATAGAAGAAGAGTCAAGGGAGCGGGTGCAGTATCTAGGGCAAGGAGATGTTCAGCCAAATCTGGCCCCTTAAATGTCAGCTCGATGCAATCTAATGCTTGTCCAGGTGATGTGCATCAATGCGCACTAATGATATCTTCTAGAATTACCGAACAACAGCCCCTAACATGGCGGATCCAATGGATCACTTTGTTGATCAGGGAATCTTCCCCCGCAAGTCCCTGCCTCGTGGCACGTTTGAGGACATTATCCATATAGATTTTCTTAGCAAATGGCAAACGAGGAGGGACTAATTGTAGTGCATGGTCCTTACCATGGAGAAATAATAACTTCCCTTGGGACAGGTTGTAGTTCCCCAGCTGATTACGGGAGCCATACACACCTGCTACATTGAGAGGGTAGTTGGCGTGGTTAATAGTGGGGTTAGGAAGTATTTGGATGTGAGGAATAGCAGCGGGGTGTAACTGAGGGGGCCCATGAGTAGGGGTTTTCCCTTGGCAAATGTTTAGCTGGTGCGGCTTGGGGTGAATGCTTGCAGATTGTATTGCAGGTTGTGTTAGATCCCCCAACGTGTGTTGGCTGGAAATACAGATGATGGACATTGACCAGTATGTAATAACGATTTAACTAGAGTAGTAAGGTCATCAATCATTGTTCTCAAGGTTCCTACTTCGGCCCTTAGATCGATGATAAGCTGGTGGGTAATTGAGTCCAAAGTCTCTAAATTTGAAGCGGCTGTAATCGCATCCAAGGGCTTAGAGGATGTTGGGAATGATCTTACTTGGGCTCCTCAGGTAGCTCAAGCAGGGGAGTGAACCTACTATCACAGAAAATGGTGGGTTCTAGATGTGGTGATGTACTACAGGGAATTTTAGGGGACTTAGGATTGAGGCTGGAGTTACAAGGGGCAGAATGACAATGTGGCCCCACTATATCCCACCATATGGGTTGAGTCCCCATGATTATGTGCACGGGCCCCCCTGGGAAGTGACTTTCTAAACATAACATTATATTAGATCCCAACAGTCAAGTAATGGTTGCTCGTGAGGAAAAGGACACTAGGAAGTGGGCTTTGGAAGAATAACAGCAAGTTTTTAATGAAAGGTTGGTAAGTTGAAAGGCTTCACTCATCAAATTAAGATAAAACAAGCTGATATTGCCAAGATTCACAAAGCACACAATATTCCATTTATTGTGAGGGAAGAGGTGAAAAGGGAATTGGAGAAACTGATGGAAGCTCATTCACTTGAGCGTGTGGAAGCCTCAGAGTGGGTTTTTCCATTGGCTGTGGCCAGACATGCCAATGGCAAGGTGCGTTTATGTGTTGACAACTTAATTGTGGACCAGTTTCCTTTGCCACGCATAGATGTATTGTTATCCTTAACCAAAAATGACAAATGGTTCTCAAGATTGTATTTGTCTGCCGCTTACCATCAGGTGGTTTAGGAACTTGAGTGTAAGCATCTCACTGCTTTCTGCACACCTTTTGGTTGTTTCCAATTTTCCAGAGGCTCATGAAAGAATTATGTGGAGGTATTAGAGAGGTAAATGTTTTCAAGACTACATTCTTATCATGGGAAAAACAAGGTAGCACCATGAAGAAATTCTTATGAAGGTACTTAATATACTTTTGAAGAAAGGTTTAACTATAGAAATTAGCCAATGTAAGTTTGTGTAGTATCTTATGCTGTATTTATCTATGCTTGTTGTTCTCTCTGCCACTGAGTTCTAGATTCCCAGTGTTCTGTGTGGTTCAGCTGCGCTGAGTATTCCACTAGGGACAGTTGGTCATCTATGCCTCTACCTGACGACGGATGGTCCTGTTCTCCGCTTGGGTTTTCAGCTTTTACAATAAATCCTACATTTAAACCCACTCTCTCTTCTGCGGTTTACTACACTTATTTTTGGCGACGTGTGCTGAACAACCCACACGGACCCACTAATTCAAAACAATATCGGCAAACAACAGGCTGTTCATCAAGAAAAAACACCTTCACCTCGTATTTGCAGCATCGCGGCGTCGACGATCTAGCTACCGCTGACAGAAGACACTCATTGTGTATTTCCTTTCATCTTCTGTCATCGTTGAGACGTCGTTTCATCGTTTCTTCAAAACCTGGTAGCTTTCAAAGACTGTAGCTGTATTGCGGTAAGCCGCGCATGCTGTACGCTAGTGCCTGTGAACAATTTGCGAGTGGGGAACTGGATTTTCATAATTTGTTTTTGTCGCGCTTTGTGCCATCTGCGCTGGAACGCAAAGTTGGCAGATGCGTTCCAGCAACTGAAAAATGTACGTGAGTCACGCACTGTCATCTGGGTAACCGTGACGTTTGCGTTTCAGTCTGAAGCGCATCGTCCATTTCACGTCATTACGTTGATTGTGGCACGACCGAAGCGCATCAGCTGTCCTGTGACACGCTTGTGTTCTACTGAACAGGTCACAAAGGAACAATACATTCTTGCTCAGGAGAGGAAATCTCACGAAGTCAATCAAATTGAAAAAGAACACTTGAACAATGCTGTGACCTCACAAAGCATACTTCACTCAGTCAGGTCAAGGTTGCCTGAAATAATCTGTGTCGTCATAAGAGACATTTTTTTTTTGTTTTCTTTTTGCACTATTTTCACCAGCTTTACCTTGTGTTTAGCTTGTATATTACCTACAACCTTGCTCTCACTTTTGATAATTTGTGGATTCTCTCACGATGTCCTTACAAGGAGTTCTACCACCTGCTCCTTTCTTAGAAACGCCTGGAGATCCAACTATTAAGTGGCGCAAATGGTTTGACGGATTCGAAACCTACATTGGCGCAATTGGTGCGTTGAGATATCGTGCAGAAAGGAAGAAGTACATCCTGTTACACTCTCTTGGATTTGAAGACAGAGAAATTTACAAACACCTTCCAGATTTAGTACTAACTGAAGGAGAAATTCTGGATGAATATCAACAGACTTTAAAAAAACTTGAAACAAGATTTGATGTTCAACCCAGTATAGTAGTTCTACGACATAATTTCTTTAAACGCACACAAAATACAGGTGAAGATGTGGACAATTTCATAACGGCACTAAGAAGACTTGCTTCAGACTGTCAGTTCGAAAACTTTGCAGACCAATTAGTAAGGGATCAGTTCATAGCGAAATGTACTGATAGAGCAATTAAACAAAAACTATTATCCTTGGGTAATCCTACTCTAGAAGAAACGATTAGAGTAGCGAAAAGCATAGAAACATCTCAAATCTCTGTGAAAGAGTTAGAAGAAAAGAAGAATGAGGCTGTCACAGCAGTAAAGTTAAAAGAGACAAAACCTCCTTTCAATAAGTATGGAGAAGGACAGCAGTCTTTTGATAAGCAAAATTCTTTTTTCAATAGAACGAACATTTGTTTTCGTTGTGGTAACCGACCGCATGGTCAAAATGGGAGGTGTCCTGCAAAATTTGTTACCTGTAAAATTTGCAATAGGGTGGGACACTTTGCCAAAGTGTGTCAGACGGGGAAGAACAAAACGTTTCAAAAGTCTAATCCTGTGAAGTGTGTGGTTGATGCTGATACCTTCCAAACAGAAGAGGAGTATGTAACTAAGGATCTGTGTAACATGGTTGTGGTTATAAGAGATGATGGGGTCATACTGGTGATCCCGAACTATGTGTTGACCCATACGTTAATATACAAGTTGGTGACCGTGTGCTAAACCTATTAGTTGATTCTGGTGCACGCATTTCAATGATCACTCTTGATCTCTTTCGTACAACATGGCCTAACAAAGTGCTCCTTCCTCCTGATCGAAGAGCAGTCTCATATGAGGAACGTGAGATTACCGTAGCAGGATATTTTGAAGAAATTTTAGAATTCAAGGGAAGGAAAATTTTTGGGAAGGTTTACGTGGCTGAAAAGGGGCTAAATATTTTAGGCTGGTTCCACCAAGGCCTATTTGGCATGCAACTCAGGCCTGGTACGAAGAATCAAGTAGTTGCTGTGAGAGACAGTCCAGAATTGGAGGAACTAATCAATGAATTTCCTCATGTTTTTTCAGGAGAGTTAGGAAGAATAAAATCTTTTCAGCACAAGATAATCCTGAAGGAAGGTGCCTGTCCTGTAAAACATAAACTTAGAACTGTACCTTTCAGCATTAGGAAAGATCTAGAAAAAGAGTTGGAAACATTGTGTGATAAGGGCATCATTGAACCAGTGGAGTCCTCCCTGTGGTTGTCTCCTTTGGTTGTCGCTAGAAAGCAGAATGGTGAACTAAGGGTTTGTGTGGATTTACGCTGCCTGAATAAGGAGATTTGGGTTGATTCGTTTCCCCTTCCTAACATTAACGAGTTGTTAGCTAGTCTAAAAGATGCTAAGTTCTTCTCAAAGTTGGATTTAGCATCCGCATATCACCAAATCGAACTCACACCTGAGTCCAGGCCCCTCACTGCCTTTGTGTCACCCTTCGGAACTTTTCAGTATGTGCGCATGCCGTTTGGGCTTGCCTCAGCGGCGTCCGTATTCCAAAGAGTCATGACAGAGATGTTGAAGGGTATTGATGGCTTGTCAGTTTTTCAAGATGATGTACTTATACATGCACCTGACAAGAATACTCATGATGCTATCCTGAAAGAAGTTTTATCTAGGTTTCAAGAAATTGGAGTAGTATTACGCCGAGACAAATGTGTCTTTTCCACCAGTGAAGTGGATTATTTGGGGCATATGATAAATCAAAAGGGAATCCTCCCAAAGACTAGCCTAGTAGATTCTATCACTAAAGTCAAAGCTCCCTCTGATAAGAGTGATTTGAAATCCTTCCTAGGATTATGTGAGTTTTACTCAAAATTTATAAAGGATTTTGCAACCAAACTCAGACCATTGACACATATGTTAATGAGAGGTGTTCCTTTTGAGTGGAACAATGAATGTGAAGAGATTTTTGTGTGGGTGAAACAACAACTGACTTCTCCTAATGTTTTAAAGCATTTTGATCCCTCCTTAATGTGTACGCTTACTGTTGATGCCAGCAATGTGGGGTTGGGGGCTGTCCTGTCACAGAAAAAGGATGGTGATTTCAATACGTTGGGTTTTGCATCAAGGGTTTTGTCCAGTGCTGAAACCAAATACTCTGTCATCGAAAAGGAATTACTAGCTTGCTGGTGGGCTGTAATGAAGTTCAGGAACTTTCTATGGGGAAAGAAATTTCGCATTAGAACTGACCATAAACCTCTTGTGTTTATCCTTAGTGGGAAGAATGTGAGAGGATTCACACCTAGAATTGCACGTTTGTCCTCCAAGTTGCTTCAGTTTGACTTTTTGGTGGAATATATTCCTGGGAACAAGAACGGGTGTGCTGATTTTCTTTCCCGTTCTTCTGACACGATTGATAAGGATTTTGATACAAATGAAGAAGATAAAGACCAATATCTGGTTGCTTCTATTGATCTTCCCCAGTTGTGTGCGGTGTCTGAGGATGAGTGGAGGCAGGCTCTACTTTTAGATGTAACCTTGCAGAAGGTAGTTACCTTTATTAAGAATGGTTGGCCTAAAGAAAGAAATCTTGCTTTTGATCTCAAAACGTTTTTACAAGTTGCAGATGAGCTTACGATTGAGAGTGGTTTGGTTTTAAGAGATGACAAGTTGGTTCCTCCACTGGTCCTGAGAGATAGGTTGATTAAATGTGCGCATGAAGGGCACTTAGGTGCGACCTTGACTAAGAGAAGAGTACGTCTTTCCTTCTGGTGGCCATACATGGATAGAGAGATTGATGAGTTTGTTAAGAGTTGTGTTATCTGCTCTAGCTGTGATAAAGGTGTGAAATTGCGTACCCAGCCTTTGTCCCCCATTGAGTTGCCTTCTGCACCTTGGGTGAAGCTTGGGTTGGATATCGTTGGGCCTTTCAACGCGCTTAATTCTTCTTCTAGGTTTGCTGTGGTCCTTATGGACTATTATTCTAAATGGCCCGAGGTCAAGTTTGTCAGGGAGGTCACTGCTAGAACTGTTGTTGACTTCCTTCGTGATGTCTTTTTGAAGGAAGGGTTTCCGGAGTTTCTGGTCACAGACAATGGTACTCAATTTGTTTCGTGGGAGGTTGAGGATTATTTGAACAAGTGTAGCATCAAACACCTGAAGAGTTCCTTATATCATCCGGAAACGAATGGTCTCGTAGAACGTATGAACAAAGTTTTAGGAGAATGCATTCAGTGGGCTCTTAAGAATGGTTGTGTTGTCAGTAGCTCCGTGAGGAGCATATTGTGGTTTTACAGGACTACGCCTCATTCCACCACTGGCGTCTCTCCGTTTGAGTTGTTACGCGGCCGGAAAGCTTCCACTTTGTCTTGTCCGGGTTGGATGTCCAGGTGGGTGAAAGGTGGATGTTGGAATGATGATGTTGTGAGATCTAATGTAGAGTCCGTTCAATCTAAACAAAAAGCGTATTTTGATAAGAGGAAGAGTGTTAAGGTGATTGATTTAGTCCCTGGAGATTATGTCTCCATTAAGAAACCTGTTCATGTCAAAAAGGGGTTTTCTAAATTTTCTTCTCCTGTTCAAGTGCGTGATGTCAGAGGGAATTCCGTTAAACTGGCTAATGGGAATTGGTGGAACAAGAGCCGGTTGGTGAAATGTTCCTTGCCGGGTGAACCTGGTAATTCCTCTGCTGTCACGAATTCCTCTGCTGTCAGTCTTAACCAAGATTGTACGGGACAAACGGTCCTGAGGCGCAGTTCACGTACTAGGGCTGTTCCTCATAGATTTAGAGTTTAAGTTCTTCTATTCCCATAGGTTTAGAGTTAGCTTGCTTTTCTTGCTTTTCTGTTGTTTTCTGTTTCTTCTCCCTTCTTACTATTTCCCTTCTCTGTTTCCGCCTTCTTGTTTCAATCTTCTTTTCCTTTCCTTCCTTTCGCTCATTTTCTTTCTTGTGTTTAAACTACTTTCTAAAGGAAAGACATATGTAGTATCTTATGCTGTATTTATCTATGCTTGTTGTTCTCTCTGCCACTGAGTTCTAGATTCCCAGTGTTCTGTGTGGTTCAGCTGCGCTGAGTATTCCACTAGGGGCAGTTGGTCATCTATGCCTCTACCTGACGACGGATGGCCCTGTTCTCCGCTTGGGTTTTCAGCTTTTACAATAAATCCTACATTTAAACCCACTCTCTCTTCTGCGGTTTACTACAGTTTGCTGAGAAAAAAGTAACTTATCTAGAATGTGCAATTAGTGACAAGGGTGTTGAACCTGAGCAGAAATTAGTGGAGGTGATTAATAAGGCGGTCGCCATCCAAGAATAAGGATGAGCTCTGCTATTTTTTGGGGATTGGTGGAGTTTCTTTTAAAGTTTGTTGAATCATTTTCTGAAAAAAACTCATGAAATGTGTGACTTGCTTAAGAACAAATACAAGTTTGAGTTGACTGATCAGTGTCATAACTCAATTTTGGAGATCAACCGGGCAATCAGCAAAGCTTCTATCTTACAGAGTTTTGATCTCAAGGCAGAAACATTTCTCACTAGGGATGCCAGTGGGAAAGGTTTGGAAAGTGAGCTCAACCAGAAATGTGATTATGATAAAGAAGTAGTCATAGCTTTTGAGTCTAGATCACTCTCACATACAGAGGAAAAGTAATCTGTGATCTAAATGGAAACCTTGGCCTGTGTTTTGGCCCTTGAACATTTTAGAAAATTCTTGTGGGGGGAGCCTTCGAATAACATTTTGACCACAATCCCCAGCAGCCAGTGGGGCGGCAGCGCGCTCGTGACGCGCAGAGAGCGCCCGGAGGCGCCTGTAAAAGGCTGAACCCCCCTCTTGCCCCGCGAGTCGCGCGCGGGAGCGTCCGGGAGAAGCCCGGGACAAGGGCGGGGCCATCTGTGGCCGTCAGGGGCCAGAAGAGGCCGGGCAGGGCCACCCCCCTTGGTTCGAACTGTGAGTACCTGCAGGAGAGGTATTGTGGAAAGTTCGTTTTTCCCCATTTGTTTTAAAAACTAATCTTTTGAGACCTTGTTGAGTAACCCCAAAAATGTCAGTCCAAAGTACCCTACCAGATAACTATTTATTGAAAGTGGTCTCCAGGATCAACAGTGACAGAAGGAAATCACTGGGGAAAAGTACTGTTTCTGACCCCCCACTGATCCAGTCTGCAGATGCTAACATCTGTAATAATTCACTAAATATTGATAATGATACGGACGCTGTAGCGGAGCCTGACAATAATAGTATCAATGTTGATCTAACTATGGTCCCAGACAATTCGATAAGGGGGGACGATGACGCATGTGATAAATCTGGGGGGACTCCTCAGCAATCTGGTAGGGCTACCAAGTTTATGCGAGCCTGTAGGAAAACGGCTCCCAAGCGAGGTAGCCACATCACTAGAAAGAATAAAAAAGATACCACTCATATGGAGAATACCGAGGAATTAGGATCTTCGGGACAAGATAAATTTGTTTCCAATAAGCCTGACCAAATTGATTTATTATTGAGTACTATCTACAGTAAATTTAATATGGTGGTAGAGCCTTTGTTAAATAAAATAGGAGATCTACAGGCGGAAGTAGCTAGATTAAGGGGCGCGGTGGACCAGCATGCTGATAAATTGGAAAAGTCTATATTAGATATTAAAAAGCCAGCATGCACAGCTACTGTCTCTACAAAAGACAGGGTGCAGCCACTAACTACAACTAGTGCCCCCCCCCCATTAATACCAGGAAACATCCATCTAAAGAGTCACCTGTATCGTTACCTACTATGACCCAGGAGGCGGGTAGATCTCTAAAGCAATCAAATGTTGGGGCGACAAGCTCTACGTCGGGTACTACTCATAATGATAGACCTACATTACCAGCTCCTAAGACAGCACCGGCACCAGTGGTATCAGCTCCACCAGATGCCACAGGGGGATCCAATGGGGTACCCATACGGATATGTAGGCGTCCAGTTGATCTTCCACCCGATTGTGTACCTTACGTTGTGGTTTTAACTAACGTCCCGATCCTAACCCAGCCCCCAAATGATCACGAGACGGCGGATTCTTTGAGGAATAAAACAATTTCCTGGTTAAATCGTCATTGTGGTTATCCAGTCGGCTACTCTGACCAAATCATCTCTATCAGAAGAGTCAACTGGATCGGTAACACCAAAAAAGCCTGTGGGGGGGATTGTGTGATTATTAATTTTAAGCACCCGCAACATGTTGCGACTGTCTTACTAAGAGCAGCCGCAATCACACAGTCAAAGACAGAAGTAGTCGCTAGACCACTGGGCTACTTTTACAATCATCTAAGCAGGCAACCTCCCGTCAGTTGTAAGGAGAGGGTAATGAGTAATTTTACCTATCCATCTTTGGTAAATAGACCTGCGATACCCAACTTCTGCCCTGGTATACAAAATGGCTTATTTACCCCACCAATGCATATGGTGAATCCTATGTCAGGGGGGAATAATTCGTTAATACATACCCCCAACCCATTTGTATCTTTTGGTAGTACTCCCTTGTTTGATAGTGGAATGGTCTACCAGGTCCCAACTCAGAACAGGTTTCAGTCCCTGAGCTACTTAGACCAAAACGATTGACATGAGATTGACCCGTTACGGGATGCTGTAAATAGTACTTTCAATGAAGAAGTAATTTTGTCTATAGATGTATTGGGCAATGATGAGTGCTTAGACTGTACGCCGATAGGGGGTGATGTCTCAAATTTAATACCTAACATAGAGCCTTTTAATACAGAGAATAACATGTCCATATCTAGTGTTGAACAGCCTATTGTAAGTCAAGAGAGAGAGAAGGTAATTTGTCACATTGTCAGCTGGAATATTGCCGGATTAGCGGCTAAGGAGGATACGTTAGGATGGAAGGACTTTGTGCATCTATTCAATATTCTTTGCCTTCAGGAAACCTGGTGCAAAAACTTTAAAGGCATCGATGGTTTTGTATCCTATGAGCTTCCAGCATTGCCTTCAACCCACGGTAGAGCCAAAGGAGGGTTGCTGGTGTTGATTTCAGTTAAATTACCTATCTCAGTGAAAAAGTTTGTTAATGTGGGGGCTCATTCACAAATTCTATGGCTTACACAAGAAGCTGGCAGAAATATACTTCTGATTAATTTCTATAATAACATATTTGATGGCACTAGACATATTGCAATTAATGAATTAGATATGACACTGAACAATCTCGTGAAGAATTTTAATGGTGTATTTGAATTTATTTTTGTGGGTGATTTGAATGTTTCTGTGTGCCCACTATCTTCTCAGAAGGTTTGCGGTGTGTATAACCGTCTAGGGGAAGCTGATGTCCATTTTCCTCATCATACCTATGGGGAAACCTTGAATAATTTTCTGATACAGTATGATATGGAAATTATGGACAATGCTAAAAATGATGTGGGTGAAAATATTCCAACTTTTAAAGGAAGGGGCGCTAACACCATTATTGATTTTATTTGCATGTCTTCAACCCTTGCTCCGTTATGCCCCATGCCTAAGGTGATTGATAATATGTTAAGTGATCACAACTGTTTGATTACCGAATTAACTTTCTGGAACAATGTCTATGTTTCTGAACAGGGTAATATTGTTAATATAGAACCTCATAGACCGAATGGGTATAGATTGAGGTGGAAGGGAGAAAAAGCGGATATAACTTCTGATTCCATCATTTCTAGTTGTCTGATGGGGATCACGGCAATACTAGAACAGGATGACACCTCCACTGACAGTATTGACCACTTTAACAGAATCAATTCAACCATCAACAAGAAGTTTACTAAAGAGGCTGGGTCCAAGAATAGGTGTAAAAGGGGTTGGTTTGATCATGCTTGCTCTACTGCCCGGATTGATCTTAAAGAGGCTTTAGCAGCTAAACCAAGGGATAAGAACCTGGTGGTTCAACTTAGACAGGGATATAATATGACCCTTTAACGTAGAAAAGCTGAGCTACAGCAGGAAGCGTGGGATAACCTTAGCCAAGTAGCGGATACGAATAACTGTACCCTGTTCTGGTCCACGGTGAATAGCCCATTCCTAAAAGATGATAAGGCGCCAGAACTCACATCTAATGTGAGCATGGAATCTTGGATCCAACATTTTTCCAATATCTTTGATTCAAGTAATACAACAGTTTCCCATGAAGAAGGCTGGCCCATCTTAGCCCTAGATATTACCACAGAAGAAGTCATGGCTAGTATAAGAACCAGTAAAGGAGGAAAGGCCCAGGGTCCGGATGGCGTCCCCATAGACGTGTATAAGACTGCACCGGAGATTTGGGGTCCATTGTTGGCCAAAATCTTTAACGCAGCCATTTGTTGTAAAATACCGTCTACCTGGGAAGAGTCAATAATCATCCCCATTTATAAGAAAGGTGACCGGGGGGATGCAAAAAATTACCGACCAATATCCTTACTTGACTCATCTGTTAAAATTATGAGTAGGGTCCTCCTAGTAAGACTAGAGGAGTGGGCAGAAACCAATGAGATCTTAAGCAACTGCCAGTTTGGTTTTAGAAAAGGCCGTGGTACCATTGAACAGTGCCTGAATCTAGAGCTCCTGGTAGGGAAATACACCCAGGCCAAAAAAGGGTCGCTATATTTATGTTTCGCTGACCTTAGTAGCGCTTTTGATTTGGTAGACCACGCTATTTTATGGGTCAAATTATTAGAAATGGGGGCACATGAAGGCATAATATATTTCCTTGCCCGCTTGTAGGAAAAGCTCCGCACCAGTGTCCGTTATGGACCTAATGGGGAATGTACGACCAAGTTTGGGATAGGAAGAGGTATTAGACAGGGGTGCGTTTTAGCACCCCTGCTTTTTACTCTCTTCATAAATGAGGTTGATTCTGTCCTGCAGACAGTCGCTGCGGATGCCCCTAGAGTTAATAAGCTTAATATACCTGTACTACTCTATGCGGATGACGCAGTGTTACTGTCTAGGACTCCCCTGGGTCTTCAACGTTTGATGGACCGTTTTGTACAATTCATCAAAAGCAGGAAACTGGTGATCAATAAGTCTAAAACATATGTAATGGAGTGTGGGCCGGGAAAAACTAAAATTAAAGGTAAAACCCACTATTTAATTGATGGTGAATTGGTTAAAAAAGTTGAACATTTTTGCTATTTGGGAATTACTTTTTCCAATAATGGGAGCTGGGCCACTGAACACAAAGTTGTCAGAACAAAGATGATCAGGAGTGCCAACGGGGTCTTTTTGTTTGCCAAGAAGCTGGGGAATAGACGTATCAAAGACATGTTAAAAATTTACCAATCTAGATGTCTTTCTGTGGCCCTTTACGGGGCTGGCGTCTGGGGTGTGTCACCTGCGAGGAGCCTTCAGGTAGAGGAGAATATCTTCCTGAAAAGGCTCCTGTGTTTGCCCAAGTCTACCTCCAACTCCTTGGTCCATAAGGAGACAGGGATTCACGCCCTAACTGATATGATCATGCTAAGGCCCCTATTACTATGGCGCTCAATTTGGCTTAGCGACGGTACCTCATTGAATAGAGCAATTATCGAGGACTGTCTTTTATTAGATCAGCACTTAAAGATCCCTTGGATTAAATACATTATTGAATGTTCTCAAAAGATTTTCGGGACCAATGTGATTAATGAACCATACAGTGTCTCGGATATCTCCAAATCAAATATGAAAACAATTTTTCTGAATTATTGTAATGAAAGGCATTTTTTGGAGGATTCCAAGTTATCCACATGTGTACTGTACAATAGCATGAATGAATTTATTGGATTTAGTCCGTATTTGTCACAAGTTACTAGAGTTTCGCACCAGTTTGTACTAACCAGAATGAGGATGGGTATAGTACATTATCTTGTTGCGTGCCCTAACATTAAAACGCGCCCTATTGGCCCATGTGAATGTGATAACAAAACGGAACAGAGCACTAAGCACTTTTTATTAACATGCGAATTGTATAGGGAATTACGGAAATTCTACCTGAAGCCTATGTTAAACAGATTTGGAGTGAGAACTACTACGGATGCTATGAGACTGCTTTTTATTTGAATCATCCGGACATTTGCTTTTTTACTGCTACATTCTTGCTTAAAGCTATTAGCGCCAGGAAAAGTATGTGTTTTTAAAATATTTCAATATTTTTAAATATTTATTCCATCCCCCTCTGGACATTTTGTATTATGTGTTCTTTTTAATGAAATATGTAATTTTTTATGAATTGTTTGTATTTGTAACTGTATGTGCTTTTATGGACATGTTTTAAATGTTCCGAATAAAGCTTTATGAAATGAAATGACTATCAAGGGTTGTCCAGAGCTTCTATAAGAATTGCACGTTTGTCCATGCCCTTACAGGAGTTTCTTTAAAAATAAAATATATATATATATGCCTGGAAAAATGAGTGTGACAGCTGATTTTTTCCAAGAGGTTATCGCTGCCTCTTAGAGAGGTGGATGATAATCCACAGGATGTTATGGGTGTAGCAGGAAGTGGTGAAGTCAAAAGTTTGCAAAAAGAAGAGTGGATGAAAGCAAATGCAGAAGATGATGTTTTAAAGAGTGTAAGACTGTGATTGTGAATGGTTGGGGAGAATGTGTGAAACAGGAAATGCTCGGAGAATTGAAGGCACTCTGGGAAGTTAGAGATGAATTGGGAGTAGAAGACATGTTTGTAGTGAAAGGTGACAAAGTGGGACTGCCATGCAGGATGAAAACAAATGTATTTCTCTCTGTCATGAAAGACATGCGGGAATAACACACACTAAACGGAATGTTAAAGTTTTGTATTGGTGAGAAAAATCTGACATAGAAATAGAAAGGTTTTTCAGGTCATGCATGAAATGTTAAAGTTCAGATAAATACCTGAAGACACTTAAAACCCCCTTTGAGTTTGTTAGGTTGTCCTGCTCTGCTATGGGAAGATGTGGCATTGGACCTATTATAGGAATGATGGGTCCCTTATTTATATCCTGGTTTTGATGGATTTGTTTTCCAAATGACTAGAAGTGGAAGTGGTTTACTAAGTGAATACTAAAACAGTAATCACAATTTGGGCTGACACATTTTAGAGGGACGGTTTTCCTAAATCTTTACTAACAGACAATAGAGTTCAATTCAAGTCAGGGGAGATGAAGGATTTAATGGAATTGGCTGGAATTACTCAGAGATTCTCTACACGTTATCATCCTTGGGGTAATGGTGTTGTGGCGAGACTGAACAGAGTTATCAAGGGTATAGGATGTTGGTACAGAACTGAAACAAATGGTTTGGACGTATAGGGTAACTACTCATGAGTCTGCAGGAGAAAGTCCATTTGGTATAATGAGAGGTCGGGTACCATACCTATATATATATATATATATACTATACCCCATACCCTGGCTCGATGAAGAGAGGGAAGAAAGTTACATGGGATGTGAAGGAAGTGAGACAGTGCATATTGACATCTCAGGAAAAAAATGAATCCTGTTATGATAATAAACATGGTGCACAGGACATAACATTGTGTAAGAGTTAAATCTGTCAGTAACGTTGCAAAAGGTAAAAGTAAAGACAGTAATCGCAGGCGAATTGTGAAAGGGATAAAGAATACTGTAGAATTGGAAGATGGCAGTATTTGTCACATGAGTAGACTTTCTGTAGTTAAAAACACTGGAATTAACATAAGGAAGGAAGCTTATAGTTAGAGTTACCAGCAGGGAAGGTATTGGTGGTTACGTTTTAAACCTTAAAATTGAGGAGGAGTTGTAAATCAGGAAATGCACGCAGCAATTGAATTTTGTGTAAGAAAAGAAGAAAGTATGAGTGAGGACGGGGATGTGACTCAAAGTGCTGAGAGTCAGAGTTTTGATATGGACAAAGTGAATCCTATTGCTGGATGTAGTAATGCGGAGAAGGATATTCGAAGTGGTTGTGCTGAAGGTATGTGGAAATGTACCTTTGGCAGAAGCATAAAAAAACAAGAAATGTAGAGGATTTTTTCTTTGACACTTGAGGTATTAAAGTGTTTGTAATTTTATAGCAAATGTGTTATTTTTATTTTTTGTATATTTAGCATAAGTTTCAGTTTGTTTTGTTTTCATTAAAGGGAAGGGATGTGCAGTAATGGGCAGTAGTATATAAATAAGAGTGGAATGCGGAATTATTGTAGGTCATGTAGTATATAGGTGCTGTAGGTGCCATGTATTTATAGAATGTGTATATTTTAGGACAGTTGATGCTGTGCTTCATTGATGTCTGTACTGAGATGCTATGTGGTACGAGATTTATAATAAAGAAGTACTTTTGCACTGCATACCTGACTCTGGGCTTCACTACAGTAATCTATAAAAGCAAACACATTTCGCAGTATATTCTTTCACAACAATCGCCCAGTTTAAGGTACTGCAATGATAGAATGTCAAAACTGATAATGGGTAGTGATGGTTTCCTTAGGCCGCACTACTATTTGGCATGAGCCCATATACATTTTCAAAGGATTAGCACAAGAAGAAATTTGGTTGTCCTGCTAATATGTACAGATACACCATACTGCCCAAAATGTTTCAAATACATTGGTGAAAACACCTCTGTTAGCATTTAGAAATGTGTGTACCAAAGCACTTAATGTTCATAAGTCAATGTTATTATTGTCATGCACAGTATTGTTGAATTCCCAACATTAAAAGACAGGAATCACAGATTTGTGGTAAAGGTTTGTATTGCGGTCCAAGATACAGCCGACACATGTTTTGTCACACAAGTGACTTCTTCAAGGCGAAGTGTAAGGTCACTAAGTTAGGAAAGTAAATGTCATGTAATTTCCAAAATGTTCCCAATAGAAATGCTAGATTGTCTTCTTCAACAGTTTCTGTAATGATCTAAAATGTCAAGGAAAATTGTGCGGCTCCTAGTTCAATGATGACCTGTTTGGCCCCGAAGCTGTCTGTAATGTTTCTAGAAAATGATTAGAGTACTTTTTAAGTTTACCTCCTGCTTGACAAGACACCAGCACACAGCCTCAGGATTGGAGGCGAAAGGAGACTTATCAAGGCGCTCTTTGAAGGAACTACTCTAATCATTTTCTAGAAACATTAGTGACCTTACACAGACGGACCATAAGATTCAAGTACATTATGGAATATCGGAATACACGTTATTGACCTGGATCATCATACCGCTGCAGATCTTTACTTCAATGAACAACTCCTTTGCCAGGGCTGTTGATGCACGGGACCGTGACAACAGACTCTTATTACTTAGCCTTGAAGAAGTCACTAGTGTGACGAAACACGTCTGCTGTATCCTGGACCACAATACAAATCTTTACAACAAATCTATGATTCCTGTCTTTTGATGTTGGGAATTTTTTGACAATACTATCCAGGACAATAATAACATTGACTTATGAACATTGAGTGGGGTACACAAATTTCTAAATGACAGAATGTCGTCAGACTTGGTGCTACGGACACACGGAGAAGCCTTTTTAGATTAGGTAAATTAGTTCCGCTTTGTTATGAAATATACAAAAAAAAAAGAAAATACTCAAGGAATGGTTTCATTTTTGACTTTCGTAAGTGCTAAAGGCTAATAGTCCCAATTTACCAATTCATATGAATTTGTTATTAACAAAGCCTTAAACATGTAATTGCTTTATGCCTACATTTTGACATAAACAATAGCTCATTTTGTGTGATTCTAGCAGGCATATGTGGACACCATATATGCTGCAGCACAAACGCAACCCCCCAAACAGAGAACAACAACCAGGAAGAAGGCTCCAAGTGACGGCAGCAGTAAAAAGTCATTCACCACAGCCTCGAGTAGAGCAGGCAGCCTCAAGGCACAGGCTACTTGGAGGCAAGTCGGGAGGCATACCAGAATGAGACTCAGCCAGGCCTGTGGTTATTATGTAACCCACCTCCAACTGTCAGATTTGGGAAGGAAGCAGGCTCCTACAAAGTCTAGAGCTCTCAAGCAGACTCCAACAATGTAAGCCCAATCGGAGGCGAGAGGGATATCGTCAAACAACCCGAGCGAGGTAGTCGTTGCTGCAGGCCGAGTCCTCCAGGAACTGAGTCCACCAGAAGTAAAAAGTTCCACTCCAACACGGACATAAAAGATTACTTTGGCCACCAGATAAGAGTAAACATACACTGAAGTACAGGAAACAGCATGCTACAGCCTAGCAACAGAGGAAAAGTAAGTGTCAAGCACAAGAACCAATAAAAAGCAGGGGGGGCAACAGCCCCCTTTACGATATACATTAACAATAGATTTCACAAACACAGTGCAACCACTGTGCAGGCGAAACCTAACAATCTGGAAAGACAAAGGCTGAAGGCATTTGATTTCAAACCCACTCTGTCTCTAAACTTCTCATTAAGTTTCTTCGGGAATTGATGGAATGAACACTCGCAGCAGACAGCTCTTTAACCAAATCTAAAAAGGCTTGCATAACTTACTGAACATGACACAGAGCAAGTAGAGATCTCCATACCATATATGATGTTAAAGGTTTCAGGACGTCCTTTTCCTTGCAATTTATTTTGTCACTATTTCGAATAAATAGGTAATCAAAAAGCAACTTTCGAGATCTTAACTTGACTTGCCCAGTTGATCTGATAGGTGGTCTGGTCATTTTAATTGCCATTCTGACACTTGCAGTTTTGAGATTAGCCTGAAAGCAAACAAGCAAGCACTCATTTTCTGCTAGTTATACATTTTCGCTTGAAGTGTCTCATTGAAATATCACACAGAAAGGGGGCGCCAGAGGGTGCACGGCAAGATAGCTGCGCTGTACTGCAGCTCCGCCATCCGACTAGCTAATCTTGCATCTATTCTGCTCCCTAGACACCATCCAAGCATGAAAACTGGTGGCAACTGACTACGAGCGATTCAGAAAAGGGGGTGGTGATGAACAGAGTGTCTGAATTAAGCAGACCACTCTTACCCAGTCCAAAGATCAGGGCTTGATCCATCACCGTTATTTATCTCACTGCACCATCCCAGCTCAGAACCTGGCTATATGCAAATCAGTCTGTCCCTGGCCCAGTGCATCATGGGGACAGGGCAGACCAAACTACCAAGCCAATTCTTCACCAGAAAGGAGACAAGCTACCGGGGACCGGTTTCTGGCATTTCAGCCGTCTTCGGCCCGGCTTGCTTGAATCCTGATGGTGCAGCGAGAAAGGGACTCATGTCTGAGTATACCCTGCCACACCTATTGTGGCCAAAAACGATTCAGAAAAGGGGGTGGTGATGAACAGAGTGTCTGAATTAAGCAGACCACTCTTACCCAGTCCAAAGATCAGGGCTTGATCCATCACCGTTATTTATCTCACTGCACCATCCCAGCTCAGAACCTGGCTATATGCAAATCAGTCTGTCCCTGGCCCAGTGCATCATGGGGACAGGGCAGACCAAACTACCAAGCCAATTCTTCACCAGAAAGGAGACAAGCTACCGGGGACCGGTTTCTGGCATTTCAGCCGTCTTCGGCCCGGCTTGCTTGAATCCTGATAGTGCAGTGAGAAAGGGACTCATGTCTGAGTATACCCTGCCACACCTTTAGTGGCCAAAAATGATTCAGAAAAGGGGGTGGTGATGAACAGAGTGTCTGAATTAAGCAGACCACTCTTACCCAGTCCAAAGATCAGGGCTTGATCCATCACCGTTATTTATCTCACTGCACCATCCCAGCTCAGAACCTGGCTATATGCAAATCAGTCTGTCCCTGGCCCAGTGCATCATGGGGACAGGGCAGACCAAACTACCAAGCCAATTCTTCACCAGAAAGGAGACAAGCTACCGGGGACCGGTTTCTGGCATTTCAGCCGTCTTCGGCCCGGCTTGCTTGAATCCTGATGGTGCAGTGAGAAAGGGACTCATGTCTGAGTATACCCTGCCACACCTATAGTGGCCAAAAACGATTCAGAAAAGGGGGTGGTGATGAACAGAGTGTCTGAATTAAGCAGACCACTCTTACCCAGTCCAAAGATCAGGGCTTGATCCATCACCGTTATTTATCTCACTGCACCATCCCAGCTCAGAACCTGGCTATATGCAAATCAGTCTGTCCCTGGCCCAGTGCATCATGGGGACAGGGCAGACCAAACTACCAAGCCAATTCTTCACCAGAAAGGAGACAAGCTACCGGGGACCGGTTTCTGGCATTTCAGCCGTCTTCGGCCTGGCTTGCTTGAATCCTGATGGTGCAGTGAGAAAGGGACTCATGTCTGAGTATACCCTGCCACACCTATAGTGGCCAGAAACGATTCAGAAAAGGGGGTGGTGATGAACAGAGTGTCTGAATTAAGCAGACCACTCTTACCCAGTCCAAAGATCAGTGCTTGATCCATCACCGTTATTTATCTCACTGCACCATCCCAGCTCAGAACCTGGCTATATGCAAATCAGTCTGTCCCTGGCCCAGTGCATCATGGGGACAGGGCAGACCAAACTACCAATCCCAATTCTTCACCAGAAAGGAGACAAGCTACCGGGGACCGGTTTCTGGCATTTCAGCCGTCTTCGGCCCGGCTTGCTTGATTCCTGATGGTGCAGTGAGAAAGGGACTCATGTCTGAGTATACCCTGCCACACCTATAGTGGCCAAAAACGATTCAGAAAAGGGGGTGGTGATGAACAGAGTGTCTGAATTAAGCAGACCACTCTTACCCAGTCCAAAGATCAGGGCTTGATCCATCACCGTTATTTATCTCACTGCACCATCCCAGCTCAGAACCTGGCTATATGCAAATCAGTCTGTCCCTGGCCCAGTGCATCATGGGGACAGGGCAGACCAAACTACCAAGCCAATTCTTCACCAGAAAGGAGACAAGCTACCGGGGACCGGTTTCTGGCATTTCAGCCGTCTTCGGCCCGGCTTGCTTGAATCCTGATGGTGCAGTGAGAAAGGGACTCATGTCTGAGTATACCCTGCCACACCTATAGTGGCCAAAAACGATTCAGAAAAGGGGGTGGTGATGAACAGAGTGTCTGAATTAAGCAGACCACTCTTACCCAGTCCAAAGATCAGGGCTTGATCCATCACCGTTATTTATCTCACTGCACCATCCCAGCTCAGAACCTGGCTATATGCAAATCAGTCTGTCCCTGGCCCAGTGCATCATGGGGACAGGGCAGACCAAACTACCAAGCCAATTCTTCACCAGAAAGGAGACAAGCTACCGGGGACCGGTTTCTGGCATTTCAGCCGTCTTCGGCCTGGCTTGCTTGAATCCTGATGGTGCAGTGAGAAAGGGACTCATGTCTGAGTATACCCTGCCACACCTATAGTGGCCAGAAACGATTCAGAAAAGGGGGTGGTGATGAACAGAGTGTCTGAATTAAGCAGACCACTCTTACCCAGTCCAAAGATCAGTGCTTGATCCATCACCGTTATTTATCTCACTGCACCATCCCAGCTCAGAACCTGGCTATATGCAAATCAGTCTGTCCCTGGCCCAGTGCATTATGGGGACAGGGCAGACCAAACTACCAAGCCAATTCTTCACCAGAAAGGAGATAAGCTACCGGGGACCGGTTTCTGGCATTTCAGCCGTCTTCGGCCCGGCTTGCTTGAATCCTGATGGTGCAGTGGTTTTGTCCACCATAAGCGTGGATGAGCTGGGATGGTGCAGTGAGCTAAGAAACGGTGATGGATCAAGCCCTGATCTTTGGACTGGGTAAGAGTGGTCTGCTTAATTCAGACACTCTGTTCATCACCACCCCCTTTTCTGAATCATTTTTGTCCACCATAAGCGTGGAAGGGTATACTCAGATGTGAGTCCCTTGCTCATTGCACCATCAGGATTCAAGCAAGCCGGGCCGAAGACGGCTGAAATGCCAGAAACCGGTCCCCGGAAGCTTGTTTCCTTCCCAGTGTAAGAATTGGCTTGGTAGTTTGGTCTGCCCTGTTCCCATGATGCACTGGGCCAGGGTCAGACTAATTTGCATATAGCCAAGTTCTGAGCTGGGATGGTGCAGTGAGCTAAAAAACGGTGATGGATCAAGCCCTGATCTTTGGACTGGGTAAGAGTGGTCTGCTTAATTCAGACACTCTGTTCATCACCACCCCCTTTTCTGAATCATTTTTGTCCACCATAAGCGTGGAAGGGTATACTCAGATGTGAGTCCCTTGCTCATTGCACCATCAGGATTCAAGCAAGCCGGGCCGAAGACGGCTGAAATGCCAGAAACCGGTCCCCGGAAGCTTGTTTCCTTCCCAGTATAAGAATTGGCTTGGTAGTTTGGTCTGCCCTGTTCCCATGATGCACTGGGCCAGGGTCAGACTAATTTGCATATAGCCAAGTTCTGAGCTGGGATGGTGCAGTGAGCTAAAAAACGGTGATGGATCAAGCCCTGATCTTTGGACTGGGTAAGAGTGGTCTGCTTAATTCAGACACTCTGTTCATCACCACCCCCTTTTCTGAATCAACTGACTACGAGCTGCAGGGCGACTGCCGGTGGGGTTTTTGCTGCGGTCGCTGGCCCCCATGGTGCGCGATTGACTGCTGGCGAAGGGACGGCGCTGAGGACACGATGGAGGCCGCGTGAGCAGTATGGCACCTAGTGGAGCCCAGCGCTGTCTGCACACCATTGGCTTTGACAGCAAGCACTGCTGTCAGTTTCGCCCATGCGACCCGACCCCCTTGTGCAGGTCGGAAGAGGCAACCTGAGTTACAGCCGAGGGAACGGGGTGGTAGGTGAAAAGAGAAACCAGAAGCCCGTCTCAAATACCCACTGCATAGCCCTGGGGTGAGTACCGTTGGCTGCAGCGCATCGCCTGAGTGGAGTGAGCGGCTGTCCGGCGAAGGCAGCGACAGGCGGGGCCCGGGGTTGTGGTGCCCTTCACCCATGGAAACAGAGGAGCCGGGCTGATAGTGCGGGCTGGAGACGAGCAGCAACGCAACATAGTGACTGCATAGGTGGGGCCGGTGAGAGACCTAGAAATTTGCGTAAACCCACAAGAACATTGATGCACTCTGCCTACCTGCAGAGGCCCCTGCAACTCCATCCCTCCGGTGAGACCACATTATTACAGGGGACGCCTGGATTGGGGCGGGCGGTGGGAAGCCGTGATGTAAGCTATGCTTCCACTCGGAGTAAAGCCGTACAGCTAGTAAGCAGTCCCCCGCGAGCCTGCGGTGGGGAATTTAATAAACGACGACGCATGTCCATCCTGGTCAAGTGGTGCCCCCCCTTTCGGGAGACTAGGAACCCGGTGTGAGAGTGCGCAGTGAGTTATCCCTGGCAGCTTCCAGACACAGTGAAGGCCCCCCCTACTGTGAAACACTGTAGAGAGGCAGAGCGGTTGTGTGGGGCACGAAACTTTCAAACTGTCCCAGCTGGCTGTGGTGCTATTGCTTGGCCACCCTGGACAGCAAGTTGGACGCTGTGGCACCCCCGTGTTCCCCGTGGCGGTGACACCCTGGACACACACATTACCCTCAGCTCTCTGGCAACAGCAGGCTGGTGGTAGTTTTTGAGGCCATAACGACAGGGGTGGAGGCCGGGGCAATCTAGTGGTTGGGCCGAACCAAACTCCAAACATATCTGCTTGCATATACTGTCTCTGCCCAAAGTAACGGGTGTCAGGAGTGCTGGCGAGCGTACGGAGTCCAGGGTAGGAGAGCTGCACTCGGAATATGCCCTGTACTGCAGGACTGTGAATATTGCTTCTCTGGTCCAACAATATGAGGAAGGTCTGTGAGACAGGTGCACGAAGATGGCAGCAGGGTCGAAAACTACTGACACATGGCTGGACCACCAGACGTCTGCTGCCTACGGGGTGGCTACTACGCCCGCAGCACAACAAGACTTCACAATGGGAAAAACGAAAAAGAACCAGCCGCGCCTAACTTTTGACCTGCGGAAACCTGGTAAACTTCAACAGAGAGCCACCTCTGACTCGGAGCTGGACAATCCCACCGAGACTCCATCTTCCCTGGAAAAGTCACTGTCTGCTATACAAGCCAGTTTTCAGTCCATAGACGGTAAAATTGAGGCCCTCAGTGGCCGTATGGACCACATGTCCGCCACGCTAGACTGACAAGCTACCAGACTAGGCAAAGCAGAACAAGGTATTTCGGATGTGGAGGGTGGCCTGCAGCAAGTGACCTCCAAAGCACTGGATATGGAGAAAGTCCTTACAGTCATTCAGGCCAAAAATGAATACCTGGAAGCCAGGTCCATGCGCAATAATCTACGCATAATGGGATTTCCGGAATCAACAAATGTGGGCAGGCTGGAGACATACGTGGAAAATATGCTCTGTGAAATCTGCGGCGCCATAAATCTCTCTCAGTTCCTAATCGTGGAGAAAGCCCATCGCTCCCTGTTGGTTCGTCCACCCCCAGGGTGCTCCACACAGACCGATTATTGCACGTCTGCTAAATTTCAGGGACCGTGACTCGGTGCTGCGAATATCCCGTCAGAAGGGTACCAGCACCTATCAGGGTAACACAGTGGCCTTTTACTCTGATTTCACAACTGCAGTTTAGGTGGCGAGAAAGGTGTACCAGCAAGTGAAGAAGATCTAGATCGCCGAAAATGTACAGTATGCCATGCTGTACCCGGGCCGGCTTCGTATTGGTACAGACGACAAAGCCAGGATTTTTACCAATCCGAAACAGGCCACTGACTATGCAAAATCCCTTCGGCGCAAGAAGCAGGCCATTCCCGATGCCTCGGATGATGAAGGCTAAGGGTCAAAGAACAATGCTCTGAGGTTTTTAAACTAACTGATTTTCTAGCAGGGACTGCATTACATAACTTCAATGTCCGCACTGATATCCTGAAATCGGAGAGAGGTGCTCCTACTGAACTATATCAATATACATGTTTCCTTTTTGCATATTGTGTACCCTGAGGCTGAGCACATGACATTCTGTCACATTTGTGAATCTGTACTATTAAGTGTTAAGTCTTTAAGAGATGGTTAGTCTTGGGAGAGCACTTCATACTGATTGGCCACCTTCCTCGTCACCTAGGGAGTAGGTTGTGCTCCGGCGTTCCCCAATGGGTGCACCCCATTTCACAATAAGAACATGTATAACTTTCTTGGGGTCTGTTCTAGTTTACGGGATGGCTTTGGCGAGTTGGGTATGCTAAAGTGGGTGGGGGGGGGGTGTGGAACAACACAAAGAAGTTGGGGTTTGTTAAATGTGATTGGTCCGACACTCAGGCTATTGTATATATGTACATGTTTAGCTTTGCATAAATGGGAACTCAGTATGACATTGTTCATCACTCTAAATGGCAAAAACGGAATTAACATTGAATGTCCGAGGGCTAAATCCTTCCAAGAAAATTCGACAGGTCTTCGCTTGGGGTTCAGATTGCTCTTCTACAGGAAATGCACCTGACCAAACAGACTGAGGCCAAGATTGCTCTCAAGTCGGCGGGGTAGAAACTTGACTCTTCATACTCATCCTATGCGAGAGGGATCCTCAACCGTACAAAGAGGGGTAGTCCATTCACTCCAATAAAAATGTGCACGGATGAGGAGGGGCGCTTCGCTATTGTGCATGATAAGCTGGGAGTCTCGGTATTGACTATTGTTAATGTTTATGGCTCAAACACGGATGAACCCGATATGTTTGCAACAATTCTTACGGTGCTGTGTGAATGGCCTGAAGCTGAAATTGTGTGTGTGGGGGGGGGGGGTGATTTCAACACGCACTTAGATCCTATCAAGGGTAAATCTAGCAAACAAGGTGGGCGCACAAATAGAACCGCCCAGTGTGTCATGGAACGCATGCTTGAACTTGGACTGATTGACGCTTTGCGGCTTCGTAACTGATGCACTGGAGGGTACACACGCCTCAGAGGCGCACGGCAACTGGTCCCGTCTGGGTTATTGGATGTTGAGCGAAGGGGCAAATGCCTGGGTGACAGGTGTCGTCCCTCTCTCTCGCACACTGTCCGACCACAACCCAGTTAAGCTTGCCCTAAACATTCAGACGAATACCCATCGCCTGTTCACATGGAGATTCCACTCGGAAGCTCTCCTAGACCCTATCTATGCCAACACCATTAGGGAAGCAATAGGGCAGTACTTTAATTTAAATGTGGGAACTGTGGACAGTGCTGCAACTCTCTGGGAGGCCTTCAATGTCACTATTAGGTGTGTGTGCATTAGCACAGCAGCGGGTTTTGTAAGAGATATCTGGGGACAACTCACAAAGATCGAGAAGGCATTGTCAGAGCTTGAAAGAGATTACAAATCCAGGCCCTGTACAACCGCACTATCTCGCATTCAAGAATTGTTATTAGAATATGATGAGATGGCGGAGACCGAGGTACGCTACCTGTCTAGAAGACATATATAGCCCATGCATACGGTGAGGAAGGTAGGCCAGGCAAGAACCTAGCAGCTAAGCTAAAATTTCACACTGAGCAGCATAACATTATAAAAATTATAGATGCGCAGGGTGAGGAACACTTCACGCCGCAGGCCATAGTAGATCAATTTTGTGGCTGTTATGCCGACGTGTACATATCGCGGGGGAGTGCTGATCCTCCAGCACTGGATGAGTATCTATCAGACATCGGGTTGGCGAAAGGGCACCAAGAATATTTAAGTCAGTCGATTGAAGTGTTCAATATCCAGGAGGCAATATGTGCTCTGCCAAATAAAAAGGCTCTAGGGTCGGATGGCCTCACGTTAGAATTCTATAAAGAATACGCTGAGCTCCTGATTCACCACTTGCTGAAAGTTTATGGTGAGGCACATGAGACAGGCAAGCTACCACTGTTGCTCAGACAGGCTCTGATAATCACATTACTAAAGAAAGATAAGACACCCTCTCACTGCGAGCCATACCGCCCCTTATCCCTGATCAATCTGGATGCAAAAATACTAGCAAAAATTCTAGCCTCCAGACTTTAAACTTTGATGCCAAGCGTGGTCTTACCGGACAAATCTGGTTTCATACCAGAAAGATCCACAGCCCACAATGTACAGTCTATATTCGCAATGTTTCACGTGCTAGACTCTACACTCCCTGCTGCCGCTGTAATGTTAGATGCAGCGAAAGCATTCTACTCCATAGAGTGGAGTTATATGTTTCAGATCCTAAAGCGAATGGGTTTCCCTGAGATTTTTATTGGGTGGGTGCGTTTGTTAAACACAGACCAATCTGCACAGGTTAGAGTGGGCGGACTAACATCGGAGCCATTTCAGATTGGTAGAGGAACCAGACTGGGATGCCCCCTATCGCCACTGCTGTTCTCTATCATGCTGGAGCCACTGGCTAGCATAATTCATCAGCGGCATATGGAAACTGCTCTTAACTTTGTGCAACGCCCAGTTGGCATATCTCTCTATACAGACAACATGGTGTTTCTTATTAGAGAGCCACAACGGTATCTGGCACCTGTGTTACACAAATACATTACGTTCTGCCTCTTCTCGGGTTTGGCTATTAACTGGGATAAGTCTGTGATCATACGTTTGACCGAGATCACGAGTTCCCCTACATGAAGGTACCCGCTGGTGTGGTCCACTGACCCAGTTAAGTATCTGGGAATCTCGGTGCACCATAACCCCAAGATCGTGGTCAGAGACAATTATGGTATGGCATGTGTTGCCCTGGAGCAACAAGTGGACAGGTGGACGGTTTTGCCGTTATCATTAGCGGTTCGCATCGATATCATAAAAATTATCGTATTGCCTTGTTTTTTATGTCTATTCAGCAACATTCATATAACATTATCCAACCATTTCTTTAACACTTTACGATCCTCTTTAGTTTGTTTAATCTGGGGAGGAACACTTACTCTAGATTGCAAAAAGGGATGATTCTGCATGCCAGATCTATATATGTACTATCTATGCGCCCAGGCGCAATACGCGCATTACTGGTACAATTCCCAAGCCTTTACCCCACATGTGGCTGTGGAAGACGGGGATGCACAGCCGATCCCGTTAAATTGCATACTTACACATTCGCAGAGAGGCACACCAAAGTAAGAAATCAATGAGACACCACCATTGCTGCGTGGAAATCCATTGGCAAACTTGCGGCGAAGCCCAAGATTTACGCTCCAGCGCTACCTTTGGCGCACCATGCCGGTATAGATAAAATGCAAGACATATACCTCACTGGGAGTTTCATCACACCTGAGGAGCTACAATACATTCTTAATTCAACACTATTATTCTGGTTTACTCTGCATAGACTGAAGCTGGCAATAAAAGCACATTATAATACATTCCCAGTCGAACCACCCCCCTTGCACTCTCTGCAACTGCTGCTGGTTACGCCTACATGTCGTAAATTAGTCACTAAGTTGTATAGGGTAGTGAGGGATGAGAAGGTCGTTGATACTGATAAAAGCCTCGCAAGCTGGAATGACAGACTCACTCCCCCACTACCACAATCAGAATGGGAGCATACCTGCAAAATCACTAGCGCTCTCACGCCCAACGGTAATCTCTGTATTATCCATTTTAAATATATTCACCAAATGTACCACACACCACTTAAACAACACAGGTTTGGGCTCCGGGACACTAGCAAATGCAAGCGTTGCGGACAGGAGGATGCAGACTTCTAGCACCTGGCCTGGGAATGCAGGCTAGTGTTAAGTTTTCGGAAGAAGTGGTACAGAGCATACAGTCTATGTCAGGAGTCCCTGTACATTGTACACCAAAAGTCTGCTTGTTATGGTGCATGCCGCAGCTGAAAGGGACTATGGGCAGATTTGTAAGAATTGCATTGTTGTTGGTGAAACGCCGGGTGGCACTAACATGGGAGAGTACTCTTGCTCCACATCTGTACCATTGGGTTAAGGATCTAGTGTACTGTAAAGAAAACCCCAAACTCTGGGGCTTATTAGGATAGCGGATTTTCCGCTTCCTCTGGGACGGCGGAAGCCACCGCCGGCCCGAAGGATACGGAAAATCCGCTGCGGACCCACCAAAGACCCACCGCCACATTAGGATGGCTGGTGGGTCCTGGTGTCCGTCCGCTGCTTTTCCGCCGTGGTTGGCTTACAACCGCAGCGGAAAAGCTCTAATATGGTAGCATTGTCTCTCAGACACCGCCAGCCATATTAGGATGGGTTACAAAACATGCTTTTCCGCGGCGGGTTTTCCGCCGTGGAAAAGCATGTGGAACTTCACTGCAGGGGCCCGTTGCAGGGCCCCTGGGTGAAGGGGGGGGTGGGGGTGCACATGGGGGTACCTATTGTACCCCCCGCATTTGTATGCAGTAATCAGCAGGCACCGCATGGTGCCTGCCGCTTTCTGCATACAAATGCAATGTATGCATTTTTAACATTGCGGCGGGTGCAGCTTGAAGCCGCACCCGCCGCAATGTTAAAAATAGAGGATGTGACCGCCATGGTGGCGGTCACATTCTAATTGCACAGGAGGGAACTCCGCAGGCCATGCGGAGGTTCCCTCCTACTCTGGGGTCGCGGACGGACGCAAGTCCGTCCGCGATCCTAATGGGCTCCTCTATGCGGAAGAGCTCTCATCGTCTTCCAAAGACATTTGGGACTCTTTGCGTCATTATTTGAGCTTGCAGACCCAAGAAATGTCAATGAATGATGAAGGTTGATGTTACTGTACATGTATACTCCATGGAATAACATTGTCAATGTAAGTCACTAGTAGCCCACTACAACAGAAGATGAGAGGTCGTTCAATTACATGTTGTTTGATGGTCGTTTGATTTCTGTACTGCCTCGCAAGGCATTGATGCTGTTCTTGTTGACCTAAAATTCTAATAGAGAATTAGAAAAAAATATGTCACACATATGTATAGAGCTAAGTACCAAATGACTATGGAAACAAATCTTTCTTTATTCTTTTTGCTTACAATCAAATTGGTAATAGCGTGACTACTGTGTATAGTCAAAAATATGAATTCTTGATTCAAACACATTTTTATTAAAACAGAAACTCTAATTAGTGTAGTGATTTGAAAGGTATGCTTTGTTGTCAGTACACCCAAGATGTGCTACTGCCACTTTTCTTATCTCTGTTATTTATTTGCCCTGCAGATATTTACACTGTTACAAGTTTCCTGTGTTGCAGGGTATCTCGTACAAATCATATTTACCAATACACAAAGACCCTCAGACAGAGACATTTGATAATTATCCACTGAAGTAGCAAGTGATATAAAATCACAAAACACTTTTAAGTAAAATAAGACATTGGCTGAGCATTTTTAATAAGCGCACATTTAATTACACTGCTTGTGATAAATGATATAACTCTTACCTTTTTCTCCAACAAATGGCAAAGACCAAGTAAAAACATCCATGAAATTCGGTAACCAGTAAGGATGCGGAGAACAGTTAAATTGTCGAATATTCATCACATTATTTTCATACTTTAATACAGCAGCTGTAAAATGAGTTTTAGAATCATTAACCACATTTAAAACCTAAATCCGGTGAGTCAATGAGCTGCCCAATACCCTCTACTTTGATAAATAAAAAAACATGAACTCAGTGCATAACAGTGAAAACATCTGTAAACAATGAAGCAATATTTAAAATTGTCAACTAAATAAGTAGTGGACATATACAACGGAAGGACAAAAGATGACAGTCATAAAACTTCCATCGTACCCTTTAATGACAATTTGTTTGTAAGTTGACATAGCACTCTAAGGAATGTGCAATAGACAATAAATACAGAAAGATACTCATTAAATTTGGGTGATAAAATACTTGCTAGGCTAATCAGGTCAACAAGAAATTAAATGAATTATTTAACACTCATCTCAAATCAATTTTTCCAACAAACGATCAGTACTACGAATAAGTAGATGAAAACACAAGTTATAGGGGGTACAAATATCAGGCTAGAGTTAAAGTTTGGTTTGGCATTAATATAACTGTCGGTGTTCGCTTTACGACAGGATCAGGGTTGGAGAAAATGCTGCGATTTAGGTCTAGTGAGGGCAGTTTCTCCTTAAGGAAATATGCCACAACAAATTAATCACAGCACAACCTGCAATGTTTTTTTTTTCCAAACATATTTTTATTTTTAGGACAGTTTGATGTACATGTGACAGCTTATATTTTTGCATTCAGCACTGATTATAACAGGTTTGTATTATACTTTACACCAAGTTTGCACAAAATATTTTACTTCATATTTCCTCCCTTATCAAGTGTAATCATTGCACATATGATAACTTTTGTAGGGATATAGTCACGTAGGTGTAGTCAACGAGGTGTAATGCTAAACATGTGAAGCGATGTTATGTCTAGTTAAGTATCTCATTAATATATGCAGCCCATCTAGTGGAAGAGAGCTGTAGGATATCAGTACCCTAAAAAATGTCAAGCAGTTTAGTGTTGTGAATTTAAACATAAACTGTAACCTATGCGGTATGGTGCATTATTTAAGCTTTTCCCTCTGCGGTGGAAAATAAAAAAGGGGGGGGGGGGCTGGCCGAGTGTGCCCAATGCAGGGAGGGGGGAATTCTAGTGTGGGGTACGAAAGTGTGTGGGGGAGGGGGGGGGGGGGGGGGCGGGAGGGTCCAAGCCTGAGGGGTTCCGCCATCTCAATGTTTAAATCACTTTCCAGTCCTGAGCTTGTTACAGTTTCGTCCCTCTGGGTTTGGTGTCTCTCAGGATATTTCAAAGTTCCTAGTACCTCTTTCCAGAGGTCCGCCAGTGGGTGTCTACGAATACCCAGTGCATGCTCCCTGGCCAATGCTCTTCCCTCTTCTGCCGCCCAGTGTGTCATGTCACACTTCCAGTCCCCCACTGTGGGGCCACTTGCCAGCTTCCAGGCCAATGCTATTCTTATCTTGGCCAGGATGAGGGCCATGTCCACGAATTTCGTGCCCACTTTCCGAGCAGGTGGCCTCAGGAAGAGGCCCAAAATACAGACCTCAAGGTGTGTGAGCAAAAGTTCGTCCGACTGCCGCCTTTGTTGATACTAAAACGTCCTCCCAAAATGTGTTGACTACCGTACATTTCTACGTTATCTGTATGAAGTCTGCATCTACCTAGCCGCATCTCTGGCAGCACCATGCCTCGCCCCCATAGACTACCAGTAGCCTGTGAGGTGTCATATATGTTAAATGTGTGTATTTGAATTGTATATATTTCATCCTGGTATTGCGGGAAACTTTTTTGGATATACCAGGTTTTTGTTCCATCCTGCGTCTGAGAGCTCCCTGTTTAGTATGGCGTCCCATTTATTACATAACTGCTGGAAGGGGGTTCGGAACATTTCCATTATTATAATATAGAACCATTGTATTTGGTGGTGTGCCCTTCCTAGTGTAAGTAAGGATTGTAGCACGCCGTGTGTCATTTACCTTCTACCAGTTCTTTTAGGGGTATCAATGTGGACTGCTGGTAGCACAGTCACCTACCGTTTCTAAACCCACGCAGTCCAGTGGGACAATTGCTCAGTCGTAAATGTTTTCTTAGGGTTGCCATAGGGCAAACCGATTAAAGGCAGGGCTGGGGCATATAAAGGTGGCCCTGGTCGTTTCATCACAGATCGCCTCCAGCATCGCAGGGCGGTGGAATGCAAAACGGATTCATGCAGAATCACCACTGTAGAGTCAAGCATTTTGGCCAGCAGTAAGGGGGTGCAGTCTACCGAATTCGTGAGATTTGTTCCTGCCATATCTATGCCCTCCAGCCCCTGTGCAAGCCATTGTAGGTGGGAGGCTAGGTAGTAATATTCAACATTTGGTACTCCCAAACCCCCCTCTGCTATAGGATGATGTAGTGTTTCGAGTGACACCCTCCTTCGCCCCCTTTCTCATATCAGGTCTCAGAGCAAGACGTCCAGCTGTCGGACCCAACCTGCAGGCATCCCCGGTGGGAGGTTGCCAAAAAAATATGGTAGGTGCGGTAACATTACCGTTTTTGACAATGAAATGGGGGCCATGATTGGAAGGCGCAAAGAGCACCAAAATGGGACACAAGTTTTAAGGTATCTAAATGCCAGCCCGAGTTTCCCGTCTCACACGTCCTCCAGCATGTGAAAGATATGGAACCCTAGGTACTTAAAGGTGGAGATCTTGAGGTAGCTTCTCAGGGTGAGGGTTTGTTGATGACACTGGGAATAGGTATGTTTTTCGTCTATTAACCCGCAAGCCAGACACATATTCGAACTGTGTTAGGAAGTCCAGTGCTGTTGCAGTCCCTATCACCGCCTCACTAGGATAAATTAAGAGGTTGTCTGCATAGAGCGAGATGATATGTTCTCGGACTCCCGCCGACAGCCCCAATCCCTTGCCGCCCTGATGGAACAGTGCTGCCAATGACTATCGCCAGCGCAAATAGAAGGGGCGGTAGTTGGCACCCCTGTCTTGTGCTGCTGGATATTTGATATTGTGTTGAGACCTCTTGCCTGTCTTGACCCTGGCTGTGGGGTGGTCATAGCGCATCCCTATCCATTTTACCCAGTCGTCATTGTTTCGAATAAAAAGTCCAATCCGACAGGTCCAAATGCCTTCTCAAAGTCTATTGATAAGAGAGCCACCCCAAGTTGGAGCTTCACATCAGGGTGGTAGAGTACAATCTGTGCACATTGTTGGAAGTGTTGCAGGACTGAATAAAGCTGGTTTGGACAGTACGGATGAATACTGACATATGTGGCAGGAGCTGAAGCACCAACGACTTACTCAGAATTTTAAAGTCCATGTTGAGCATAGATAGGGGTCTAAAGTCGGAAGTCTGTGGCCCCTCCACAGTTTAAAAAAAATTCTTTATTTATTAAAGTGGACAAAAACAAAGTCACGACAAAGGAACACAAAACAACATGCTAAAAGAAATTACACATATTCAATCACATTGGTGTACTATTTAGTTGCATTCAATCTGGCCATTCATCAGCCTCTTAACTAAATAACCACTGTTAGTGCCTCCATCTTCCAGCCATAATGTTGTCTCTCCATCTGAGCCTATCTCCATCTTTAGGTAGCTACTTCAACTTGGGTCATCTGGTCCGGGCTTCTTCGCTTCCTTTTCCACTATGTAATTCAGATATAGACCCCAAAACCTTTTAGGCGACTCTGCGGGGGGAGACGTTCGCTGTATAGTTCAGATTGCGTATTGCAGTACACCATATCTTTAGAGCTAGATATAGTGGGTATCGGGCCGCAAGCCCAGCATATCGCAACGCTGCATTTTGCTAATAGTAATCCCATATCGACTAACCGCCGCACTTCTTTCGGCAAACACTTTGAATAGCCCAGTAATGCCAACAGCAAGTTCGGTGTCAGCTCCATGCCAATAATTTCACCGTGTTTGGTAAATATTAGTTTCCAGTAATTGATACTCCCAGGGCACAACCAGGCAAGGTGTAGAAACCCTGCTGGTCTTGGTCTACATCGTTCGTAATCTGTCTGGGGTGTAGTAAACCCTATGGAGGAATTTGAAATGGATTAGCCCGTGTCGCCCGTTAAGTGAGACACACTTCGTGGTCTATCAGCAGTATTTCCAGGTGGTGTCATCTAAGTTCTCCCCAATCTCACTTTGCCATTTTAGTCTGGCCTTTGTGCAATAGTTCCTGCGATAATCTTGTGTGATGTTATATAAGCTAGATACTATCTTTGGGGGATAGTCAGTTCGCAGTAAGTAAGAGAAAGCTGCCACTTCCAGTGGCTCCAAGGTCTTGTCGCCCAATATTTCCCAGAGCGCCTGCCTTATTCTATAAAAGTGGAATCGAGTGAGAGGCGTGTAGGCATGTCCCCCTGCTTCTATCTCCGCCCATCCCCACACTTTGCCCTCCGTAAGTAAGTTCCCAACTTTATGGACGCTCACTGACACCAGAGCACATATCACTTCTTTTTCCTTACATAACGGGAGCCAGTGGCACCATTCTAGCAGGGTCAAAGGGGAGTATAATATAGCACCTGCCTACTTTTTAAGCAGGTACTGCCAGGCATGTGCAGTATCTTTCACGGAGTCTAAGACACCAGTTCTTCTTACAGGGGCCTGTAACATCAGCCCTGGGAGTGGGGATGGTGTTGCTACCATTTTCTTAATCTGCAAATGGGATAGCTTAGCTTTCTCATGGACCCAATGGTACGCATGCAAACTTTGCGCAGATCTGTAGTATAAATCTAGGTCCGGGCCCCTAGGCACCCCATAGAGTAGGGCAGTGTGAGTATATTCCACTGAATTCTTGAGTGGTATATTGGTGAATAAAAATAGGAATCTCTGTAGTATTACCATCTTCATGAGGGACAGGGGCAAGCAAATCCAGCGGACTATTTTTTCCTGTAATTTACTAATCACCTTCCAATAGTTCTCATTGAAGACTACTTCAGAATCAGTGTGCACTTTCATGGCCAAGTACCGCACCGGCTCAGCTGTCCACAACAATGGGTCCTCAAGCTCAATGGGTTCTATTGTAGGGGGGAAAAGGAAAGATTATTGACTTGGTCCAGTTGACTTAAGCTCAGAGAGTTCCCCATACCTCACCACCTCCCGGAATACTGGGAACAAGTTAGTCTCTGGGTCCCGAATATACAAAAGTGTATTGTCCGCAGATGTGGATATGATGAGGTTATAACCTGGGAAGCGTATCACCCTATGCACATGCTAAGGGTTCCACTACTAATGCATATAACAGAGGTGATAGGGGGCATCTATGGCGAGCGAGTGCCCCTCAATATCTTAATAGGGGCTGTTACCATGTCTCCTATCCTAACCCTGGCGGTAGGTGAGTTATATAAGACCCCAATCAATTGTAAAAAGATCTCCCCTGGACCCAATCTCCTAAGCACCTGCCTCATGACCGCCCATTCCACCAAGTCAAAAACTTTCTCTACATCTAGAAAGACTGCTGCCGTGTTAGTCTCCCGCCTAGTGTGTTGTATTGCCCCCAACACAAATCTTAAATTATAGGTTAAATTACGTCCTGGCACGAATGTTCAAGCCCGACCAGTAACAGCACCAGAGGAGCCAATCGGTTTGCTAAGATTTTGCAAATAGCTTGGTGTCAACATTTAGTAGAGATAGGGGCCTATGCGCTGAGCACTCGTTGGGAGACTTCCCTGGCTTTAAAATCATGACTATCAGCGCCTCACGCAACAAGGGGGGCCTCTTTGTGTCCTCTCCCATCTCTTTAAATAATGTAAATAAATGGAGGATAAACTGGTCTTTGAATTCCATATAAAAAGAGACTGTCAGGCCGTCCTGTCCCGGTGCGCTCCCTACTCGAATAGCATTTATCGCGCTTAATATTTCATTAGTATCCTCACCGATGAGTTCGGGCACTGAGGAGGACACCGGAGACGCCCCCGGAGACAAAGCGGAGGTGGGGTGAAGGGTAGGGACTGGACCAGTGCTCACAGGATGCTAGCTGCTGTCTGTTATTTTGCAATGTGTCCTGGGTAGCTATGTATCTCAATGTGGCCTTAGGTCGACAAACCGTGCCTTAATGAGTCAGTCGATGTGCGTATGTGATGTTTTAATGCCAACTGGGGGGATGTTATTGTATGTTTACTTTGCACAAAATGACAAAAAATAAAGTTTAAAAAATGTATATATATATATATATATATATATATATATATATATATATATATATATATATATATATATATATATATATATATATATATATATATATACATTTTTTAAACTTTATATATATATATATATATATATATATACATATATATTTCATTAGTATCCAGTGGCCTCATTAAGTATTCTTTGTGCTCGTTGGTCAGCCATGGGGGTTTGATATATTCTAAAAAGTCTTGGACCTCTGTCTCCTCCACTTCCGTTCTAGAACTGTACAAGCCTGAATAATACTGGTGGAACCTTTTGGCTATGTCCGCTGGGTCTCTCAGAATTTTGCCTCGTTCTGCCTGTATCTCTGTCACACCAGTCGTATCCCTTCTACTTCTCAGGAGGGCAGCCAGCACTGAGACCGGCCTCTCTCTCTCCCCGTAACTCTCCCCCCCCCCCAGCTTGAATGTCTTGCTCTATTTTCCTCAAACGGTCCTCTAGATTGGCTAGCCTCTTTCTTATCAATCGGAGGACGCCCGAGTGTTTGGTCATGGCTATTCCCCTATATATACCTTAAAGGTTTCCCAAACCGTTGAAAACGTGTCTACTGATCCAATGTTTATATAAAAAAAAATATTTATAGCTTCTGCCATCTCGGTTTTAAAAACATTATCTAACAGCGAATATGGTGGGAACAGCCAAGTGAACAGGGCAGGCCTACTCTGTGGGCTCTTCATGACCAATAATATCGGGGAGTGGTCCGAATATGAACGGGGGTATGCCTTACATGCGTGAATCTGGGAATTTAGTTCCCTAGAGGCAAGCCAATAGTCAATCCTGGTGTGGAGGTCATGCGGAGCAGAGTAGTGCGTGAAGCCTCCCTAGCTGGGGGAGCATTACTGCCATACATCTAGCAGGTCTAGTTGGATAGCTGCGTCCAAAATGGCCCTGGCATCAGCTAAAGGGCATCGGACCGCGCCTCGGAGCGATCTAGTGCGTGGTCCAATACACAATTGAGGTCTCCCCCCCAAAGCAGCGCCATTGTTTTACACCAAGCAATCGTTCCGATAAACCTAGATAAAATTGTGGATTGTCCTAATTAGGCCCATATACATTGACAGTGATCATATCCAATCCTCGCCCACGGCATCTAGAGACAATGAATCTGCCCTCAGGGTCCAACTCTAGTGCTTCCAACGTTATCCCTGACTTAGACCCAACTCATGTGAGTACCCCCTGGCATGATGGTTGAACCCTGCCGCGTGAAAGGATCCATGCAACTGTCTGCTTGTTAGCATTTTACTGCTTGTGGGCAAGTGGGTCTCCTGCAAGAGCGCAATGTCAATCCCATGTCAAGTGAGATAAGCAGTCACTTTTCGCATTTTCCTAAAGTCGTTAAGATCCTGAATATTCCATGTTAACAGTCTTATTTTACTGTCCTTTCTCTGTGCCATAATTATCTACTCAGATTAAGCATGCATTATGTACAACTAACATACAGCACCTATTCCCTCCTCTACTCTACCATGTCGCTTGTTAGAACAGCACTAAGTTAGATTTGTGATCATAATGAAAAAAGAACCCCTAACTTACCCTCCCCCCCCCATGCTATGCACTCCCCAGCTTGGCATAGTCGAAGTACCTCCCTACGCTGTGATTTTTTTGGACCCCCCCCTCAGCACACACTTTTACCGAAAAAGAACATTTCTGGCTTAGCACCATGCAGTGGGAAACACTCGAGGGCGGATGTTGTCGGCTCGCCCTCAACTATACCACTAAGATTGCTTTCATTCTTGCCATCTAAACCACAATATACAGCCATCATGCTACCCATGAGCAGGTAATTGAGAAGACGTTTTAGCTTGTAAATCCAGTCTGCCTAGATCACCAGGCTCCCTGCAATTTCACCCACAGTTCCAACCTCAATTTAACAAATTATATACCCCGGTCCCCTTAATGCTCTATGTGCGAGTTAGTTATTATTTCACAAGCACTGCTGTAGATATGGTAGAATAACCGTAAGTCCCTCTGCTACTCCTGTTCAACCGGATCGACACCAGTCGTGCCGATCAGTGTCTCCGAGTCCTTGGGGCGTCCCCCCGTTTTGGCAATTTCTTTGAGGGCTTTCAGCAGAGCTTTGGGGTCCGTAAAGATCTTAGTTTTTCTGTTCATATTGACCCTCAATTTGGCAGGGTATAGCATGGCATACTTCAGATTATGTTTTCACATCTGCCGCTTCCGAGGGGCAAACTGCCTCCGCGCCTCCTGCACCCTCATGGTGAAGTTGGGGAAAAGCAAAATCGAGGAGCATCCGTACTGCAGGTCACGTTTCTCTCTGGCCGACCTTAGTGCTTCATCTCTATCCCTATATTTCAGCTGTTTGGGTATAATAGGTCGTGGAGGAGCACCTGGAGGAGGCCTCAGCTGCACTATGAACACAGCAGCCCAGTAGCGATATCAATTGCTGTTCCACAAATACCTCTGTTTCCCATATTTGTGGTTTCCGGAAGGTCTGTAATACGAATATTGCTTCTCCTAAACCTAGCCTCCAAATCCTCCGCCTTGTCTTGCAATACACTCAAGAGCCTCCCAATCTGTTTCTGTGCATTGTCCGTTTCAGACTGAGCTTCTTCGACCTCCGTCATTCTCCTTTCCGCCATGTCTAGACGCTCAGCATGTTTGCCGAGCCGCTCAGTCACTCGATTCATGCAAAAGGCTAATGAGTCTATTTTACCATATATGGTGGCCAGGCTTATTTGCATCGCTGCTCGGATGTGTCATATATCGCCCAGGGCCTCCTTATCTGTTTCATTTGGCTTGTCAGGTATCTGGTCCACCTCTGCTTTCCTAAGCCTTGACTTGCGCTGCTCGAATTGCAGCTTGGGCTGCGTCTTGTGCACTTTGCCCATTTCGTAGCCCCTGCCCAGTGTCAGGCGCAACTGCACTCGGTTGTTATCTGTCTCCCCTCCTGCCTTCAAATGTTGTTAGGCAGTTTATTGCTTCCTTTTGCCTCTCAAGGTTAACTCCAAGCTCTTTTTATAGTGTCCAGGCTATCCGCCCAAGGCATGTAGGAGCCAGTGAGGCCGGCAATCCCCAGGGAGGGGAGGCTCCACCCACCAATCCTCTGATCCCCACTGGGTGGTAACACTGCTTTCTGGGGCGCAAGTGTGCAACCTTAATCACTCGTTGTGGGGAAGGGGGCAGTAGAAGACCAATTTTATAACCCCCTTCATACAGTATTATTAATACTTCCTCCACCCTTTCGTAGACCTTCTCCCACCGGCCTCACTACTGCTGTGTCTGTTCCCCGCCTCACTATCCTCCTTCAGTATTTAGCGCTTATTCTGCAGTGTTGGTGCTGTAGGGCACCTTGCAGTTACAATTCAAATGGGGGACAGGCCTTTCCGCTCTGCACCCACCAGCTCAACTCTCACTCGACTCACAGTAGGCAGCTCAGAGAATCTCCCGCTCCTCTTCCTGGATTGCTCCCTGTGCTCATGCTTCGCCGCTTCTTCCTGGAAGGTATTGCCAGCAACAGTCTACTCTGCTATGTAGGGTCTTTCCCACACCTCCACCGGATCCAGGCTGCGATTTGGGCGTCTCTGGCGACCTAGCGGTATTTCGCCCCAGAGCGCCAGTGACCGCCCGCGGTCTCGGTCACCGCTCGATGTCGCCGGGTCCGGAGGTCAACTCAGCTCGTCTCATCTCATCTCGGCGTATCTCGCCTGGCCAGACCCACTGTCAGTCCGCAGTGTTCAGGTGAGGCTTTAGGATGTCCATCCACCGCTAGGCTCTCGGCCCCTCATCGTTGCGTGGTAGGCCCCCCAGGCCGCGGCGGGCATCGCTCCGCTACTCCGCTCTCCGTCCCTCCGATGCGCCGGAGGAGTCCCACAAGCGGATCTATCAATGGAGCCCCCTTTGCAAACTGCCAGGTCACTGAACAGGGGTAATTTTAACACACGGATGCCAGGATTCTTGTCAGATTTTAAGATGGCTTAACGGAGTTCACTTATATTGTGCCCATCTTAAGCCCAGGCAAGCTCCGCCCCCAGGGTCCCTCTACAGTTCGCAATGATTAGGCGTACATGGTCTTCAAACGATGAGCCAAGTATGAGGCCCAAGCAGAATAAAACTCTTGAGGTAAACGGTCTGGGCCAGGGATTTTTCCTGTGGCCATGCTTTTGATCGCCATCTGAATTTCCTAGGCTGGAATGAGGGTGCCAATGTCTCCCAGTCTTGCAGGTTCAGCACAACCAGAGGTAGCCATGCCAGGAAAGCTCTCTGTTCTACATGCGGGACATGAGGGGGTGCCCCAGATAGGGTCTGGTAATAATCTCGGAAGAGGTTGTTAATGCTCTCTGGGACATGGATCGATTGGTTTGTGTTTGTACGCATATGAGTGATTGAAGACCCCTGAGTCTATGGTTTATTCATCCAGGCTAATAGGCGGTCAGGTCTCCCTTCCTCTTCATGCGCTCAAGTTAGGTATCCCTTATAGTCAAAACACCGCAATCTTTCCAGAGCCTTATAATACAATGCCTGTGTTTCCTTCAGGTGCTCTTGTTGCGTAAGGCCCTGACGCTGTGTGTTATCCAACTAATGTAGTTTATCCTCAAATGTCTTTATTTCTTGATTAATTCCTGTTGGACTCTTATAGACTGGCCCAAGCAAACCCTTTTGTCACTTCTTTAACCCGTTTAGTGCTTCTGCCGGCCGTTGGACGTTGCGCGAGCTACCTCCCTGGTGTTGCGCACGTCCAACGGCCGAAACAGCCCCATCCGTTTCTTCGAACGTTCAGCACTGGCGCTGAATGTTCGAAGCAGTTAAGGTGTTAAATGCCTCCCACTTCACTACCACCGTTGAGGCTGTGTGTGTATTCATAGCAAAGTATGCATCAATGGCAGAGCGTAGGGATTCCCTAAAACAGTTGTCCTCCGGAATCAATGTGTTAAGGGGCCATTATGGAACCAGCATAAGGTTGGTTTCGGATCATCAGTGAATTGATCGTGTAACAAGTTAAAAGTAAGTAAGACGTTTATTCCTCATGAGCAGAGACATTTCATGTTCATTCTCTGTTAACGGTCCTAAGAACTCATCTAAAGATTCCAACTGTCATTCTCCAGGAACAAAATGTACCAACTAACTGGGTGATAGGGTTTTTAAAAGGATGGAGGGTGATTATCATTATAACTTGTGATATAACAGGCTACAAAGGTGGACGCAGGGAGAGGTGTAATATGAAGAAAATAATCATTAATAGAAAGATTTTAAATCACAACACAAACATTTGATGAAACTGAGACATTGCATCAGGAAGTGCTAACATAGTCTGAGCCAAATTTTGGTTCATTTCGGCAGTGTGAACCACGTTTTGACAAAGACATTTGTCAGAAAACACCTCTACAGGGCTAACGTCTCGACTTATTGGCACCTGAAAGGCTCTAATCTAGTAGGTGCAATTGCATAGTCAAGGCATTGAGTGTCTTTTAATATGGGCACAGTTTTTTCATCCCGGCCACTGTCACCCTACTGCCACTACCATTGCCGACCTATTTAGTAATTCATGACCTGCAAAACCATATGTCACATGACTGAAAGATGTGCACAGTGTTATATGCTGTTTATTATATGCTTCCGTTGGGGTTATCCATTAATCAGTGTTACTAAGGCCCAAATGTAAAAATGGATTTTGCATTTCCTAATGGCTCTGGATCGCTATTTCCTGCCATTAGGAAATACAAAATTAGATTTTCCTATGTATGAAATGAATTTGTGGTGGTGCAAAATGCAATTTTTTCCTTGTAGAAATAGCATTTTGTGATTCGCAAAACAGGAAATCATAAATAGGGATTTCCTTTTTGCGAATCGGAAATGGCATGGACATAGCATTTCCTAATTGTGACTAGTCGCAAAAAGGGCATTTAGGAAATGCAATGACCATTGTTATTGTTGATGTTCTTAGGATCTTGATATAGCGCACAACTCATCTCCATGGGGAAATCTCGGTGTGCAAGTGGTAGGTAGATGTAGTAGAAGCAGCAATAGAACAACCAGATTTTAAGGCGTTTTTTAAAGCCTGGCAGACTGGTGCATGCATGGATGAACAGGAGAAGTTTGTTCCAGTGGTACCGGCCAAGGCATGAAAAGGCTCGGCCGCCATGTTTCGCTGTGCGGATACACCGGGGAGATAGAAGAAATTGATTGGTAGATCGTAAATTCCTGTTTGGAAGGTACAAAGTAAGTCTTTCCTGAAGGTATTTTGAGCCAGAGCCTGACAAGGATTTATAAGTGAGGCAGAGCAGTTTCAACAACGCTCTCTTACGAATGGGGAGCCAATGTAGGACTCTAAGCGTGGGGACTGACGGGCTCCTTGGAGACAGGTTATGTACTGGCAGCAGTGTTTAAAACAACCTGCAACTTTTACAGAAGGGAGGATTAGGGTATTGCCATAATGAAGGCGGCTGATGATTAAAGCCCAGGTGAGTGTCTTCCGGTAGCTCAACGAAAGCCACCAAAAGATTTACTTGAGGAGGCATATTGTACTAAAACAGGAACCGCAAACTGAGGTAATCTGGTCTCAGACAGTTGGTTGTCTTTAAGTATGTACAACAACAGAAGAGAGGTTACATGTGTCTCAGAAGCCACAGAGACGGAGCTTTAAGTATGCCCAGGATCCTGGTAGTTCTACTAGGCAACAGGCGGCGGGACCAAGTTTTACCGGTCACCAATCATCTGTCCAATAGAGCTTAGGTTTGCCAAACAGAAGGATCTCTGTCTTGCCTCCATTTAGTTGAAGACAGTTGAGGGACTTCTTGATGGAAATCTCTCTCATGCAGGCGTTAAATTGCTGTTTTACATTCTCATTATCTTGCCCAAATGAGATAACCAACTGAGTGTCATCTGCATAAGAAAACACCTTAAACCGTAAGGCCTTAACTAATTGGGCTAAGCGGGCCACATAGATGTTGAAAAGCGTAGGGCTCAAGGAGGATCCCTGAGGAGTCCATCGAATTTAACCTGATGGTAACCAGGTGCAAAAATAAAAAAGACACCCTATATGCATCATGATCATTATCCGCGGACAATATAATTTTTGGGAGGTATCCACACACACACACATATTTATTCCAAACGAAAAACAAGCACTAATTCAGAAGATGTTTGAGGACTGATGCACTCCGACAGGCCTGACTTGAGAGGCCGGGCGGCTCCAACATCATTGGCTTTTGGAATGAATGAATGAATATATATATATATATTTTTTTTTCACTGAAAAAACCATAGGTTTTACAGATGTTATAGTTCGGAATTAGCATTTAAAAAAACCTTTGAAATTCACTAAAAAACCATAGGTTTCAGAGACGTTATAGTTAGTTGGATATTTGACTCATATAAAACCAGAGACATTCACCGTTATAGTTAGTTGAGCTAACTATAACTTGCGCGCCCGCAATGCACTGCTGATGACATCACATGTTACATCACTCATGACATGGTCAGTGACATCACTGATGATATCTCAAATGACATCACTGATGACATCATTAGGTGAATGTGTGTTTCTGTAAAGTTAAAATATTTTTCATATACATCTATGCCAAGGTGTATTGAACAATGAGTGGATTTACAAGTGCCTGAAGGGATTATTAAGTAGCTGCGTGACTGTATAAGTGAGTGATTGAACATGTCCTACTGAATGCATGGGTTAGTGACTAAACTGTTTGAAAGTCTGTATTAGTCTCTCAGTTGGTGTGTAAGCGGCTGCATGGGTTGGTGAGTAGCTACATGAGTGTCTATATGGGTTATTGATTTGTTGTCTGAGTATCTGTACGGGTGCCCGAGTGTCTGTGTGGGTGGGTGTGTTACTTTGCATAGATGTCTGAGTGGGTGATTCACTGGTTGTATGGATTCAAAAGTGCATCTGGGCTGTATGGGTGAGTTAGTGTGTGTATGGGTGTGTTGATGAGTGAATGAATGTCTCAGTGGTATATGTGTGAGTAACTACATATGTTTTAAGGCAGTATGTGAGTGTTGGAGTATATAAATGACTATACGTGAGAGTAAGTTATTTGAAGAGTGGGTGTATAAGTGAGTGTCTGCTTGTATCGGTGATTGTATAAAACAGTAAGTATGTGTTATTATCTGCATAAATAAGTGTTGTGGTGTGTGTATAAATAACTGAGTTGGTGTGTATAACTGTATACATGAGTACATGGGTATGTGATCCTATGCATGACTGACTAGGTGTGTGAGTAACTCTATGGAAGAGTGGCGGAGTGTGACTGTATGTATAGGTGTATGAGTGCATATTATAGTATTGTATTGATGACTAACTGCATGTATAAGTGACTGGATGTGTGTGTAGACCTAGAAATAGTGGGTGGTATGTAGTATCTGGCATTGTTGTGTGTATGGTTTCAAAAATAGTAGTCTGTATTTTAGAGTGGGTGTATCAAAGTTTATATTAGGGCATCAGTATGTGCCTGTATCAGATTATCACATGGATGATGTCATCAGTGATGTCATTTGAGATGTCATCAGTGATGTCACTGACCATGTCATGAATGATGTAATATGTGAAGTCATCAGCAGTGCATTGCGGGCGCCCAAGCTATAGTTAACTCAACTAACTATAACGGGCGAATATCTCTCGTTTTATATGATTCAAATGTCCAACTAACGCCCCAGAAACCTATGGTTTTTTAGTGAATTACAAAGGTTTTTTAAATGCTAATTTCTAACTATAACGTCTGTAAAACCTATGTTTTTTTCAGTGAATTTCAAAACTTTTTTAAATGTTAATTTCATATTTTAATATTTATAAAACCTATATTTTTTCTTTTTGTGGTATTTTGGAACTCTATTATCCTTTTTTTTTACTTAAAAAATTATGTAATGTTTTATACCTAAAAAAAAAAATATGTATAGATATATTTTTTGTTGTTAAGAAAACGGGTCCCCTACCGGTAGTGTACCAAGCTCCATCAGAACGGGAATCCTATCCGCCATATTGCTAAACTCGTAAATGATGCGCATTTCGTATCCGATGGGTTTGTGGCACTGCATCCAGCGTAACATCATATACGTATAAGGTCGCGCCAGCTGCTACTTTGGTATGCGGCGGGTACGCAGTACCAAGCCGCGCGTTACTTCATGTACGTATGGGGTCGCGCCCGCACGCTGCCAGGCCCTATGTTACGTCATAGCTGTATGATATCGCACCAAGTACCCCAGTCCCTCATTTTTTTAATCTCTCAAAACTATATCTAAATAAGTTTAAAGTGTATATGAGAACAAGCGATAATCTAAAATATTTTAAACATTTATATATTTCTAACTGTAATAAACTTATATTATGGTAAATATATTTTCTCAAAATAGCTTCGGGTGTGGCCTCCTTGCACGCTCGGTGTGCGATTGACATGCAACCTTAAGAAAAAAACATTTGATTGGTTCATAACATTTCTCATTGTAACAGTTGGAGGACCCCACCCATTTTAGTCATTCTCTCTACAGCGTTTGATGAGAGACACCTCTTCTGCTCAGAGAGCTTTTTTGAAAAGTTTTTTGCTGTGTACACATATCTTATACTACACACAACATGCAACGATCAGCTTGATCAATATTCATGGTCTGTACAGTAGCCTTCCACGTGTGACGGCCATGCATCTGAAACATTACATCAAAAAACAAATGTGTGTTACATGATGCCCCTAGTGTGTGTATGTGCACATTATTGTGCTGCCTTTCGGCCTGGGTATTGGTGGCTCGAAGAGGTATTATCAGCCACGGGCAGAGTGCACATCCTAGATCACAAGTGACAAACGGTAAAGAGTAATGTGTAGATTTGTGTTGCAGTATGCTCTGTTGTTAGGCGTTACCAGTATAGTAGTGTGTCATATATGAGACTTTCAGATTCACGTTTGACATGTATTGCTTGACTGTAATGAGCGTTATCACTATGTATGACGTAGCCTCACTGCTGATCCTCCCTCTATCCGAGCACATTCACATGTGTGTGCCTCCCGATACCAACACTTTCAATAATACCGCACACCTTTTACATACGTATCTGCGCATATCCACAAGCTTGACAACGACATGTGATGTTGGCCATTCAATGTTTTCGGACAGCATCTCATTAGCGATAGTTGCCGTCCTCCTGGTACATGCTACATTAATGTAAATTGTGGATTGTGCGACGTCAGAACTGCAACAGGGACACACACATAACTACACTTCTTGGCCAGGCAGGAACTGAACAACACCCAGGTCCCCAGAATAATTATTCACACCCCTACACTGACCTGGCGTGCGCAAGCCCAGCCCACTTTGCATATGTATAAATAGGATAACGATGACGCCACATGTCCCAGTTCTTCCACACAGCCTCAGGTGATATGGCCGCATCCACCTCGCATATCACAATGCGCAATAAGAAAAAGGGATCCATGAGGTGTACACCATCCTGGCAATCAAATCTCGATTTGAATTGTGAACTCTGTTGGCTGTCGTGTTTGGACACACAACAATGTCAGCAGGTGAGCAGTGGGGCCTTGGTGCACAGGGGCTATAATTAAGCGTGGTGCGGCTGGAGGGGTGGGGTGCATCAGCCTGGGTGCGCAGGTGCGAATAAGCGATGTTGCCGTGTGTAATGATGTGATCTCTGACCTCATTCAGTCACATCTCTGTCTCATTTTAAGGACCTGCTTGACCGTACTGTAGGCCTGAGCCAGCGTGCAGCGCTGCCCTATAGACACGTAGCATTGGCTTTTGGGGCACTGCAGTGAGCTGATTACTAAGTGTACATGCACACAGGCCTGCACCACTGCATTACACGCGCACATTATGCTTCTAGCATGCGCTGTGTTCCTTTGTATGTGAACGTTGGCATAACATATTATTATTTAACCTTGTGTATTCTTGTGCACTCCAACTCCTCTTTGAACCACAATTACCACTAACAGTTGGTAGATCATACTTCAAGAAGGAAGGATGCGCTCAATTGGTGTTTTCTATTAAGCTTGAAATAAACTTTCCATTACCTCAAGACGTTTCCTGCATTATATTATTTCTCCCTTTTCAGACACTGAGTTGGTTGCACCAAAATGGGTGGAGTGGTGCTCAGCCCGTGATTATGCCCTGGGCCTTCTGGCGCCTTCCATCGTGGTATCAAGACAACGTCCCAACGGGAGACTGCTGTGCCACCCTGAGAGAGGCACCCCGGAGTCGGAGCTCGCAACGGCACTTCGTTGGACACACTGGTGGTGGCAGGTGACCAGTGAAGCCTCGGGGCGCAGGAGCTGCAATGGAGCACAGTGCGGAGGAAGGAGCTGGGGTGCACCAGCCTGGGTGCACAGGTGCAGATAAGCGATGTTGCTGTAGATAATAATGTAATCTCTGGCCTCATTCATATCTCTGTTTCAATTTAAGGACTTGCTGGACCGCAACCTTTCTCGCGGACCTCAACGTCCCAGATACACGGGAGACGGGAGGTGAATAGTGAGGGCTGGGTGCAGTAGGCCGACGCTCTGTCTCCTCCTCCCTCTGTTCTTTTGACTCTCCCTCCCCTTCTCCCTTCTACCCACTCGCTCTCTGACCCATTCTCACTTTCTTCCTTTCATTCTGACTACCTTTCTTTTTCTCTTGGACATGGCACACATACTTATGTTTCTTTTATGTCTCGCAGGTTTTGTACGCTGCTTCCAGGGGAGTCCCACCCACTTATTTCATGTTATACTGTGGTTTGCTCGAATAAAGTTGTGTTTCCATTTATTTGTGTTCTTTAAATAAAGTTGTTTTTTAACCAATAAATAAGTGAGTGTATGGGTTTTCTCTTTCTGACAACACTTCTCTGTAGTTTATTGTGAAAATCGGCGGTTTATAGGAGGTTATGAGGGAAAACATTTGTAATTTTGCGGTGCACCTACAAAATATAATCCAACAGACTATTACATAAATGAAGCCTGTGTTTTCTACAACTGGAAGGGTTCTATGAGTGTATCACTTTATAACACCATGAGTACTGCCATGTGATTACAGAACCAATAAGGCACTGCCTAGGGCCACCGAGGCTTCAGGGACTGGCGAGGCAACCCTGCATATTTAAATAAAGACCCGGAGGGTGGCGATCCCCAGACATGAAGGGCCTCGAACCCCACAAACAATTAGTAAACAATACCCGGGGACGTGGCGATCCCCTAGGCTGCGAAACGTCTCTGTGCCCTCCCGCGCCTAATTTACATGTGAAATTAGGTTCCTGAGTGCTGCAGAGACCCTGCAATATAATAATAGGATTGGACTCGCAACATTATCCACCAGGGGGCTCATTTAAATGAACGAGTGAGACCCCGCTTCATTTTTTCTTCTTTCATTTTTACCATCCGGATCCGCTTTATTGAAGCGACACAAGGTTTTTCTCCTCTCGCTTCAACGAGGCAAATAAGGATTTGCTATCACAGGGTGGAAGCCATGCTCCCGCCCTGTAATAGCAAACATAAATGTCCCGTGAATGCACACCCCGGGACATTGTATGAGCTGCGCCTGGGAGGTGGCTCTTCATAGGGCCATGATGCATTGGTTACTGCATAACTACAGAATTAGTATAAACGCATACTAACACTACTTGCACACGTGTAGTACAGCGACCAGAGTGTAGTGAAGAGGCAGACAAAGCCCAAAATCAAAAAATATAAATCCTACCAGAGGTCGGATGACATAGTTCGATGAGCCGAAGACCCTGGGATGAGTAGAAACAACTTCACAAAGAAAACGAGTCTTCAGCAGAACGCACAGAAGCTCGAAATATTGGTGAGTGCTGCCTTCTTTTCACTTTCTCCCGCTCATCGCCAAATTTATGTAGTGAAGAGGCAGACAGCACTGGATCCGATAAGTAGATTTATTGCAGGAAAACAAGACAGCTTAAACAGCCACCAACAGGAGCAGACAGCAAGTCAACCGTCTTCTCCAGCACTGTGTACAAACTCCCCAAGATTTCCCTCATGACAGCCCAACATTCTAACATTACATACTTAAATTCTAGTAGCATTACATACTAACATTCTACTTTGACTTACATTGGAATACTACGCAGAGCACATGACTTTACAGCAATAAGCTCGTGATTTTATCCACAAGTCTAGAGACCAGTAGGGGTGAGTAGTTCGCTTCCCACTCCCTGTATTGTATAAACGCAAACTAACACTTCTTCCACAGGTTTGCTGCAGCGCCCAAAGCACATCACTTTACAGCAATAAGCTCATGGTTTAGGCTCACTGTTTAATCCCCAAGTCTTCAGACCAGTAGGGGTGAGTAGTTTGCTTCCCACTCTCTCTATAGTATAAACGCATACTAACACTACTTACACAGTTATAATACAGCGTCCAGTATGCTACACCTCCCAGAGCCCATCACTTTACAGAAATCAGCTCAGTTTGATCCCTGAGTATTCACACCGGTAGGCGTGAGTGCTTCGCTTCCCACTTCTGGTATAGTATAAACGCATGGTAGGGGTCAGTAGTTCGCTTCCCACTCCCTGTATGGTATAAACACCTACTAACACTACTTGCACACGTATACTACAAAGACTAGAGCACATCACTTTACAGCAATGAGCTCACGGTTTAGGCTCTTGGTTTCATACCAGAGTGTAGCAGCATCTCATCTCAGCACCATGTCACTCTGAGCAACACCGCACTTTCAGATCGGTAGGAGTGACTACTTTGCTTCGCATTCCCCCACAGAGGTTACAGTGCTTCTATCCTCCTGTATCCTACTCTTTTCGCATTTTTTCCCCTTACTCGTTACAACTGAATCACAAAATGGCTGCCAACACTTCCTAGTTGCAACGGCTCGCAGCCAATAAGCAGCAAGCTCGTGATCATAATGCCTCGGCCAATAAGATGGCAGAATTCCCAAATATCGATATCTGTAAATTTCAATATTTCTCCAATACTACTGAATCGATTTACACCAAATAAACAAAAGGGTGCTTTCTATACCAAGACCCTTCTCCATGCCAAATTCGGGGTAATTCCGTTCACCCGTTTGACCTGTAGCCTGTTCTAAAGTTTCCTATGGAAATTAACATGGAGAAAACACGTTTTGGGACCCCCCTTTTTTCTCGGCCCCCCTTGATGAATCACCCCAAACTTTCAACATAGGAGCTGATATGAACAAAGAATTCGTTTGGAAAATATTATGTAGATTCATCAAACGACGCCAAAGTTATAAGCAAAACATAAAATGCTCTTCCTATGTAAACTTGGTCCTAACTATAACTACCTACTGGCGACTGCCAGTAGGTAATATTATATATACATATTCACAGAAAAAAGAAAGGACTGTAACTAGTAAAGGGTCAGTCCTAGCAGCCCGCTATGCATGTTGTGTAGGAATAAATATAGGTGAAAGGTTGGGATGTTACCCAAGCCTATATTGGGGTACCTATATGGAATATAACACCCACATCCTCTTCTGACTGGACAACATAATCTGATTCTAACGTACTACCTGTCTAGGTACTGGTATGCAAACAGATGTAGTAAATCCCATAGTTCTGCAAACAAATTCGCCAAAATGTTTAAAGTGCTAAACAGAAAAATTGTCACTCAAGCCATAGCTCTAATATGTCCGTACATATAGTTCGAACAACTACAAGCATCGGAAAGCCATGCAGGTTATAAAAAGTGTTTTTGGAGTTCCAAATTTAGTTCTTCTTTTAGAAAAATACAAATTTTTTCCCAGCACACACTGAGCCAAATGTTTATGTGTTCTGGTTGGTAGACGCAACAATGCTGTTGTCTGCCTACGCAGATGGCGGTCCCTGTAACACCTCGCAGAGTACGTCGTTCGAGCACAGATGATGTTCCATACTGCCCACAGCCGTTGTTGGGGCAGCCTGTGCTCCATTCAAGACCTTGTCGTCAGTGGAGGAGCCGGCATCCATTCCTACAGGAGCAGAAACTTCCTGTGGAGGCTCTAAGTATGCCGCCATCAGCATTGGAATACCCTGGGGACACTGGAGACATGGGCCATTATCGGGTCCCGTAGTGCATAAACGTCCAGTTGCGTAATCAATGGAAGTGTCAGACAGATATCCAACACGCATTCTTCTCCGCAGAACAGGCATTGGAGAACAGGTAAGATGCAGTCCATCCAGACTGTTAAATGACAGGAACCAAGACACACGCCCGTACACGAGGTGTGCCCAGATGTTGTACCATGCAATCACAGTATTTACGCTCCAAAAGCACTGTTTCCATTGCAAAATGGAAGGGTCAGTTTGTACGTGTGAGGGTCTGCATCTCGGCTGAGGACCTTGCGATCTGGTGATCAAAAGTCTCCCGGGTGGGGATAAGGGCAACTTTTCTACAGAAGTATAGCTTTCATTCTGCTCAGAGTATCAAACCGTACAAGAGAAACATTTACTGAAGGCTATAACGGAGCCTCTCTGACTGCATGCGTCAGTGGAAACAATACTTGCATACAGCAAGTAACCTCCGAGCTCACGGTTACTAGATATGCGATGCCCGGAAGCATGCCACAACAACCTTGATCTTTCAGCATCAAGTAACTCCCATCACAGCTGCTGGGGTACCCCTCAAGTGGAAGGACAGGTTTGCTACCAAACCATTGCAGGTCTAGTGCAACATAATATCCTGGCATATGAGAGATCCACTCAAAGCAACCTCACAGTTTGTACCACTTAGAAACACTTCCCGATCCCCACTCCTGTATCAAAATCTGTACGATAATTCCCAAGATTCCTTGATATATTCCCTACCTTTACTTCATATCTACCTGCCTGTTGTTGTTTATGGCAATACTGAAATTGTAAAGTTGTGACTGGTAGAGTTATGTGGCCGTGGATTAACCATTATGTGGACGGTCATTCTGCCACAGGTAAAGGTAATCTGTCCAGTTTTTCAATACGCAGCATTGTATATTTTGCTCCCCTCTGTGCCATTTTCATCTGTTTTTCTGTTAGGTTGTATGCAGAAAATAGTGACGTACGGTTGATAAAATGCCAAGGCATATAACATGTGCGCAATGTTTGCAGCATTCAGCTCAATACCATAATAGAATGTACTTAGGACTGTCCGTGCTGTAGTATGGACAAATCTTGTTCTAGTACATCTGTAACAGAAGATACAATGTTGCCCAATGAATAAATCTTGGATTTTCAATGTAGTCATGCCATTGTCATCCACGGCCAACGCTTTTTGTAAATTGATCCTATCTATTTCTCTGAGTCTCTCCGCTGCTTCTTGTTGGGAGATTTTCCAAATTTCATTATAGACAGCATAATAGAAACGTTTTTGACGTGGCTTTCTGGGACCGAATAAAAAAATCATGTAGGTCCACATCCTCTGTAAGTAAGCATACGTGTTATTTCACATGTGATAGTGTTGAGGTTCTTAGCCAATCGAGGCATAACTTCCCAACATTGTATGATGTCACCAACCCCGGATGTTCTCTTTGTACATGGTGTGTGTCCTGCCTATGGATACTAAACCCTTCGGTTGTACCCCAAAATCTATCCTGACATCGTCTGTGGGCCAAACCAACCATCCTTTCCAATTGGTGTCTGATCTATTGTATTGTAAAATGTCATCTAATGTAGCCCCTTTTTAGTGATCTAAAATTGCCCTCCGCCTGCGATGGTATTGGAATTAGAGGTGTATTTAAATCCTTGTTCATGGCAATCACAAGGTAGGATGTCTGTTGCACAGTCTCATTTAGAAATATCATCTGCTGAGGAATGAGGCATGCTCTAAATAGCGCTCTGTTTCCTGGACTTGCAAGTCAATAGAACCTAGACTGATTTTAAGTCTTTAGTGCCTGTCCATAAGTAGAAACCCTTTTCAGGCAGTTGGGTAATAAAGGAAGCAGAGTAAATCTGTTTTGTGTTAGTCAACATATTTTTCTGTGCAGGTGTAGATGCAACCTTATAGTAATATGAGATCAGGTCTCAAATATTAAACTCTGAAAAATAAGACATTTTTTGTGCAAACATTTTCGAACTACTTTTCGGAGGTGTTGGGCAATGTCCCCTTTGGTGATATGTGAAAATATTTCTAGGGTTACTAGATTTGTGTTGAAAATGATGACCATAATGTTGATAACAGTACATTGTGTTAAAGTCTGATGTGTCTTCTAACATTTCATTGCTAGAAAATACTGCAGATTGTTCTAAATCAGACAACATATTATTCACAGTTTCAAAATCCCAATCATCGGAAAATGTACTGGAGGTAATTATATCATTTAAGTACATTTTAAATAAATGTGGTATTTTTAAAAGTTCTGCCTGTCCAAATATATCATAATCAACCTTGTCCCATACTACACTATCGGGTATAGGAACTGCTGTTATGTTCACTGATGACAAGGCTCTTTGTTCACGATGTGATGAAACATGAGGTTTTCAGGAGCAAGATCACTTTTGATGCTGCAGAGCTTGGCGAAGGTAAGTTCCATTAACAAGTAAGCAGAAGACAGCCACTAAGCCTAACCAGAAGAGAAAGAAATGTATCCCGGTGCTTATCCAAAGTTCTATCCAAGGTGACACCAGGTAAGTCTGTTTAAGAAAAATGTAGAAGTCTTTGATTTGTTGTTTTTGAGAATTGGGGCTGGCGTTGTTTCAGGTTCACTTGAATCCTACGAAAAGGTATCAAAGTCGATGTAGTAGCCAGATGCAGTTCGATCTATTTTTGGTAGCTCAGCAGGTCTTGTTGAACTTGTAGATGGTGCTTGTTGAGGCATATTCAGTGTTAAGTTGAATTTAAATATGTCTTCCTTCTTGATTTTGTATTCCTTGTTCAAGGGGAACAAGTTCCATGGCATTGTTGCTTGGTCCATCATTCCGTATGGGTGGCTCTTTAAAGGTGATGAGCCTTTCCGTTTGAACTTCCTGTATGGTAGCGAGAGGAGTGGGTTCGCTACACAGGAGCCCATAAGGCCTATTATTCAGTATCGGCCACATAGTGTGGTTTTATAAGATAAATGGAGACAAATCTTTTCTCCTTTATTCCATAAGATGCGGCAGAAGTACAGTTCTTGTTTCATCAACTGCCAGGACAGGTACAGGACACTGCCACTGCCAGGACTCACTTCACGTTGGGGGACCCCAAGCCCCAGGATCCATTGTTCTCCCAGGTGGGAGGAGCATGCTTCCTGTCATGTGCTTGAAAAGCGCCACATACCCCCGCAGCGTGGGACGCTGCCACTGCCAGGACTCACTTCATGTTGGGAGACTCCAAGACCCAGGATCCCTTGCTCTCCCAGGAGGGAGGAGCGTGCCTGCCGTCGTGCACTTGAAAAGCACCAACAAACCCCCTCAGCGCGGGCCGTGCCCAGGTGAAGCCCAGACCAAGGGCAGGCTTGTCCTTGCGTGTCATCGCCAGGAAGAGGCAGGGCAGAACCACCCCCTTTCATCTGGCTCCCGGTCCTTGGACTTTAGTACGACTTAGCTTGGACACGCACTGACTATTGTGATATTGATCAGGTACTGTTTAAACCTGCTGTTCCCCTGTTAAGCAGGGACCCTAAATACGGTACCTATTGTTTGAATTCACTTCTGGCTTGCGTACAAGGGTATTTAGATTGTCATCTGATTATTGCTACTGCTGAGCACCTGTACATATCTAGTAAGGCTGGATTATTTCTAGTTGTTAATAACTTGAAGCCCAGAAGGATGAGAAAAGAAAAACCATGGAGGGTAGTGGGGAAGGAACTAGGAAAGGATAACAAGGGGAAGAAGGCCAGGAATAGAGAGAAACATTCAGGAAGTAATTGTGTTTTAGATCAGATAGATACCCTCATTAGTGAATGTGAGGGTATTTTAGAGGGCAAATCATCAATGCAGCCTGATAGTGCTAAATCTTCCCATTGTCCCACCCAATTTTCCAACCATAGCCCGAGCTGCCAGCCAGCTACCCCAGCCATGTTTCATAAACCAGCAAGAAAAGGGGGTCCCGTACTTTATAGGGAGGAAAAAACAGACACAGTGAGGGTTTGTGAGGCTCCTAATAAGTCCCCAGGCAGCAATTTCCAACAGTTGGGACCTGTTATCTCTTGCTCTAACAGGTTTTCACCTCTGGCGGATCCGCTCAAGGGTGATAGGGAGGATAGGCTGCAGCACTCCCTTCACTCTCTGCCTCCCCGGCTCCCTCAGACTCCTAGTACACAGTTAGGTTGAAGTTCCAATACTGAATCCCAGGAAATACACCGTCTTAATAATGCTCTTAGACTAGAAGTAGAGACTATGCGAACAATGATTGAGGGCCTTACTTTCATGGTCAACCTTTTATTGCAAAAGGATTCTTCACGTTCTGAGAGCATTTATTCTAAGACAAGACAGCCACCGCAATCTTGCCAGGCAAATTATTTAGAACCCGAGACAGGTACTCTTGACAAGGGCTCCTGTCATAAGGCTTCCACCCAGCCCTTTCCTGCTGCCACATCTCATATGTTAGTGCCTGCTCTCATGTGGACAAAGTGTCCAGTCGATTAAAGTATAAGCTCAGCACAGATGCAGGCATTTCCAACCTGTAGCAGACATCCTTCTTTACCTTTGGTACATTATTCTCTGCATAGCCTACAACAACGATCGGCTGACTTGACTAGTTCCAACTTGTCCCAAGCTCCTAAAATCTATATGGTTAACGTACCCAGGTATGATACCAGAAGCGGCACTGAAAACGCAGACTCCCTGACTAACAAAGTCATCCATTGGATTCACCATGTTAGGGACTGCCGCTCAGTTATTCGGGAAGATATTACCAGGGCACAGACTCATCTCCCGAGCCAAACATTAGATTGTATTGAGCTTAAGGTGAAGGGGCCTGACCTTGCTGAAAATCTCCTTGCCCTGGAATTCCACACTTGCCCTCCAGAAAGCTCTTCCATCCAGTTCAGGCGGTTTCCATCTAGTAGTCCCTGTTGGCGAACCGCTGGGCAACCGCCTCATTGTCTAGCTGCATGTTCTTAACTGGAGGCTAACAACTGATTGCAGAGTAAGCTCCAAAACCACCTGGGATCTTATGTTGTTTCTCCAATTTGCAGGGAAACCCTTCTCATACCCCCTCTAATAGCCAGCTTCAGTGTATAACCCCTGACCAGGCACCTAGGAACATATCGACAACACCTCTTTCGCCTGTAGGGATGTGGGTTTCAAGCGGTGAATCATCTAATACTCCCAATTGGAAAAGGCTAGGCTTCCATACTTCATCTGGGATATCTGTGATATCTTGGAATATAGCTGGGTTGAGGTCAAAGGTCACATCTCCCGATTAGCACACCTTTATTGAATATTTTGACATCTGTCTTTTTCAGGAAACCTGACTGGTGGATCCCCTCCACCGCATAGGCTACTTAAATTACCATATTCCAGCTAATAGTAGGGGAAAAGGTCGACTTTCAGGGGCTCTATCAATCTGGGTCCGCCAAGCGATTGGCTGTGATATCCAGACACTCCAGAATCAAAGTAAGGATATTCTTACAATCAGGTTGAAGTGGGGTCAGCAAGATGTAGTTGACATTTATAATGTCTATGCAAGAGGATCAAAGGGGAAAAAGTCAGAAGTTTTAGTGGCTCTCGACGATTTATTAGACCGGTACTCTGGGGGTTCTAACGGCCTAATCGTTGGTGACCTTAATGTGTCTTTTGAACCTCTTACAAACAAGACATTTGATCTCACTGCTGAGGAAGATGCTCAGTGGGGCATCTCAAAACTATAATTAGCACCCATAAAAAAATGGTTGGATGTAGCTGTTCAAATAAATGTTATTTGCCTGGAGAAAGGCCTACGGGCGGCAAATGGAAGATCCCCATCTGATAGACATGGGGCTGGCACATTTAATAATGGTCACAGTGCTAGCCGCATAGACTATTTACTGACCAACTTGCAACTATGGCACACTCTTAGGGGTATGGTTATGAGAGAGCAGTTAGAGAGCGACCACAACCCCCTATGTGCAACCTTTGATTTATTGCCACAGAGAGAACTCACTCAGCCAGGCAGCGAATTGCTAACTCTCAATGTGGTTCCCGCAAATGACATGAGACTACTAAAATGGGTTAACATATTTGAGAAACCTGATGTTCTAGCTAATATTTCCATGGACATTGACGGTGCGATAGCTGAGCTATAGGAGTGTGTGGCTAATCCTGTGATTTCCGAGTCCATAATTGGCACCCATGATAAGTAATTTGCCCAGCTAAGCACTTATTTCGTTAGGCAAAGTAAGACTAGGGGCACTCAATCAAAGAAAGCTTGCCAGTAGTTTAGTGAAGACTGTAAACTGGCGCGCAGATCCCTAGGGGATGCGATTACAGAAGGGGACCCCGGCAGAGTATGTTTTTTAGGCAAATTTACAGGACAGCCCAGGAAAGGCCAAGAAAGCATGGGATTTTGAATAGATTGCAGGACCTCAGACTGGCATGTGCAAGCAAAAGTTCTAAGCAGTTCTGGAATATAGTAAAGTGGGACAGGGGTGGCAAGCAATCACAGCCGCAAAATCACGTAACCCAGGACCAATGGGTCATCCATTTTAAAACCCCAATATGCCCATAGCATAGATGAAAGTGAGGTGGAGGAGCAAACACATTTGCACTATCAAGGCACAGTTTTTAATGAGGCTGATGTCAGCCTAGCCCTGGCAGCAGTAATGGGAGGAAAATCACCGGGCCCAGACGGTAACCTGGTCTTTATGACAAGACCAAATGGTGCAGGTATATAGTGCTGGTGGCTAATGCAATTGCCCAGGGTGCACCAGTGCCAGATTCTTGGAAATTAGTTGAGATTATCCCTGTCATTAAAAAAGAGGACAAATCTCACCGCGGAAACTATAGGCCTATCAGCCTAATAGACTCCCTGCAAAAGATAATGGGGCGGTTAGTTTTAAACAAGGTGCAGGATTGGTTAGACGAGCAGGGCATCTTATCCCCACTGCAGGCTGGCTTTCGGGCACATACCGGTACTATTCACCAAGTATTTAGTTTAATCTTGCGAAACTGGAAGACAGTGGTCCTGGACAAGGGCATCATGTATGCTGCCTTAGTGGAACTCAAGTCAGGTTTTGACCTTGTTTCCCGTAGCAAATTATGAGTAGTGCTGCAAGAGATGGGGATGTCCCCCGAACTATTAACCTTCATTGCCAGACTTCATAAGGGTAACTATGCCCAAATTAGTTGGGGCTCACAGGGTAATGTTACAAATCACGTTCCCATAGAGAAAGGTGTGCGCCAAGGTTGCGTAATGGCACCCACACTATTTTCTCTGTTTATCAACAGGATTTCTAAATTTTTGGAGTCTACTCCAACTGACAACCCAGCTCTAGCGGGGGTTAAAATACCTATTTTAATGTTAGCGGATGACACGTTAATTATCTCAAAATCGCAGAGAGGTCTCCAGCGAGCTCTCCTACTTTTTGAGGAGTTTTGTCACTTACGGGGCCTGGAAATTAACTTGTCAAAAACAAAATGTATGTCTTTGAACCCTCATAGAGCATTTAGAGGAGGCATAGTGTTGAATAAGCGGCCCTTAGAAAAAGTCACAGACTTTACATATTTGGGGGTCATTGTGCAGAGGGACATGTCTTCTTGGCATGTTGTTTAAGGCCCTCTGAACCCCATATAAGTGATTGACCCAACTACCACCCGCACCTAATACTCTAGCTGTTAATGATTGCTTTAAGTCTCTTTTTTTCCTCTCAACGATCAAATTTCCTTCGGGATGGTACGGAGAGGAGTACCGCAATGTACACCCAAACCTCCCATGGCCTACTTGTAAGCCATAGAGCTAAACTCGGGGCCACAGTCAGAATGTCATGTGCCAATTATGTAAGTCCCTATAAAGACTTGCAAATCTTTGATAACAGTTCGAGCGATAGCCGAACGCTGAGGCCATACCCATAGGAATCTCAAGCAGGAATCCAATGCAACCATTATGTACTTGTAGGCCCCATCAGATTGTAAGGGGCCGCAGTAGTCCAAATAGACACATGCGAGAGGTCTGTCTGATATTAGCAATGGTGTCTGCGCTGGACACGTTATGGTGGAGCCCTTCATCTGTTGACAGAGGTCGCACTTTAAGACATAAACTTTGATCTGCTTTGTTACCCTTGCACACCAATAGCTTTATTTCAATAAAGGAACAGTTGCCGTAACTCCTGCGTGTGCAGACCCCAAACCCTCGCCTGCAGCTAATATTAAGCCTAATCTGCGATCCATGTTTGGTATTACTCTATCCCCACCCCCCCCTTCAGGAATCTGAGCAAATGGAACATTGTTTGCATCTAACTTGAAGAAGTTCTTGAGTGGAAAACCTTTTGGAATTGCTTTGTTGTCTGTGCATGAAGCAATGACAGCTACCATTATCTGTCATCTAGTCTCGTTTTCGAACGAGTGATTGCAGCTATGGACGCAGTTCGTACTGCCCCCTTCGCAGCTTCATCAGCAAATTAATTCCCTTCAACGTGAACGCCATCATGTTGATGACTCACCGTGTGTATCACGTGAGCTCTTGGTAGTTCGAGTTTCAACTCAGCTACCTGTTCCCATAGATTTTGTGCTTAATCGTGCCACCTTTTGAGTCTTTAAACCCATTTTGTCCCAAATATTGAAGATATTCATTGTATGTCTGGACACAGTAAAAAGAATCGCACACTAATGGTGTGGGGCATTCTTGATCAATATTAACCAGTGCCAGTCAAAGAGCTTTCAGTTGTGCTAACTGAGCCCTACAGTCTCCTAGAGACTGCGTCTTTGTACAGCTTGGATGGAACTTACCATCTCACATACGACTTTTACAATCACACATGTGGTGCTAATTGTTGTTGTTTACTTCCTATGGCCGGTTGTGCAGATCCGTCAGAGTAAATTATGTATTCATACTGATCTAGGAGCATTATTTCATTATTTCATTTGGGAGTGGATATTCTTGTTCATATTGCAGAAATGCTTCTGTTTTCAGATTTGGATCATATCTGTATTCTACGTCCGATGAGTGAATTAGTCTACTAAATCCATCTCAGATGTAACGCTTTAGCGTTCGGAACGCTTGCCTTTGTAGCAGCCTCTGAGGCTGGTACTAGAGTCATGACAATTATTTGTTTCCCCTGAGATAGTGCTCTTTCTCTCACTACAGCAGTCAGTACTGCTGTCAGAATTGTTTCCGTGGCTGCGAAACACATCTCAGCATCTTTGTACAAATGTGATTTGTAAGCAATGGGTGGTGGTGGTGGCTTAGAAATTTTCGGTGAGTGTCAGAGAGCCATGCAAGAGCTACGTCCTGAAGGTAGTGATTGATTTCGTCTGCTGTAGTGTTTGTACGTTTGTCATAGAGCTGTGAGTAATAGTTCTTGAAGCAGTTTGATATGGATGTAGTGTTGTATAACATTTGATCTGCGTCATCCCTAATCTGCATTATGTATGATGTCGTGAGCGAAGGTCTAATCTTACTTGACAAAGCTTGTCCTGGCCTTCCATCCTCCCCGTAGTGACGCTCTGTGTATCATCTTGATTTGTATTTTATATCATCCGCAGGATATTTCTGGTAGTCGTCCATCCTGTCCCTGATTCTTGCCAGTAAAGTTGGATTATGTGTCTGTGTGTGTTCTGCTTCCAGCGTACTGGTGTCCCTTTCTATTATATTTATTTGCTGTTGGATATCCTTCAGGATCCCAGCATGCTTGGTAAAGCAGTGACTTCGAATTGTTACCTTGAAAGCGTCCCAGAATGTCCCCGCACTGTCTACAGATCCAGAGTTTAGTTCAAAGTAGTCTACTATTGCCTGTCAGAGCTCACTTTGGAATACCTGATCTAATATGGCGCCTCCCTGTAATCTCCATGTGAAATGCCAAGGTATGTGAGTGGGGATGTCCATCGTGAGGCTAACCGGAGAGTGGTCTGATAATGTCTTAGGTAGGAGTTTGATCGTCCGTGTCCACGTGCATACTTCTGCCATAAGCAGCCAGTAGTCTATTCGGGACCACGTATTGTGCGTTGTAGATGTGCATGTTCCCTCCCTACAGCTCTTGTTTCTCATCCTCCATATATTGGTCATTCCCCATGTTGCCATATCACCTTTTAGGGCTTTGGCCGCTTGTTTGCCATATTGCTCATTACCCGTCGACCTGTCAAGTGCTGGGTCTAGACATGTATTGAAATCACCTCCCCATAGTATTGGTGCGCTCGGGAATTCCCTAAGTTTAGCCCATATCTCAGCATAGAACCCAGGATCATCTGTATTTGGGCCATATGATGGGAGTATCGTAAGCACAGTGCCTCCAAAAATTGCCCTGCACCATAACATAATGCCCTTGGTCATCGTTCATTGTGTGGATTAGCTGGAATGGGGTACCTCGTCTAATTAATAGTAGAACCCCTCTAGCATACGTAGAAGTATGATGATGCCATGCGGTATGAAGCTCATCTGGTGCCCACCTGCGTTTCAGTTATAGAGGTAAGGTGTGTTTCTTGTATACACGCCATGTCATTGCCGTGTCTGTCAAAATATGCAAGTACTTTACGTATTTTCTGTGGGTTTTGAAACCCACGAACATTCCATGTTAGGAACATCAGTTTTTGAGTAATCGTGCCAGTATCAGCATTGTTCGCATATAACTGCTTGGGGTTATCGTGTTTCTCATATGCCATATGTGTAAAGCAATAGATGTGTGAAGCGCTTCTTTTTGTCGACCAGACATTTTCTACCTTCCCCCGCCCCCACCACCTCCGCCCTATCCCCTGTGGCGGAGCATTTCCCCATTCGGCTAACCATGAAAATACCAACAGAAAAGAAAAAACCCTTACACTGAGTTAGTGTGGTATACACATAAGGGCAAGGGCTGCCAACCCGTTTTTTGTGAGCTGTTCCCACATGGGCAAATGTCCCGCAAAGCATATACATCAAAACTAAGCATAGCATATTGCAGTTATAAAAAGTGCGCAAGGTGAGTTGTGAATAGTAATACAATGTCTCTGAAAGTTAGTGAAGTTCAAACCAATGCAAGTTCAATACACAATACAGCATTACACTGGGTTGTTTAAGGTGTAGGGGGCGCATGGTCATCCGGATTTCGTCCTGCTGCCATCTGTGAGCTCTGCATTCCAATGAACACCTAGGGTTTTTTGTTGTGCTGTGGTTCGTAGCTAGTATCTTGTAGCCCACCACCTTCTGAACTGCAATAGTAGCACCCATCTCCGGCGGCAGTGTTCATTATTCGTCTACTCCTTGCCACCCTGACCATTCCATATCGTTCAAACCGGCTGGGGTGATCGCTAACCTTTGCAGTGTCTTATTACTCGACGTCTGAAGTTGTAGGCTGTTCTTCCTGGTCCCCTCGTGGGGATCTCCGTCTTGATCTTGAGTGTTCTTTCTTTTGTATAACTTCCCCTCGTCTGTGATCCTGAGCCTTGCCAGGTACAGCATTATGTAAAGTATATTTAGGTCTCTCAGTTTTTGTTTCACCTGACCAAACTTCTTTCTTGCCTCCTGTACAGATACTGTAAAGTCAGGGTAAATTGATATATCCATACCTTCATGAGTCAGCTTCTCCAACTCTCTGGCCTTCCGGAGCGCTGCGTCTCAGTGTCTGCAGTTTAAGATCCCCACTATAATCGGCCTTGGTGAAAAGCCAGTTTGTGGTTTTGGCGCCAAGGATCTGTGCGCCCCTTTGGACAATAAATATCAAAAGTGCCCCGCCCCAGCATTGCGATGAGCAATTGTTCCACAAACCGCTCCATAGGGCCCGTTTTTGTTGTCTCTGATATGCCCATCACGCGGATGTTATTTCTGCGGGGCCCCGCTTCCAAATTTCTGCTTTTGCTGATAGAGCCGCTATTTGTTTGTACATCTTCATCTGCTTTGCATCCATTTGCACCTGAGCATCCTCAGCTGCGGAGATTCTGCGCTCGGCCATGTACAGCCTTTCTGTATCCTTGTCCAGGCGCTCTGACATCCTGTCTACCCGAAATGTGAGAGAGTCAAGTTTCCCATCTATATTAGTGAGAGCAGTCTATATCGTAGTGAACATGGCTTGCACTTCGACATTTGTTACTCCACTAGTGGCTCCACCTGTTGATGTGGTTGCTCTTCCGTTCCTCAGACCATTTGTTTTTTGGTATGTTCTAACGTTATTTTGGGCTGGGTCCTATCGGTCTTACCCATGTTCACGGCTTTCGGCAAGCTTCCGCGTCCGCTTCCTCTGGAATGTGTGATACCTGGTACGGGTATGTCGTACGTAATGTAATGTAATATAATAGGTTTTTCTATAGCGCAGTTTGCACTCCATGGAGCATCTTAGTGCTTTGAGAAAAGATTGCAGAATCAGGTAAGGGCCTAGCTGGGAAAAAGGGACTGCTATATCAGATTAGTGATTTGCACATAGTGCTTGATAGATTAAATATCCAGGTTTTGAGGGCCTTTCTGAAGTCTGTTTCTCTTTCTATTTGGCGCAGGGGCGGCGGAAGAATGTTCCAGGCCTTAGACCCCAGAACTGCCAGGGCCTTTCCTCCTCTGGTTTTTAATTTGAAGTTGGGAATGGTCAGGAGGTTGGCTTTTTGAGATCTGAGATTGCGCAGGGGAGAATAGTGTTTAAACATCCTCCGGATGTAGCTGGGTCCTTTCCCATGAAAGGCCCTAAAGGTTATTAGAAGGACTTTGAAAAGGACCCGTTTCTGGATCGGCAGCCAGTGTAGTATATCCATTGCTGCTGTGGCTGAAGTTCTTCTGTTCCAGCCCAACACCAGTCTTGCCGTGGCATTTTGTACCATTTGTAATTTATGACATATTATTTTATTTGCATATAGGTTATTGCAGTAGTCGAGGCGAGATGTTATAAGTGCTACTGCAGCCATTTTCCGTGCCTGAAATGGTATATGGTCAGTTTTGACTCCCAATCAGCCCTCTATGTTGACATTTCAGTATCTGGAGACCAAAATAGCCCCAACTTGCGAACAATACTGGAATTTGATCACAAAACCCTTGGACAGAAAGCTGTATTTCCAGTTCAGAGTTGGTTGCCTACCTCTAAATGCTTTCACTTTAAAATGGTCACCCAGTAACGTTAATACGTGTTGCCATTGCAAGGTCTATTCTGAGGACATTCCACATTTTTGGTTTGTATACCCCCTTTATGCCGCACCAAGAAGTAGATGGTTAAAACCAGTGTGCAAGAATCTGGGGATAAGAAGATACCAAGAAGCACTTGGGTTGGGCATGGATTATTCGCACCCGCACTTTAACTTCAATGAAATATGATTGATGAACAGTATTATGTTTTTAGCTGGTTTTATTATCATGTGAACTAGGTATAGTGACTCTGTATTTTTAGCTGTAAAATCTTCTTTTTAAAGTATGAATTCGCCAGCATTCTGTATTTAATGTGTATTTTAAACTGATTGTAACTTAGTATAGTATTTATTCATGTTTAGATTAGGGTGAAAATGCTTTTATGACAATGCTGTCGAATAAAGCTTTGAAACTTAAAACTTGGTATAAGGTCAAAAAAATGTCTAAGTATTTTAATGAGGCCGAAACATGTTCTGGCCACCGCTACTGCCTGGTTTGTAAAAGTCAGCGAAGAGTCAAATCTAATCCCTAAATTCCAGGCTGACGTGACGGTGTTAGGGGGGCCATCCACATCCTCCGGCCACCATAGGGAGGGGTTAAACAGATTCTCTTTTCCAAAAGGCAGGATCTCTGTCTTCCCTGTAATGCATTTAAGATGGTTTGCGCTCATCCATTGGAATGTGGCTTTGAGGCAGCGCTTAAGCTTCCTTTCAGCTCCTCCGGTGTCGTCCTCCATCACCAAGATGAGTTGCATATCATCCGCATATGATATGGTGGAGAGGTCATAGGATGATATAAGTGCAATCGGGGGGGCCAGGTATAGGTTAAAGAGTGTCGGGCTCAGACACGAGCCCTGAGGCACTCTCGAAGTAAGCGGTTTTTCTTCGGATCTGAACCGGCCTAAGGTCACCGTTTGGCGCCTTTAGGATAAAAAACATTTTAGCCACCCTAATGCCCTCCCAGCTATCCCTGCTGTGGCTAGTCGGTCCACCAAGATGGTATGTGAGACCGTATCAAATGCCGCGGACAGGTCTAGAAGCACCAAAACCATCTTTTTTCCCCGGTCCATTGCGGTCCTTAAAGTTTCAGAGGTGAATATCAGGGATGATTCAGTTGAATGCTGGGACCTAAAGCCTGCTTGATTAGGGTGCCATGTGTTATTGGTTTCCAGGAATGTAGTGAGCTGCCTATTCACAAATTGTTCGGTTAATTTACAGAGGGTTGGGAGCAGAGAAATGGGTCGCAAATTAGTCAAAGTGGTTGGGTCTGCAAGTTGTTTTTTTCTGCAGAGGCTTCACTGCTGCAAGTTTCCATTCCTCAGGCACTAGGCCAAGGCTAAGTGAGGAGTTAATGATGGTGTTTATAATGGGATTAACAATATTTATCATAGTGTGGAGGACATATGGGGGGGCAGGGGTCAAAGGGGGAGCCTGATTTGATCTTTAAGATTTCTGCCCGAGAGTCCTCTAAACTGACCAAGGAAAAAGTGGACAATAAGTTGATAGTGGCTATGGGGCCTGTATGTACTGATTCTTTATAGGTCAGTGGATGGAGGAAGTCTTTTGTGAGTGCTTTGATTTTTCAGTTGGTGGTTCTGTGTCTGTTATTTCCCCTTTTTGTGGGGTTACGGGACGTTATGCCATCAGCTCAGCCTTCACTCGCGTCTTGCAGGCAGTGGTATCTGGCCCGAGGCTTTTTGGGAAACGCTGCTAGTTGGCAAGTAGTGCAGTCTTGTATACCTTTCACACTGTCCCCTGCTAAGACTGCTATTCCCGGGGCTCTGGCAGGTCGAGGATGTCCAGTTAATCAGGAGCTATTTGGCATCATTCAGTGCTGCACTGGACGGCTTAGGGAGTCTGGGCTCTCAATCACGTGCGTCCTAGCACAGAAGCGGGTCTGTGGTGGTTGCACATGGGATTCACGACGTGCTGTAGGGCACTTTAATCCAAGCGCTTCAGTTGATCGGGGGTGTTAGGTGCCCCGCTTGAGCTCCGTTACTTCCAGCTAATGGTCTCTGGTATTACAGCTCCGGGCAGGCTCAGGTGGATCTTCTTGTCTGTGGGGCCTAAGGCCACCAGTTAGTTCAAGGCAGATGGCGCTTCTCTCTGTATTACGTAGTAGTACGCAGTGCTCGCAGCTCTTTATGGTGCCAGGTAATCGTTAATTTCAAGGGCCTTTCTCCCGGGGGGGGGGCAGCGCTCACCTCCCGTTCATGCCCGACATGTCCCAGCCGCCCAGCCCACTGTGCTGTTGTCTCTTCTAAGGGTCGTAAGTGGCGAAGAGCGCATCAGCTGCCCCGTAGCTGGAGGCGGTCGTGGTTTCTTTTTCGCCGCGTGTATCGAGCGATAGTTTGATCCCCCCAGCAGCGGAATCTAGTGGGCGCTGGCTCGCGGGGCTCACCTCCTCACTGCTGCGGCGATCATCAGGGTCTTCAGACCGGCTCTTCTGGCTGCACCGGGCAAAGGAGGTGTTCAAAGCCGCAGTGTGTGCTCTGCGTCGCAGCTCCTCTCTTCACTCCAGGCCGCTGCCGCAGTTTCGCGGCTGGGCCTGGGGATTCCGGTCCGCGTGGTTGTCTGCAAAAGTGACCAGGATCATTGATTTCTGGCACAAACGGGCACCTGTCGGCTTGCTGTCACCAGGTGCACCTATTACAATCGATCAAGCCTCGATGTACAAGATTTTTTAAAGATTAATGAGGGCTTCAGCAAGGAGCTCGCCTAAAACAGGGTCATCTCACTGCATGGCAAGCTCCGCCCTCCCATCCGGAGTACTATCTCATGTAAGCTATGTGGGATGCTTACCCTAGTATCAGGCGTTTCCACTGTGATATGTTCACTCAACTCCGCTATCACCAGAAATTCCATCAGCTTCTGGCGAGCTATTGTTACTTCTGCTGCGCTGTCTAGCATCGTCAGAGCCCACTCCCTGTTCAGTAGTTGAGTCCTCAGAATTCTGGGCATGTCTGATCTTGAGACCTTCTACTTTCTTCTTTTTGAATTGAGGTTTAGGTTTTTGTTTTTCTTCTTTCTTAGGTGCGTAGTCCGAAGCGCGTTACTTGTCTCTGGAATTTGTACGCTCCTCCTGTCTGTGTTCCGACCTTCCTTCTCTCTTGGAGTTTTTCAAAGAGACCTGAAAGGAATGAGAGGAACGTGTATCAGTGTCCGGATACCTGTCAGGTTTTGTAATGCTGTCCCTATTCCAAAGGTTATACCTCCTTCCAGAGGGCTCCAGTTGAGGAGATCTACCTCTGGATTGAGATCTATTTTCTTTATTCTTTTGCTGTTTGTTATTGTCCCATTTCTTCTTTGAAGAAGCAGGCGCTTGCTTAAAAGAATCCTTTTCAGTGTTCCCCATTAGTTGAGATTTTACTGGTCTAGCTCCCAAAATTATCTAATTCTGCATATGCAGTTTCAATAATTTTATGTAGTTCTGTCTCCTGTTGTAAAGTAGGGAAATCTCTCAGGCGCTGGTGTATTGCCACTGATGCTGCTTCCACTTTAATGTTTGCTCATATAATTGCTGATACCTGAGCAAAGTTATTTAATAACTTCATCCCTAAGTTCAGAGGAGGTTCTGCTCCATACTTGTTCTCTATCTGTCTCAATACGTCTGGTATGACTGCTAATGAAGGGATACCATGAATCCTGGTATATATTGCAGTGAATACTGTACCCCAAGAATATAAATCCTCTATTGGGGGAGCTATCCCCATTGGCAATCAAATTGTTACCATTTTATGCTTTTCGTGTGGACCAGTGTGTGGAAATACTGCCTCAAGCGGTGTTATTTTTTTTAGCTATCCAGAAAGGCATTTGCTTATGTTCAATGGGCAATTTACCCATCACTGTGTGTAATGTTCGTGGTGTAATTTTAGTTGTAGCAGTTTGGACTGGTCTTGCTTGTGTAGCCGATGTTGGCTGAAGTGTGAGTCTTCTTGTTAGAAATGGGGGTCTCTGGTTGGCAGAGGTAGGTACCTTTGTCCAAATGGGGACACTTTTTTCTAGTCAGGGTAAGGGGGATACACTCCTAAAATAACCCCTGCTCACCCCCTTTGTAGCTTGGCATGAGCAGACAGGCTTATCTCGGAGGCAGTGTGTAAAGCATTAGTGAACACATACAGTAACACAGGGAAAACAAAATAGGCACCACACCAGTTTAGAAAAATAAGAATTCTTTCTCTAAACAAGACCAAACGACAAAAATCCACAATATGATTAAAAATAAGACTTTCAAATGGTAGAAATAGTTCAGTTTAATGCAAGTTGTAAATGCAACACTTTTCCAACAAGGTACCTTAGATGCGTCACGCGAAACAAAGAAAAGGGTCGCAGGGAAGGTTCCTTGCTTAGGGGGAGGTGATGTGTCGGTTCCTTACTGCAGCGCAGGGGAGGTAATGCGTCAGTTTCTTACCGGAGAGGAGGGGATGCGTCGGTTTCTTACTGCGTTCCCATTACAATGCAACAAGATGGCGCCTCGATGTGTGGCGACGATACGTTGCAATGTGACAAAATGGCGGCTTGATGTGATGCGACGATCCGGTACGATATGTAATCTTTTGCAGCCGCACGACAGGTGCTGCAACCATCTTCTCGCCGATGCGTCGGGACCCAGTGTGGAGGCGACGCGTTTTTTCCTGGTGGCTTGGAGAGGTGTCGGAACCAAGTGCTTATGTGAAACGCTTCTTCCTCGCGGTTCGGCGATGCATTGGGAATCGGTAAGGATGCAACACGCTTCTCCTCGTTGCATCAATCTTCCAGCTCCCAGCGACAAACAGTCTCTAAGATGTCCTAAACATCAGCAGGCACCTCTTTTGCAGGTTAGAATTCGTAGCAAGGAAATTTAGGGGGGCTAGTGGTGAAGTCTTTGTGTCTCTGAGACTTCAGACAGGAGGCAAGCTCAGATTCAAGCCCTTGGAGATCTTTTCTTCAAGCAGGTGACAAAGCAAACAGCAAAGTCCTTCTTCTCCTTTCCTTGGCTGCAAGCAGCCAATGCAGGCCAACCCCACACAGCAAACAGCACAGGGGCAGTATTCCTCCTCAGCTTATCCGGCTCTTCTCCTTCGCAAAGGTTTCCTCTTGAGTTCTGGGGTCTTGGTCCCCCTTTTTATACACACAAATGCTTTGTTCTCTGAAGGCAGAGAAGTGGCTGTACCCAGTCAAAACTAGTTCTGTCTTCACTGGTGCAGCTTCCTGGCAGAAGGTGGAGACAGCATTGTTGAAAGCAGACCTGGCCCAGGAAGGTGAAAGGAAATCTCCTCCCCCTACTCTAAATTCAACTCAAGTCCCATGCAGCCCAGCCCTGACTCATCAGACTGGCAGAGCCACTGCCCTCTCCCAGCTCCTGTTACTCACAAGCCAGACATGCAATACACAAACATAGCAGAGACATACTGGATGGTTAGGCAAGAAAATGCCTACTTTCTAAAAGTGGTATTTTCAAACCCAGAATGTAAAAATCCCCCTCACTAAAAGATGCACTTTATCATTCTGAGTTCAGGCATACTAAACATTTCATTTTCCTATCTTGTTCCTAGGGCCAGTTATGTTTATAAGATGTTATAAACTAACAGCCCATGTTTAAAATGATTACGCTACTGCGGTTTTTCTACGCAAAATGAATACTTCCCGCTTCCTCGTCAGGTTTTCACCGATATAAACGCAGAGTTGAGATCCCTGTTGTGGCTGGGGAAACAGTCCAGGGTAGCACTGGGAACTGTGCAACAGAATCAGTATAACGGTGGAATTTCCCTGCTTAACATCGAAGCCTATTACTGGGCGGAACACCAAACCCCCATAAATGAATGGTTGCATGCCCCCGGCAATGCATCCCACGTACTGCCTAGAGAGGAGAACTACGGCGTGGCGCACCTGCCTACACTATATATATGGAGGCAAGAGGGAGGCACAACTGCATTCAGCTACCAGGGTTAAGCTGGGGATATGGGAGTGGGCGACTAGGACAATAGGCTGGACGCGTGTAACGACGAAAAAAACAACAATATGGCACTGCACTTGGCTGAAGGAGCTGCACAAGCTGCGTGGGTTCAAGAGATGGGACGACATTGGTATCACCATACTGGTGGACCTGATGAAGAGAGGGGAACTAAAGTCCTTCCAAGGTTTGAGGGCAGAATTTGGGCTGCACCACACACAGTATTTTAGATATGCGCAGCTGCAACACGCGTGGCAGGTGGAGGAGGCTCTGGTGGGGCCCTTACCAGAGTATGCACCACTGGAGGGGCGACTGTTGCAGGAGCATATCCTGTGCAAGGCAGTTTCCCTGACATATAAAACATTGATCAGTAATATACCGGATGGGCTGGTAAAACTCAGAGAATCATGGGAGCAAGATGTGGGGGATATGGAAACGGTGGATTGGGACACAGCCCTGATGCACCCGAGGGAAGTTGCCGTCAAGTCCTGCCTACAGCTTATCCAGTATAAAATCTTGCACAGGGTATATTACGACAGGGTACGCCTACACCGCATAGGGTGGGCTAGCGACACACAGTGCCTCAGATGTGGTCAGGAGAGGGGCGACTATTACCACATTATTTCGATGTGCCCCGTCATACATACATATTGGGCGGCGGTCCTGAGGCAATTGGGGGAGGTTCTAGAAGTCACCCTACCGCTAGATTCCAAATTGGTGCTGCTAGGCAAAACAAATGATATTGACCTAAGCCGCCCACTCCTGATCTTTATAGTTCTGGCTATGGTGGTAGCTAAGAGGGATGTGGCGAGGGCGTGGGGGGCCTTTACCCCACCACGGTTGGATGAGTAGAGGAGGGTCAATCAATCAATCAATCAATCAATCAAAGACATTTATAGAGCGCACTACTTACCCGTAGGGTCTCAAGGCGCTGGGGGGAGGGGGGTGCCGCTACTGCTCGAACAGCCAGGTCTTCAGCTTCTTCCTGAAGGAGAGGTGGTCTTGGGTCAGGCGCAGGTCGGTCGGGAGGGAGTTCCAGGTCTTGGCGGCCAGGTAGGAGAAGGACCTTCCTCCTGTAGTCGCTCTTCGGATGCGGGGGACGGCGGCGAGGGCGTGGTTGGCGGATCGGAGGTGGCGTTTGGGAGCGTAGAAGTTGATTCGGTTGTTGAGGTAGCTTGGGCCTTGGTCGTGTAGGGCTTTGTGTGCGTGGGTGAGGAGGCGGAAGGTGATTCTTTTGTTGACGGGCAGCCAATGCAGGTCTCTCAGATGTCCGAAGATGTGGCTGGTTCGTGGGATGTCAAGGATGCGTTCTGGATCCGCTGGAGTCTCTTCTGGAGCTTGGTGGTGGTACCGGCGTAGAGGGCGTTGCCGTAGTCCAGTCGACTGGTGACGAGGGCCTGGGTGACGGTCTTCCTGGTCTCGGTGGGGATCCACCAGAAGATCTTCCGTAGCATGCGTAGGATGTTTAAGCACGCCGAGGAGACGTTGTTGACTTGCCTGGCCATGGAGAGGGAGGAGTCCAGGATGAAGCCCAGGTTGCGTGCGTGGTCTGTCGGTTTGGGTGCGGTGCCCAGGGCGGGAGGCCACCAGGAGTCGTCCCAGGCGGAGGGTGAAGAGCCCAGGATGAGGACCTCCGTCTTGTCTGAGTTCAGTTTCAGGCGGCTGGTCGTCATCCACTCGGCTACCTCTTTCATCCCTTCGTGCAGGTTGGCTCTGGCGGCGGCGGGGTTGTTGGTCAGGGAGAGGATCAGCTGGGTGTCGTCGGCGTAGGAGATTATGCTGAGGTTGTGTTGGCGTGCGATGGCCGCGAGGGGGCTCATGTAGACGTTGAAGAGGGTGGGGCTCAACGAGGATCCTTGAGGGACGCCGCAGATGACTTCGGTGGCCTCTGACTTGTACGGTGGTAGGCGGACTCTCTGTGTTCTTCCGTCGAGGAAGGAGATGATCCATTCCAGAGCCTTCTCCTGGATTCCGACGTTGCTGAGGCGCTGTACTAGGGTGCGGTGGCAGACAGTGTCGAATTCCGCAGAGAGGTCTAGGAGGATGAGGGCCGCTGTTTCTCCGTTGTCCATCAGGGCTCGGATGTCATCGGTGGCGGCGATGAGGGCGGTCTCGGTGCTGTGGTTGGCTCGGAAGCCAGACTGTGAGGGGTCGAGGGATCCATTTGTCTCCAGGAAGGCGGCCAGCTGCTTGTTGACGGTCTTCTCGATGACTTTGGCTGGAAACGGGAGGAGCGAGATGGGGCGATAATTCTTGAGTTCGGTGGGGTCCGCTGTGGGTTTCTTGAGTAGAGCGCTGAGTTCGGCGTGCTTCCAGCTCTCAGGGAAGGTGGCGGTGTCGAAGGATGTGTTGATAATGTCTCGCAGGTGGGGTGCGATGACAGCGTTGTTGAAGACGTGGTGAGGGCAGGGGTCGGTCGGAGATCCGGAGTGGATGGAGTTCATCGTGCGGATGGTGTCTTCGGTGCTGATCGGAGTCCAGGCGTGGAGGGTGGTGGTGGGGGGTGGTTGTTCGGTCGTGGTGTGCGTTGGTTGGTTGTTGAAGCTGTTGTGTATGTCCGCGATCTTGTTGTGGAAGTATGAGGCGAGGGAGTTGCAGAGGTCTTGCGATGGGGTGATGTCGTTGTTTCCTGCGCTGGGGTTGGATAGCTCTTTCACGATGTTGAAGAGTTCCTTGCAGTTGTGTGCGTTGTTGTCCAGCCGGTCCTTGAATGCAGTTTTCTTGGCGGCGCGGATCAGCTGGTGGTGCTTCCGGGTGGCAAGCTTGAGGGTGGTCATGTTGTCCGGTGTTGGTTCCCTTCTCCAGACTTTCTCGAGGTCTCGGCAGTTCTTCTTGGAGCTCTTGAGTTCGTCGGTGAACCATGGGGCTTTCTTGCTTCCGGGTCTGCTGGGCGGGGTCCTCAGCGGGGCGAGCTCGTCCGCGCAGTTGCTGATCCACTTCGTGAGGTTGTCGGCGGCCTGGCTGGGGTTCGCTGAGCTGGCAGGAGGGTGCTGGCTCAGGGAGGTGGCGAGCTGGTCGGCTGTGATCTTGTTCCAGCTTCTGCGGGCAGCCTGTTGCTGGTGGTGGTGGGTCGTCGTTCTTTTGAAGGTGAAGTGGACGCAGCTGTGGTCCGTCCATTGAAGCTATGTGGCGTGGCTGAAGGCGATGTCTGTGCTGGATGAGAAGACTGCGTCGAGTGTGTGTCCGGCGAGGTGGGTGGGGGTGGACACCAGCTGCTTGAGTCCAAGATTGGCGAGGTTGTCGAGCAGGGTGCTGGTGTTGCGGTCGTTGTTGTTCTCCAGGTGGAAGTTGAGGTCCCCCAGGAGGATGTAGTCAGCGGAGGGGAGGGCATGCGGGCTGACGAAGTCGGCGATGTCCTCGCTGAATTGGGTGCGTGGTCCCGGAGGTCGGTAGATCAGGGTGCCTCTGAGGGTGGTCTTCGGGTCGGTGTGGATCTGGAAATGCAGGTGTTCGGCGGTGGTCAGGGTGTTGTTGGTGCTGGTCGTGAGACGGATGGTGTTCCTGTGGATGATGGCGATGCCTCCTCCCATCTGGTTGGCGGTGCGATCCCTCCGGGTAATCTTGTAGCCCTCTGGGATGGCGATGGCGATGGCGATGTCGGGAGCTGAAGAGGCGTTCATCCAGGTCTCCGTGAGGAAGGCAACGTCTGGAGCTGTGGTGTCGAGGAGGTTCCAGAGTTCGATGGCGTGTCTGTGGACGGAGCGGGTGTTGAGCAGGATGCACTTGAGGTGGGTGCTGCAGGTGTTCGACTTGGCGGGTGCTGGTGCGAGGCAGGTCCGGATGCAGGTGAACTTGCAGGTGTGGCAGCTGAAGGGTCCGTGGGTCATAGACCTATACATGGCTGCAGAGAGGGTCACGTACAAGGCAAGGGGGTATCCTAAGAATTCAATAGAGTATGGGGGAAATGGCACAGATACCATGGATTGGATGGAGGATTGTAAACCAGGGAGGGAGGGGTGCTCGGCTGCTTTGGTTGGGAGGCGGGTTTAACTGGGACTGTGTTTTAGTATTTTGGGGCCCTTGGAGAAGCAATGTAAAGCCCGACAGAGAGGAAGACGGGAGTAGGATTTTGCGGGAGGGGGGAGGAGGGCGGGGGGAGGAAGGGTGGTGGCTGATGGTCTTTTGTGACATGCCTTTTGTGTTTATGCACTGTAAAAAGAAAATAAAAATATTTCAAAATAAAATACACTGGTGTGAGAGGGTGGGTCATAGATGCTTTGGAAGATGTCATTACTGATGTCATTAGTGATGTGATCAGTGATGTCACTGACCACTTCATGACTGATATAATATGTGAGGTAATAAGCAGTGCATTGCGGGGCGCAAGTTATTGTTAACTCAGCTAACTATAACGGATGAATTTCTCTGGTTCTGTACAAGTGAAACATCAGCCTAACTGCCGCGTCTCTGTAACCTTTATTTCTTTTCTGTGAATTTCTAAGATTTTTTAAATTCTTATTCCCAACTATAAAGTTTCTGATACCTATGTTTTTTTCAGTGAATTTTTAAGTTTTTTTTAAATACTAATTTCTAACTATAACATCCCTGAAAACAGTTTTTTTCCAGTGTATTTCTATGGATTTTTAACTAACAGTCACGTTTGCAGAGTGGTAGAGAAAGGAGGCTGGGCCTCCAACCAGCGCTCAGAAATTCCGCTGCTTAGGACTTACAGGAGAGCTTCTTGGTCACCAAGAGCCCTCAGGAGCAAATTGGACCTTATCCCCGAACCAGTAGTGCGCCAGGAGGCGAGTTTGAAGAGTGTGGAAAAAGGGGGGCAAGGGCTTGAAGACCTCCTAGCAATCCCACTGTGTGGGACTTACTGGAAGTAACAGTCCGGATAGTTGGCCCCTAAGGACGCCCTTGGGAGGCAACTACCCCTCCTATTACCTCCAGTAAGTCCCACACAGCAGGATTGCTGAGTTCTGATAGCAGACCACACCCCTTTTGTCCACCACTCTGCAAACACACCCCCTGGCGCTCTCTTGGTTGAGGGATGATGTCACCTTTACTCCTGGGGGTCCTTAGGTGCCAATTAGCCTATCTGTTAACTCCAGTAAGCCCCACCCATCAGGATTGCTGAGAGGTGCTCACAGGCCACGCCCTCTTTCTCCACCTCTCTGCAAACGCACCTGCTGGTGCGCTCTTGGTTGGGGTATGAAGTCTCCTTGCCTCTTGAGGGTCCATGAGAGCCACCTAGCCCTCCTGTTACCTCCAGTAAGTCCCACACAGCTGGCCACTCTGCAAACGCGCCACCAGGTGCACTGCTGCTTGTGGGATTAAGTCTACTTTACTCCAAGGGGACCTCATCACCCCACCAGCAGTGCGTCGAAAAACACCTTTGTAGAGTGGTGGGGAAAGGGCCATGGCCTCCAACCACCTGTCAGCATTTCAGCTGTGTGGGGCTTAGTGGAGGAAACAGGTGAGCTACTTGGTCCCTAAGGACCCTCAGCAACAAAGGGAACATCATCCTCCAACAAAGAATGCGCCAGGGGGCACGTTTGCAGAGTAGAGAAGAAAGGGGGTGGAGCCTCCGCACGTTGCCGGCTTCTGTTTTTCTTTTTCATTTTAGGAGTTGGGTTGTGTGGCCTCCGCTTTCACTTACCCTTTTGGGCGCCAGGGACCCCATTCCCCAGGGCCTGACCCATTTAAATAAAAAGAAAAATCACTAATAAAACAGGAGGGGGGCCGTGCGGCCCCCTCCCGAGGCCGATTCCTGCCCCGGGACCTCAATCCCCGGGGCATTGCCACAACATTTATTTTGTTTAAAAAATTGGAAGGAGGCCTCTGCAGCCACCATCGCCGGGCCATTTTCGGGCCCGGGGACCCCATTCCCCAGGGCATGGTCATGTCCTTGGGGACCGCAGGGGGAGCCTCAAGGTCCTGCGGTCCCTGCCAGCTCCCTGCCAGCTCCCTGCTTGCTCCCTGCCTCCTGCGGGAGCCGGCATTGCTTTTGAGCAAAGGGAGCTGCTGACATGCAGCTCCATCTGCTTAAAAGCAATCCTGCTTTGCTTTATAAAAGCGACAGCATCTTTTCTGCTCTCGTTTCCATGAAGCGCTCCAGGACATTGCATGAGTCAGGCCTGGGGGTGGCAGTCCCAAGGGCCATTTTCGGCTCAACGAGGGGGGCACAATTCCCCCCCTCAAACAATTCTAAAGCCCGGGGAGGTGGTGGTATCCAGGGCTGTGTGGGGGGCGGCTTGAGCACCCCCCACTTTTTTTTTTATTATAGCCCCAAAGAGGTGGCGGTCCCCTGGACTCTGTGGGGGGGCTGGAGACGCCCATGCATCTTTTCCATTAAGGCCCAGGGAGGTGGCAGTCCCCAGGGCTGTGGGGGCCGTGCAGCCCGCCGCATTAAACAAAATTAGGCCTGGTGAGGTGGTGGTTCACAGGGCCGTGTGGGAGGGGGGGGGCAGGAGCACCCACCATGCCTTTATATTTAAATGTAAGCCCCGCGGAGGTGGCGGTTCCCGGGGCTCCATGTGGGCCCTGTATTTTTTTGATCATTGCCCCCGGGATCTGGCACAGCCAGGGGTTTCAAGGAAACAAAGCAAGGGTTACCATGCTTCGCGGCAGCACACATGCGCTGTCCCTTTGCGAGTCATGCAGTATTCTGTATGGAGTGGCCACTCTCCGCCCATCTTTTTCATTGGCTTCTGTCTTAAATGCTACCTTCTGATTGGTTTTATGCTTGTTAGTCCCTCCTTATGACGTCCATGTCGTCATTTGTGTCGTTCCAGTGTTGCACAGCACAACGTTCTTCCTGAAATGCTTGTTAACTTTGGCAGCGCAGTGCACCTTGTGTTCAGAGGCCAGAGACGTGCCCCTTGAGGAGCACAGGGCACCTTGCTGCTCAACACATAATAACACACAAATCGTGGCAGCAGTCGTGCAACACTATGTGAGTGCTGCACACGCCGCCATGAATGGAATGCTTGTTTACTTTGGCAGCGCAGTGCACCTTGTGTTCAGAGGTGAGAGACGTGCTCCTTAGAGGTCTTCTTTGCCTCTCCCTCTGAGCACAGGACACCATGCTGCTCAACACAAAATAAGGCACAGATCGTGGGAACAGTTGTGCACTGCTATGTTAGTGCCGCCCACGCCGCCATGAAAAGGAGCAGTCACCTGTTCTGTGAGCGCTGTAGACGCCACCATGTGTGCTCTAGTGCACGCATCGAGCCCAACCCGTCCTTTAGCAGCAAAATAATGTGCAGCCAGTGTGCACCGTTATGTGCACGCCGCCATGAGTGCCCCGGTGCCTGTCCCAGCCCAACCCGCCCATAAGCAGTAATCTGGTGCCTGTTTTTGTTCTTTCCGCCATGTGGGAACTCTATTCATACCATGTATAACATACAGTTCCACTGCTGTTTCCCCAGCCATTTGGCAAGACGGTGAATCTTGTGAGGACAGAAACCATGGCCCTATGTGCCTGTACATGAAGATGGCAGAGAATTGCATATGAAAGCGATGGCATTTATTAAGTAGCGTCTTGTGGGAGGATACACCAAATGGAAGCAGAGCACGCAATAGCTTAATGCACTATATACTGTCTGCTGCTCATTTTTAGGTCTCGTCTACGCAGTGCGCAAGCGCTGCAAAGGAGACCTTTAGCCATTGTTCTGCTGTTTTTCGAAGCACATACGCGTGCTTGTGGCGGCATACACCTTGCGGGAGTGAGCAGCGGCGCACCACCAGCACGAGTATGTATTTTGAAAAACAGCAGACTGCACACACACACCACTCCCAGGCTCACCTCCTGCTCCCCCTCTCTCTCACGTGCATTAACTTCAACTAGCCACTTTGGCTGATGCGGGGCAGCGCTTGTTTATATTATTTTCCCCTCACAACTTTTGCTGCATCGCCGTGCATCCTCCCTGCTCCTCCTCTCCCCTCTGTTTACAAGCACTTCTCTGCCCTTCAGTCTATGTATTACTCAGCACCCACAACCCTGCTTTCTTGCCCTTTTCAGCATTTCCACCCTTCGCCAATGCTCTTCTCTCTCCCCCAATGTGCTGCTCTCTCCCCAATGCGCTGCTCCATCCCCAGACACTACTCCCCTCTTCCTTTATAACTGCTCCTATTATCCCTACCACTGTGTACTGCTCTTGCTCCAAGTATTCCTCTCCTTCGCTCTACTTCTTCACTGCTCCCCTGTAACCAAAGCCTTCCCTGTTTTCTCAGCCTCTTCACTGCTCTCCACCGCCTCTGCACCGCCCCTTCCATAAAGTGCTCTTTGCCCTCTTTTTTGCATTTCTCCACTTCCCTTTTCTGTACTTTTCCCCAGATTCCGCTGGGTAACCACCTACATAGGTTTAATGCCAGCAGCAAGCAAGTCATACAAATGGGTAGCAATGCAGAGATTTGAGAAGGCATATTCAGGGCTAACCTCTACATACAAATCACTCATTGAAACCATCTCATTTGAAGCTCAACTGGAGTACACAAGTTGAGAGAGTCAAGATCTGAAGATTGTCCCCTGCGCCCCTTTTATCCTATGACTAGCTTCTGCAGGGAGAGAGCAGTTTTATAACCTCAATGCAGGAAGATGCCCGTGCTATGATCAACACTCTTGGGACCATATGTATCAAGCAAATTCGCATTCACACAGGCCGAAATTCGCATGCGAATTTGCTAAATGGAATGTATTAAGAAAAACTGGTGCAAAATAAAATAAGGAATCGCAAAATTTGCGATTCCTTATTTTGCAATTGCATTTAAGGAATCGCAAATTTTGCGATTCCTTAACTGCAATGTCACTCTTTGTACGCAACCACTTTTCTGTCACTTTGTTATTTTGTAGTGCTGTCATTAAAGGTAGACTGGAGCCTCCACTGCCCGCACTCCAAATCGATTACGTTTAAAAGTATTCTCAGGGATGGGCATTTGGTTTGATGCCATACCGGAAGCTAAAGTAATTTCTCCCTTGGCAGTGGTTACAGTGCCTAGTGACCTACTTTAAAAGCACTTGTGTTCTTAGTGTCTTGCCTGATGTGTTAAGAGTATTTGGCGGTCACCAGGTAGAGTTGCTTGTTTTGGCTTGCAAAATAACATTGCATTATTCAGTTTGCAATCAACAGAAAGTATTGTAATGAAGTTTGCAATAGAAACAGTATTGTTGAACTGGCAGTTCTTTTTTGTTCCATGTTTGACTTTCACGCTGATGCCAAGTTCTATTCACTTATTACATATAAAAACATTAGAATGTGTTCTGTGTCTGTTGCTCACATGTAACGAGTGAGCATTTTTAGGCTGCATCACATATTCATAATTATATTTTTTGTTACATTTTTTTTCTTGTGGTAATTCATTTAAGATGTTACTTCGCCTAACCATATTTATTATTTAGTTATGATAGCAAGGAGTATGACGTATATTTTCATAAAACATGTGTATTTATTACGAAGGACAGCTCATTACTATAAAATAGGATGGAGAGTGGGGGTAGTGGTGCATGCTCCGTTTTTTGTAACATTTATCAAGGAAACAGCTTCAAGCATTGACAAGGCCAATAGGTCTCGGCTTTGGGACCTTCTACGTGTTTAGTCATGCAACAGTTGATGTTGTATCACCAAGGATATTGTGCTGTATAACTAAACACTTATAGGGTCCCAAAGGCGAGACCTATTGGCTAGGCCAATGCTTGTTTTTTGTTGTTTTTTTATCGCGTGAACTCACCCCGAAGTTATCACGGCGCTTCACATGACCCCCAGTTGCGTTACAGATAGACACGTTCATTTTGCTAGACACGGGGAGATTAAGCTTTACTCCTTCCTCCTTCTGCAAAATAGGGAGAGTTCATTACGCACTACTGTTATTGTGGGAAGGGGTCGGGGCTCAGGAAACAATCCAGGTGGATTACTACATTTTTACAGGCGTGTTTTACCAACTTTTTTCCTCTTGTGGCACTACCTCCAATGAACACCAATGATTCACCTTTTAGTTTTCAGGACGTCCTGTTAGCAGGGCTTTAAATGGGATGAAAAAACTGGGGGGTCTCTCAAAGGGGCGTGGCCACTAATTAGGGGCGTGGCTTTTAAACACTTGCGCTAAAAATCTTTGCTTAGTATAGTGTGCCGTCCAACTTGTATTTTGCTGTTTCTGTCATTGCATCCAGATATGTGATACAATAAGTAACATCATACCTACAACAAGTAAGGACTATTGGCTTTGTCAATGGTTATTAGTTGCATAAGATAAATAAGCTGCAACTATATCTTCTTACATATAATATTGAAAAAGCTTCCAATTAAAGCCCTGGTGACCCCACCACAATGTTGCTGCTCTTGCGTTTCAGAAAGAGAAGGGAAATCCAGAGAGAAAATGACTCTCTCTAAAGGATCTCCCTTCCCCCACAAAGCTCACCTGGCATGACGTCATGCCGTAACTTCACCATTAGTGAGAAGTGAGCAGTGTGGGCAGCGCACATCCATGTGCTTGTCTCGAAACGGGTCTCTATCTGGCTGTTTTGTGCCCTTGCACTTTTTTCCGGACTGCAGTGACAGTAAACTGCTGTCTCTGCAGTCTGGAAAAAAACGGACCGCCTGTGCCAGGGCTCAAAACAGAGCCCGATAGAGACCCGTTTCGAGGCCTCTTTTAAAAAACTCCCGGTGCTCAGACTCCTTGAGACCCGGCCCACTTAAAGCCCTGCCTGTTAACATGCCCATCTGCCAGGATTCTGCACAAAGTACTGTTCCTACACCACTGTTGAGACTGTCTGTCACTTTAAGAAGTTGTTAGCAGAGTAATTTCTTGCTAGCCAAGAAAGGAGCCTTATGTTGTACTGGTTTCTTTCGCTATATGGGCGCATTCATATTTCGAAAAAGCAATTAGCCTGTGCCGCTATGTCCAGTTACGTGTGTCTACCTACGATATCACGGTAAGGGAATAAGGTTGTATCTTTGCATCACTATCATCGCTCCTGCTGTTAAATATTTAACCCGTGAAAATTGCGGCGTCGGACACTAGCTGCTGTCCATGCCTCCTTTTAGTGGATGACATCTTGTCAAAAGGACGGTGTGCTTGTGATGTCTGAAGAGTCATTTTTTTACGATTTGCATCTCCCCTACCTTAAGTATAAACAGTACACGCGCTCTTCCTGCCCAAGGAATCTGAGGTGAGTAAGAAAAAAAAAACGTAGTTGCAATGTCTGTGTCCTAAATGGGAGAGAGCTACAATCAGCACTCAAGTTTCAGCTGTCTGTTTCCAGTAAATACAATTAATGTAAATGATCAACAGCCTTTGCTCCAGGCACCAGCTAATACGACCTTTAGACCGATTCTAACCTTTGAGGCTCAGCATACTCCATCTTTAATAGCTATTGTAATTCTATGGCAGGACCGGAGGCTTCTGATTATGCTTTCTCATTTCTTTACTGCACAAACAGCAGCCAATGAAAGTAAAACTACAATGATAAAAAACAACATTTCCCATGAGGCTTTGAACCACGCCTCCAGTAACAGTAACCAATCACAGTAGTCACAAGCACATAAGGAATAGAGACACTAATCTGGCCTCCTCTTTCTTTGCTGCTCCGCAGCCTAGATAAGTGCTCCTTATTCTTATATGCTTGTATGACTCAAAGTACCTATTTCGCCTCTGGCGTATGCTTTACATATTCTATTTGTGATTGCTATGCATTACTTTGTATGTGATTTCGCTTGGTTTTGCATTTATTGACTGATTACTTCTAACGCGCTGTAGCGCCCCTGTTTGCCAAGTGCTCACGCCGCTGTCAGGCGTTCCTTCTCCTGAGTCTTCGGTGCGGTGCTGTCTGGCCCGCTCCTCTCTCCTGCCCCCCTCCCTCCCTTCCGATCTCGGAGCGCAGCTGTTTCTGCCCGCTCCGTGTCCCTATAGGTCTCGATGGAGCGCGTGTTGCGCTTGTAGGCTTACCTGTCCCTGTTCGCTGCTCGCGGCGCCTGCCGCTGTTCTATCGCAGTCGCGATCTAGCGGGACTTGGCACCCCCCCCCTCGGGGAAGAGGACGCACGCGGGAGCCCGGCCGAGGCCCGGCGTGCGTCTGCAGGGGCTCGCGCATGCAGTGTGCGCGCGCAGCCTCGATTGTGCCATGCATGACGCTTTAGCCCCGGCTGAAAGGGGACTACACGCAGTTTGGCCAGGAGCCGAGGGCCGTCTTTTGATCTAAAAGGGCAGCGTTTTCACCCCATTTAACTACCGGAGGTCTGGTGCATTAACCAGTGACAGAGGAAGCAGGGTAATTTTTGGAAACCCTTTTCACTTGTGATTTGGGGTTGTTTTCCCTCCATTAGTCCTAGATTTGGACTTTATTCTATACTAACCTTGGTATTTCCGGCTCCTGCGCCTGGCACTTACCCTGATTGACGCCCTTGCTTGGGCTGGCAATTCTGCTTCCATCAGGGGATTTGGAGTGGGATTTTACAATCCTTGGTGAAGATGGCAGATACTGAGTACTGCGAAGAGGAGGGTGCTGCGTGCGACTACCAGAGCAATGATGAGTATTATGAGGAGGAGTCTATGGAGGATATCATTGACAAGAAGCTGGACGCCAAGCTTGATAAAGCTCTCTCCTCAGCCCTGCTTCCACTAGCCAAAAAATTGGAGATGTTGGTCCCTGGTAAGCCACTTCCCATTCCTGGACAGGATCACTCACGTCCCCCCCGCCCTCCTAAGAAGGTGGCCCCACGCCCAGTCCTATGAGAAGATTTATAAATCCAAGGAGTCATCCACTGGTGACAAATCCTTACCGCCCGCCCCTTCCCCCCCCCCCCCTGAAAGACACCACTACTGACACTGATACGGACACAGATTCCTCTGACGCTGCTCCTCGCAAGCGCTCTAAGAAACGCAAGCATGCCTCCCCGGCTGTCACCCCTTCCCCCTTCTCCTTTGACCCATCGAACATTGTACACACCAGGTCCTCTGATTGGCTCCCCCCCCCCCGACTGTGGCCGAATACCTGGAAACTCACCTCCGTAAAGGCTTCGATAAAGAGGTGAGAGCCCGCCTTAAATCTGAGTGCCCACGTCCCGACCTGGCCCACAAGGTGGCCGTTACCCCCGACATTGACCCTTCTATGACCACGTTCCTCAAAAAATATAAAAAAGATCCCAAGAAAGGGATTGATCGCGCGCTCAGAGCGATCCAAGATACGATCCTTGACCTTTCAGGGCTGTTGGCCAAGATCCTAGAACTTGCCCTTCAAGCTCAAGAGACTGGCGATGCCATCCACACGGAAGTCCTTGCGGGCTAGGCACAACGCGCCATCTGTATGCTGGGGAACTCCAACTGTGCGTTGGCCTCTGAAAGGCGGAAGTCGGTCTTGCTCCGGATTGACCCTCAATTGGTTGAATTGGCTTCATCTGAACCGGGTCCTTTGACAGAGGGACAGTTGTTTGGGGACAACTTTGTAGAAGACATTGCCAAGTTCGTTAATACCTTTGTGTCCCTTGATAAGTCGCAGGCCTCCTAGAAGAGAGTGTTGCACCAGGTCTCTAACAGGGCCGGGCGTGGCAGAGGACGCTTGACCGGCCGATATTCGAATACCAGTCCTCAGAGGGGATATGCCCCTAGACGGGGCAGAGGCTACACACAAGAACCGGACCAGGCCGGTTTCTATCCATCAAGATCACGCAGCTTTCGAGGCCGGTATAACCGAGGTGTCAACAGAGGTTACAAAAACTTCGATAATCAATCCTCTGGTAAGTCAAATGTGTCCTTTGGTCCCTCTGGGGGGAAGGCTGCGTCATTTTGTAATGAAATGGTCGAATCTCACGGCAGATGCTTGGGTCCTACAGACCGTCCAGGGCTACGAGATAGAGTTAGTGGAATGCTCCCTGCAACCCTCCCCTTCCCAGCATCTGCATTTTTCCCATCTCAAACAGAGTTTTATCGACTCAGAGTTGGAAGAGCTTTTGACAAAAAGGCTATTGCAGTAGGACCCTTCATACCAGAAGGCTTCTGCAGCAAGGTCTTTCTAGTTCAAAAGAAGGGCGGCGGTCAATGCCTTGTATTAAATTTGAGAGACTTCAAACCCTTTGTAACTTATCGCCATTTCAAGATGGAGGGCATCCATCTTTTGCGAGACCTTCTGTTGGTAAATGACTGGATGGTCCGATTAGACTTAAAAGATGCATATCTGACAGTCCCCATCTGCCCCTCTCATCAGAAGTACTTACAATTCCCTTGGAAAGGGCGTTGGTATCGCTACAAGGTACTTCCCTTCAGACTGTCCTCAGCCCCTTGGGTGTTCACCAAGCTTCTCAAACCGGTGATCTCTCGCCTTCGAGAGATGGGAGTGCGTCTCATTGTTTATCTAGACGACATGCTCCTTCTAGCCCAGGACCGGTCCCTTCTCCTCTCTCACTTGGAGTGGACGACGTCCTTGCTAGAGACTCTGGGATTCGTGATCAATACCAAGAAATCGGTGTTGATACCGAATCAACAGATGGAATTCCTGGGTTTTCTGATCGATTCTGTTTCAGCTCAACTGCTTCTTCCCCTTACCAAGATCAGGTCAATCAAGAGGGAAATAACATCCACTTGACCAAGGAGAAAATCTCCTTGCGTGTGCTGGCAAGGATCGTGGGCCTTCTGGCCTCGTCGATCCAGGCCATTTTTCCCGGCCCTTTGCACTACAGGGCCCTGCAGAGACTGAAAATCTTTTACTTGCAGAGGAAGTTTCATTACGATCACCTGATCCCTCTTTCCCCTGAGGCACAGGAGGAACTCCAGTGGTGGCTGGAGCACATGTCGGCCTGGAATGGCCGAGCCATCTTCGGCGCAGCCCCGGATGTGGTCGTCGAATCGGACGCCAGCCAATGGGGCTGGGGCGCTCGCTGTGGGGAATTTACCACAGGAGGACGATGGTCAGCAGACGAGCTATCTTTACACATACATTGTCTAGAGTTGTTGGCAGGGTCTTTTGCCTTTAAGTCTATCTCACCGCTGAAGAGCAATTGCTGTATACTCCTTCGGATGGACAATGTCTCAGCGGTGAGATACATCAACAGATTGGGGGGGACGAAGTCTCGAATGCTAGTCCACATTGCGAAGGAATTCTGGTACTTCTGCCTGGATCGCAAGATCTCTGTGGTGGCGGAATACCTTCCGGGCAAGTTCAATCAGGTGGCGGACTGGAATTCCCGTTTTCTCCGAGATTTCAGCGATTGGAGACTTCACCCATCGCTGTTCTCTCAGATCATGACTATGCGAGGCCCCTGTCAGGTAGACCTTTTTGCCTCTCGCCTCAACACCCATCTTCCTCTGTTCTACAGCTGGAGACCTGACCCAATGGCGATGGGGACAGACGCGTTCCTTCACCATTGGGGGCATCGGAGGAATTATGCGTTTCCACCGTTTGCGATGATTCCGAGAGTAGCGTCGTTAGTGCGCCGGCAGAGGACGACAATAGTGTTGGTGACTCCGTTCTGGTGGACTCAGTCGTGGTTTCCCACACTGTTGGAGTTATCTGTGGATCTCCCCTTCCGGCTCCCAGTCTTGCCGACGCTTCTGCAGTACCCAGTGGGAGCGTGCCATCCCTTAATCCTGCAGAACCAGTTGACTTTAATGGTGTGGACGCTCTCAGGCGACATGAATGCCTTGCAGGCCTTTCACGAGAAGCTTCCGGCTTTATGCAGCAAGCGTGGGCTCCTTCCACCCGAAAACGATACTCTGCATCTTGGAAGAAGTGGGTGGGTGGGTTGGTGCCTTTCAAAACAGGTGGATCCCGTGGGAAGTACTGAATTTTTTATCCGAGCGTGCGGCCTCAGGCCTGGCTTACAGGTCGGTTAATAACTTCAGGTCTGCAATTTCTGCTGGTCACGACCACATCGACGGTAAGCCTGTGGGGATGCATCCCTTGGTTTGTAAGTTGCTTAAAGGTGTGCGTGTGGCCAATCCTCCTCGGCCCAGGTATTCCACAATGTGGGATGTTACAAAGGTGCTTAATGTTGGAAACCTGGCCCATTAATGGTGATTTGTCGTTGAAACAGCTCTCTGCCAAGCTCACTATGCTATTGTGCCTCATTTCATGTCGCAGAGTTTCAGATGTTAGAGCATTAGATTTAGCTGGTAGGATGTTTTCTCCTCAGGGTGTCTCCTTTGTTATCACACGGCGGACTAAGACCATGTCACGCTCAGTTGAGTACCCTGCCTTTCCTCATAACAACAAATTATGTGTGTTGCAGTGTCTCAAATGTTATGAAGAACGTACTATTGTACACAGGGTTGATCCTTTAGGTCAGCTGTTGATCAGTGTTCAAAAACCCTTGAAGCCAGTCGCTGCTGCTACTTTTGCCAGATGGGTCCGATGGATCATGTCTGAGGCGGGCATTGATATATCCGCATATGGTGCTCACTCAGCTAGAGGTGCGATGGCTTCTAAAGCCTATTTATTGGGTTCTCGCTTGGAAGATATTCTAAAAGCAGCTGATTGATCTTCGGATTCTATGTTTAAAGTGTTTTACTATAAACCTATTCCTCATGTTTCTGATGCTGTGATTGATGAGCTTAATTGATGACCTTTGAACCAGCATAATCAGAAGCCTCTGGTCCTGCCATAGAATACAACATTTTCTAGCTATCGCAACAAGAATTTTAGATTCTATTAAGGACACGGAGGCGAGGATTATCCCACCCGTTGGGACAGTTTGATAACTGTAAGTTGTTTGAGATAGTATTGTTTAACAACTTTGTACCCGCCCTCTGAGAAATATAGTTCATGGGTTTCTTTTCTTAAAACTTTATTTTCTGTTTCAGGAAATGACTCCAACAAGAGTTAATTGCCCTCTGTGGATGGTACTGTTTGGCCTTCCTGGTGGAAGAGGATACCTCATGTTCTGGATCTTTTCTCCGTTGAGAATCCCTAAGGAACTGTTCTCTCCGTTGAGAGTTAAAGACTATGTTTTCAATGTGACAAGACTGTTCGCGCAAAGAAAGAGGAGGCCAGATTAGTGTCTCTTTTCCTTATATGCTTGTGACTACTGTGATTGGTTACTGTTACTGGAGGCGTGGTTCAAAGCCTCATGGGAAATGTTGTTTTTTATCATTGTAGTTTTACTTTCATTGGCTGCTGTTTGTGCAGTAAAGAAATGAGAAAGCATAATCCTCGCCTCGGTGTCCTTAATAGAATCTAAAATTCTTGTCGCGATAGCTAGAAAATTTTGTATTCCTTTTAAAAACCTCTCTCAATCAAGTTGCTTTGCCAACATTTGGCAGGCGCCTACTGCCGTATTTTTTTATTTTACAGGTCTTAAGATGTGATTTCAGTTTGTGAGACAAATGTAGGGCGTCTCAGCCCTTAGTTGGATTGTTGAGGAAAACAACTGAAGAATTTATCTAAATATGCAGGGAAAAAAAAACTCGATGCATGTGTTCTCAGTTGTATGCACGATCTAAACGTTACTTTCATAACAAGCAAGCAAGCCAGCAATGTTAACTTTATTTCGGTCGAAGACCATAAAAGTGCAGATAAGATACATACAAGGCACAGTAATTAAAATAATAAATATGAATGACTGATATTACAGATAAAAAGTTAATTAAAAAAATAGTTTTCGATTGGGAATTTAGATAAGATAGTTTTTTTAAAAGTTTTTTTTAAAGAATGAATCCAGGTATATTTACAATGACTTTAAACAAAACCTTTCCTTCGTCGCCACATACCATGTAAAAAGCGAGAAACAGCAAAGACAATAGGTGGCGAGGTGTCGTGCATTAAAACTCTACACGCCTGCATATATTACCTGAAGCCCAAGTTTCTACATAGTGGGATCAACCAGCATTTTCTTATTGCAATATACGCTGGGCAGAAAAACATAACATGGGCAACATCTTCTCGAATGTAATTACATGCTGGGCAGGATACATTTTCTGCTTTAGCCCATTTCGAGGTAAATGCCCTAATTGGCAGGCATCCATGCCTCAATTGAGTATATAAATTCCTCGCAAGAGGGGGTTGGACTACATCTAGGAATTCCTCCTGTCGAGGTACAGATTTCACTAAGAGGAACTCCACAGACAGCCTACCCTGGGTTGTTAATCGGTGTAATGCAAGTAGATTTTTCTCCCTCACCAGGGTTAACAGCTGTGCCCTAGGTATACTTGGGCAGCTCAACGCGGGGGTCTCCCATAGCTGGGGCAATCCTACATAGGTGGCAAGGGCCTTAATATGAGATAGCCAAGGAATATTTTTGTTTTTTATATGACCCCAGACCTCCAAAAATTCAGCTCTATAGGATACCAGTTCCGGTGCTGACCAGAACCTCCTCCAGTAGAGCAATGGCCGGGCAGCTACCAGTTCCTCTATGGACTCTAGTCCCAAATCCAACCTCAAGGCGGTAAGTGGTGTACTTTGTGGTAGACCCACCAAATTCCTCATGAAGGACTGCTCAACCCTGAAGAGGCTATAGGTTTTCTTATGTCCCCAGAGTTCAGCGCCATACATAGCTGCTGTCCTCGCCTGGAGTCCATAAATTTCAAGGACTGGAGCTACCGGTTTAAATCCTGATGTTCTGTGGAACTTGCTGATACCCCCTACTATTTGCGATAGTCTAAGCGCTGATTTAGCAATTTGGTGACCCCTGCCAAAATCTTCTGTCAACATGATGCCAAGGTAGACAAAAGTCTTGACCCGTTCCAGAGGAATACTGTTCAAGACAGGGTTCAGACGGGTTTGCCTCGGGGGATTGAAGATCATAAACTTGGTTTTGTCCAAGTTGATCTCCAAACCCCGCGAGGCACAGAATGATACAAACCCATCCAGAACACGCTGGATGCCCGATGATGTTTTGGATAACAACAAAGTGTCATCCGCAAACATCAGAGCGGGCACCCGACCAGAGGCCAACCAGGGAGCGTCATTGTCTTTTACACCATTTAAGGCATCCACAAGGCCATTGATGAAAAGGCTAAACAACGTGGGAGCCAGAACGCACCCCTGTCGCACACCCCTAGATGCGGGAAAGCGGGCTGAAAGATTCCCATGTCCCCCACACCTAACCTGAGCATAATTGCCAACATGCAATCTAGTTAAGATGTTCAATAGGGAAGGTGGGAGACCCAAATCTGCAAGTACTTTCCACAAATTTTCCCTGGGAACCAGATCAAATGCAGCCCGCAGGTCCACAAAGACAAGGTAGAGGCTGCCACCCTCCACTCTTGCTGTTTTCCAGAATAAGACCTGGAGCCGAAAGATCTGGTCCAGGGTTGAGATGCCTGATCTAAATCCATCCTGGAGAGTAGTCCGTATTTGGTGTTCCTCCATCCACCCTTGTATCCTGTCCAATATGATTCCACCCATTAGTTTTTGTGTTACATCTATAAGGCTAATGGGCCTATAGTTTGATGGGGTTAACGGACAACTCTTCTTGTGAATGGGGACGATCTCAGCTCCCAACCAGGTGTCGGCTAAATCAAACCCCGTTAGTACAGCATTGAACAGGATAACCAGGTATGGTGCCCATATTTTGGGTTAAGATCGGAACAGGTCCCCAGGCAGTTTATCAAGGCCAGGAGCTTTATTGGGGGTCAGCCTTGCTATGGCAGATTCTACCTCCTTCAGGGTGATGATCTCTAATATTTCAGGGAGGTAAGTCTCTGGAGCTTCCAGGTAATCCACCTGCAACCTCGCACCCGAGTCCCCTACCAGTCGATACTCGTGATGGGGGTCTGGGACGGGGGATGGTGGAAGGGCTAAGTCTCCTTCCTGGAGCGAATTCGTTGTCCTAGTCGTTCTATACTTTTGGGCGGATTTGGAACCTAGGTGATGGGTGTCGCCAGATTCCATATTTGTATATAGTGCTCTGAAATGCGCCTCCCACACTGAGGGCGCAATATTCGGGAGAACGGCCTCCCCTCCCCCGCTCACACCTGAGCTAACAATGGCCCAGAATGACTTGGCATCCTTGTAAAGGACCGCAAATCTCAATTCCTCCCACCTCGTTTCCTCCCAATCCCTCTTACCTTTAATAATTGCCTTTTTATAGAGCTGTCTAGATAGCCGGATTCCTACACTATCTCTAGATTTGATTGCCGAAAGGAGATCCCTTTTTGCTTTCCTGCAGTTGTCATCATACCAGGGGTGCGTCTTCTTAGCCCCACACCGTTTATTCCCACTTACTGGGTAGAACAAATCCCCCAGTGTGATAGCCAACTTCCTATGGATTTCTGCGGCTTGACCGTTGGGGCCAGAGTCACCCATCTCAATAATCCTAGGTACAGCGATCTCGTATATATCAGCAAGCCTACTAGGGGAGTCCTGAAAATAGGGCCATGTAACCCTACGCCTATTATTGGCTACCGTGAGGGGCAAGATCTCAGTATTGGGTTTGGCATCAGGGTTTGTCAACCCGAAGCTCCCTGGCTTGAGTGATAAGACAAGGGCATTATGGCTGCTATCTTGCCTCGGTAGGACCCTAAATTCCATCAAACTATCCCAATGTTTTGCTTCCATCATTATATAATCAATGATGGAAGTTTGCTCTACCCTATTGAATGTGGCTGACCCTGGTCGGTCAGGGTCCAGCCTCCCGTTGCACGCCCGCAGAGACGTTGCAAGGGAGAAAGATTTAATTTGCAAGGCCAGCGGGGTCCATGCCCTAACAGAGGGGATCTTAGGGTTAGAGATATGCCAAAACGAGTCTTCATCATCTTGTTCACCCATCTCGGGACTGGTCAAAGGCTCGAATTGACAGTTAAAATCGCCACCAAGGACTATAGCGATTGAGGGGTCAAGTGCCTGGATAAAGAGATCCAATACATTAATAGTATTTGATTCCTGTCCATTCCTGACTGGCCTTGAGTAAATATTTATTGTGGCTAGTTGGGGCATGTTAAGGGGTGTCAGTAGCACACATTGGACGTCTAGAGAGTTAGTTGACAATTGGGCTGCCTGGTTGCCCAAGTGAGTACCTACCCAGATCGATAAACCACCCGATGGGCGACCTCTACCCCTAGTGGTTGCCAGGATATCAAAGGTTGCATAATCTGGGCTGGCACTCTCCTCCAGTGCCCAGGTTTCTTGCATCAGGCAGATGTCGTGTGATGCCATAAAGGTACCCCACTCAGGCATAAGTAGCTTATTTTTTAACCCAGCTACATTCCACAAGAGGATTTTTATACTTCCATCAGCTACCTCAGGATTGAGTTGTAGTTTCCCTATTCCTGTATCGGGGGAGCTAACAGTAGTGATAGTCCCTGGCTGGATTATCCCTTCTCTTCTTTCCACACTAGGTACAGCCTCCATGTGAGTACAGTCTTCCAACTGGTACACAATTTCCCCCATTTCTCCCATTCCCACCTCAGTCAAGGGGTGAGGTACTATTTCTTCCCCGGGGGTAATAGTTATATCATTTTCCTCCGATACAATTGCAAGGGTAGATGTTCCACTGGAAGTATTTAGTAGGTAATTCTCATTCACAGGGCGTCAATCACACTCTTCTAAGCCTGATAAAACATAAAACCTATTTACTGACAGTATATTTTCAGATGCACACCAGTTAGTTAAACCCCCGTTTTGAAAATTTTCACTATATAAGGGGCCCGATGGTACATAGAAATAAGACAAAGGTAAAGGTACAATTGTTGACAATAAGTCCTTCCTTGGCCATTCACAAATATATTTCACAGCCTTCCAATCCCCAAAATTGATAGCTATGCAGTCCCTCCTCACGGACTTTGGCTTTTTCCCCATTCATAACAATTTTTTCATAAACTGATGTTTTGTGTATGGAAACAACTTCCGTTTGTGTTTAATACACCATGTACATTGAACTGTAAATATAACCTCGCCAGGTCCCCTGGCTTGAGGCGTCAAGATGGCGGTCGCACTCTAATAGTGCTCTGGACCCCCTCTGTCATCCGCCTGTGATCTACTGCTGACAGCCTCCATCGGACCGGGGCTACCGTTCCCGGTGTCCTGCTGCCACCGTTGCTGTGCTTTACGGCCCCTGCGATCAGTGCGGGAACCTCCGCTGAACGGATTTCCCCCTGGCCTGCTGGCCGGCGAGAAGATGGCGGACCTGCCCGCAGCCCGCTCCCGGTCGGAGTAGCTGCCGGCCACTGGGGACCTGCGGGGGCCCGACACGGCTACGGAGAGATGTTGCTCCTGGCGAATTGCTCCAGGGACATTGGCGCGAGGTCACGGAGCGCGGCCGCCCTCTGGCTTTGAACGCCGGAGAGGAGGGGGGCGCAGCCTGCTTGCTGGGGCCCAGTGCTGCCCCCGAGAAGGTGGTGGAGGGGGTGCGGTTAGGCTCGGCCACCGCGACCTCTAATCTGCATATATACTTGGGCCTGCTCAGCTTCTGGATCCGCGGCCGGCCTTGGCCCCCAGGCCTGTGCGACGGCTCTGCCTCGGCCGGGCCGCCTCGGCCGCTGAGATCGAGCGGCGGTGAGCTGTGTCGGCGGGGTCATGTGGTTGGACGGGGCCGTGAATCTCCTGCGGCCTGGGCTTCACCAACCCCCCGGTGGGTGGGGGTCCGCTGGGGGTGTGTGTTGTGCTGCCCTGGGCCCTCGGTGCCGGTGTCCTGTTGCCTGGGCCTTCCTTTCTTCTTGCTGCCTCTGGACCTCGCTTTCTGCCTGCAACCTGCTGTGGTGGTGAGACCTCGTTTCCCCCTGCCCCGGGATTGGGGGACAGTGCCTGGCCGGGTGAGGAGAGGGGTGGCCCTCTGCAGACGGTGTCCCGGGACATTGGCAGTGAGTTGCAGGTGGGTGCCGCGTGGGGTCACTCACGGAGCGCGACCGCCCTCTGCCTTGAACGCCGGAGAAGATGGGGGCTCAGCCTGCTTGCAGGGCCCCGGTGCTGCCCCCGAGAAGGTGCCGGAGGGGGTGCGGCTGGGTTCGGCCGCCACGGCCTCCGAACTGCAAATTATACTTGGGCCTGCTCCGCTTCTGGATCCAAGGCCGGCCCCCCCTCAGGTCCAGGAGCGGAGCAGGCCCAAGTATGCCTGGCCTGGCCGACTCAACACTGAGATTGAGCGGCGGTGTGCGGTGGCGGCGTGGTCGAATCTCCTGCGGCTTGGGCTTCACCACCCCCCAGTGAGTAGGGGGACGCCGGGGGGGGGGGTGTTCTGCTGCCCTGGGCCCTCGGTGCCGTTGTCATGCAGCCTGGGCCTTCCTTTCTTCTTGCTGCCTCTGGACCTCGCTTCCTGCCTGCAACCTGCTGTGGCGGTGAGACCTCGTTCCCCCTGCCCCGGTATTGGGGGACAGTACCTGGTCAGGTGGGAAAAGGGGGTGGCCCTCTGCAGACGGAGTTCCGGTGGAGGGGCTAATTAACCTCCCCAGTGCTGGTGAGTGGGACTCAGGGTTGGGGATTGGCCACTGTACCAGGTGGCGGGAGGTGTGGAGTGGACTAGCTTCACTACATTGGGTTGCTCGGGTACGGACAAGGAATCGGCCACTGTATCGGGTGGCTGGGTGTGAGAGTAACCTAGCGACTCCGTCCCTCTCCATCTCCTTTCAACCTACGACCGGGGCTGGGGCTGATGGACTGCTGCGACGCCGGGTGCCCGGACTGGCCCGGCCATCTCCCCGGTGGCAGGGGGTCCATCCTGTCTCGGCCGGGTTTGGGGGGGGTGGACCTGGGTGCCCAGATCTGAGCGTTGACAGTCTGGGTGGCTGGGGCCCCCCCCTTCCCTCCCTCTCCCCCCTCCATTCCTTGGGGGGGAACGACGCCCAGGCCTTCTGGGTCGGACCTCAGATTGGCAGAACCCGCACCACACAAACTCCGGTTCCTCCAACTCAAACAAAAATGGACCAATTCACCACATCGGATCGGGACCCGGGCGGAGGGGCTCTTGTCGCGTCTGGAGCCGCCGGGTGCGATCTCTCCACCATCCTTCAGGCGATAAGCACATCGCAGGCTTCAGTTGAGAGCAAGATTGGCAAAGTGAGGGTGGACTTAGCTCTTATCCGTCAGGACCTATGCAAATCCACGGCGCGCATCACCAAGGCGGAATCCCGCATTTCTACGGCGAAAGATGATATCAGCCAACTCAAAACCCAGGTAGCTCGCCTGCAGACACAGACCTGGGAGCTCCATCGTAGGGCCGAAGATGCCGAAAATAGGGAGCGGAGGAACATCCTGCGACTTCTGGGGTTTCCTGAGGGAGTAGAGCAGGGCCATGCTGACACATTTATAGAAACCTGGGTGTGTTCCTGGATGCCCACGAGAAACTTTCACCCTTGTTCGCCATGGAGCGGACTCACCGCTCTATGGCTCCCAAGCCTCCGCCTGTAGCTCTTGCTCGCCCCATTATCCTGAGAATCTTAAATTTTCGAGACAGGGACGCTATCTTGGGGGCATCCAGGGCACTCGGTCCGCTGCAGTTCCAGAACTCAAGAATTATGGTCTTCCCGGACTATTCCAGAGAGGTGCAGACTCAACAGCGATCCTACGATGAAGTGCAACAAAAACTCAGAGCTATGGGCCTTCGTTATGGTCTACTCTTCCCGGCTCGGCTCAAGGTCATCTTCCAGGTCAAGACATTCTTCTTTGACACCCACCAGGCGGCCTGGACCTGGCTCACGGAGGAGCAACCCCTCCTGCCTGGACCGACTCTCTCTCCCACCGGGAGGGTCCCCACGCAGTCGCACCCGGACGCGCCTAAGCCCCGGCGGCGCCGGACCGGGTCTCGCAGGAGGAGCAACCGCCGGCTGCACAGGCTCGACGCTCTCCGTCCCGGACCACGACTCTGAGATCTACCTCCCCCAACCGGACTACTTCACTGATCGATATAGGTAGTGTCCCGGGGCCCTCTGAAACCCTGCAGAGGACTGCGTCGGACTCGGACCTATCCGGGAGCCCTGTGATCTGTGGGTCTGGCCGGGAGGAGGGCATCTGAAAGAACTACACACAAGAGGACCAGTGGCACGCGCATAAGCTCTTCCGTCAAGAAAACAGAAACACAGTTAAAGATAAGGAGGCGGCTATCTACAGATGACCGTAATAGGACGTAGGATTTCAGAAACGGCTATTTAAACGACACTGAAAGATCTCGAGGATTTACTTCAGGTTAAAGCATCGTAACGCTATACGCTAAATATCCCGACACCATTAAGCCGACTATCCACAGATGACCGTAATATGACATAGGATCTCAGAAACGGCTATTCAAACGACACTGAAAGATCTCGAGGATTTACTTCAGGTTAAAGCATCGCAGAGTTATACGCTAAATATTGCAATACCATTAAGCCGGCATCAGGACCCTTAGACGGTCACGCATCTCCACAGAACGGAAGAATTGGGCCGCTGTCATACTGTTACAAGTTAACAAGCATACCCAACGGAGACATCTACGTTGCATTAAATAAGCCACTGTTTATGTATAAAAGAACAAAGCAGAATTCCTGAGGAAGGCGAACGGCCGAAACGCGTTGAAGGGATTAATTTCTGCGTTTAAAGATTAAGTTACTATCTGTTATGATATTTTAAGGACTATTTAATGTGAAATCACTGCAATGTATTATATGTAAAAATTATCTTTTGTACCTAAAAAAACAACAAAAATGTGTTGATATACAGAAAAAAATACAAAGAGATAGAAAGTTGAAAAAAATAATAAATATCAAATATAAAAATAAATAACACATATCAGACATCAATGGGTGGAAAATGATTTATTAAAACATGTATGTCTAGGTTACTCATGAAGTAATAGTACACATAACCCGGTGTGTTCATTTTCTTCTTTTCAAAAAATACTTACCTTGCTAGGGTTTATCCATTAAGGCAGGGACCCCGTCTTTTCAAAAAAGGCATCTGAACTGTGCCACACAATGTGCAATCTGTGTCTCACCTTTAGGGAGTCCCGGCAGTGTGACCGCTCCCGAACTTCCTGAGTAGGGGCTGATCCGGCTCTACTAACCCACCCGGCTTGATGACTTGATCTCCATCTCAATCCCGGGACTGATATATAGTACTGGTTGCAAGATTATATTATCACGATTATTGCTGTTGGCATTGTATCCGATCACATGGAGGGGGGTCCAGCTCAGCCATGTCCTTGTTTCGCTAACCGTTTTAGCTTAGCAATTTCCCCCGCTGTGGGGTTGTTGGTTGATGGGGGTTTTGTCAGGGCGACAGATGATTCTGCTTCAGAAGAGTAGGGTGGGGGGAGTTGGGGGGCGAGGGAAGAGGGGAAGACCGTTGTCTCCCTACAGTTTGTTGTTTTTAGCCGCCTACGGGCGCTGTTTCCCGTTCTCATTGGTAGCCGCGCGTACATATCTGTCCTTGCTGACGACATGCAGATCACCAGTTACCACACCTTTCACTCACGGTCTCGGGCCTCGGGTGGGTGTGTTCCTTGGGTCTCGGACGCCTCCACGATTGCATCCGTTCCTCCACATACTACCCAGGTCGATGTCCTGCACCTTCAATAGGACCCTCCACATCCTCTCCTGGAATGTAATGGCCTTCTTGACCGAATCAAACGCACAGCCGTCCTCCGTAGTGCCCACCGCCACGTGCCCGACTTCCTGTTTATACAAGAAACACACCTCTTGGGCTCACAATGCAACTTCCTCGCCCGCTATGCGTTTGAAAGGGTCTGGCACTCTGGTTTTACGCGAGATTCCCGGGGGGTGGCCATACTACTTAGGAAAGGGCTTCCCTTTACCCTGGCCAGAGCCGAGATTGACACACAGGGCCTCTATGTGGCAAAGACGATCGAGGGCCACCCTCTGAACCTCCTGTGTACATATATTCCCTCCGCCGTCATGGCCTCCACCCTTCGTCGTCTTACACTGGTAATTTCCTCCTTCTCACAGGGTCTGACTGTTGTTGGGGGCGACTTTAACGCCGTCCCGCAGCCTTCGCGCAACATGACAGGCATTCCATCGGCCCACCGTATTGCCTCTGCGAAGCGCCTGTCTGGTTGGTCCTCCGCCTTGGGCCTCTGTGACGTCTGGAGGGTGAGGAACCCTCGGAAAGAACAATACACCCTCACTTCGGTGGTTCATCACACCCATTGCCGTATAAACCTGCTCCTGATGCCCGCGACGGATTGTCAATTGATGTCCGGGGCTGATATATTGTCCAGAGGGATCTCGGATCACTCCCTAGTCTCCCTTCGTATCGGGACCTCCCCTGTTGGCCCATGTGCGGTTTGGCGGTTGGACGCCTGGTTCCTGCAGGACTCCGCACTTGTGGAATCACTTGGGCAGGAGCTGCAGCACTATTTCTCGACCAATACGGGATTGGTTCCCTCACCGGGGACGTTCTGGGAGGCCGGCATGGCCGTGGTTCGGGGTGTGGCCAGAGGCCTGGTCCACGCGAAACGTGTGGAGCAGTCAGCCCAGCTCGTGCATTTGGAGGCCCGGGCAGCTCAGTTGGAGGGAGCCCTATTGTCTGATGACAAAGTTGACACCTCACAGCAGGTTACACTGGTCCGCGAAGAGATTTGTCGGATCTTGCTGGGGTCTACTAAAATGCTTTGGCGCTCTTCGGTGGCCGGTATCTATGGCTGGGGCGATAAAAATTGCAAGTTACTGCACAACCTAGTGTCCTATCCCAAAGTCAAAAGCATTATTTCAGAGATTCGGACAGAAACTGGGATCCACCATGTGACGTCCACTGCCATTGCACATACTTTTGCTGGCTACAACGCGACCCTCTATGCTGCACGCCCTCCTTATACTTCCCTGGCGGACTTGTTGGCCGAGACCGGTACCTGGCTGCCCTGCCTTCCCCAAACAGTCTCTGAGTCTCTGAACCACCCCTTTACCCCGGAGGAAATACAAGGGGCAATTTCACTGTTGCATTCTGGCAAAACGCCCAGCCTTGATAGCTACCCACAGGAGTATTACGCGACCTACCGTGACAAATGGGTTCCCCATTTATTTATTTATTTATTTATTGACATTTGTAGAGCGCGGCGAATACCCGTGGGCGTCTCGGCGCTAGTTAAGGGATGGATCAGCAACTGGGGTAAAGAAGATATACAAGGCTATTGGTCAAATAACCACGTCTTTAGCTGTTTGCGGAATGTGAACAGGGAGGGACTTGCTCGGATATGTGCAGGAAGGGTGTTCCAGAGTCTAGGGGCGGGACTGAGCTGTTTAAATACGTAGTGGAAGAAGGGTCCTTCCCACCCGAAATTGATGTGGCCAATATTGTGGTCCTCCCAAAGACACAACCGCCATCCCTTGATTGCGCTGACTACCACCCGATCTCTCTGATTAATACAGAGGTAAAGATTTTTGCCACTGCGATAGCCCAACGGCTCCGTCCACTCCTGCAGGACTTGGTCCATCCGGACCAGTGCGGGTTCATGCCCGCTAGGGGTACCCGGCATTGCATACGTCGTCTTCCCCTGGCTCTGGCCCTCCGTCATCACTTGACCCCATACCGGGCGCTGCTTTTCATTGATTTTGAAAAAGCATTCGAGACGGTGGACTGGACCTACCTCGAGGATGTGCTAGGATGGGTTTCGGCCCTCTTTTCCAACGCCTTATTAGGGTCCTTTACTGTAACCCTAGGGCTCGTGTCCTCATTAACGGTGAGCTAGCTGAGCCGTTCCCCAACCGGAGGGGCACCCGCTAGGGCTGCCCGCTCTCGGCGCTTCTATTCGCGTTGGCGATGGAACCCCTGGTGGCGCTCATCCCCCAAGACCCCTTCATCTGTGAATGGACCTGGGATCGGAATCACATTGACAAGATAGCCTTGTATGCGGGCGACGTCCTGCTTTTTCTGGCAGACCCAGAAAGCTCGGTCCCAGATGCCTGGAGGCCTTTTCCGCCTTTGAACAGGTCTCTGGCCTTCGACTCAACCCAGCAAAATCCACCCTAGCTCCTTTGTATTCCTCCGGAGCATGCTTTGATTGGCAAACGAATATTGCCCTCCGTAGACGATCCTTCAAGTACCTAGGTGTATTGGTCACCCTCTTACCGGAGCTTGAATGGGCCCTGAATGTTGCCCCTTGGTAACTAGGGTGAAGGCAGACCTCAAGAAATGGCAAACCCTCCCACTCAACCCCCTGGGTAGGAGTACTCTCTTTAAAATGATGATCCTCCCCCGATTCCTATACATCCTACAAAATATCACCATTCACCTCCCGGGTACCTGGTTCCGGGAATCAGATGGCATGTTTACCCGGTTTCTATGGGGAGAAGGGAGGCCGCCAATGTCTCTTGCACACTGTCGTATTCCCCCCTTTGACGGGGGCATGGGGGTGACTAATCTCCACCTCTGCTATCTGGCCACGAGGGTCATTGTGATCCACGACTGGTTCGCGGGCGGTTGGTCCGACCCGGCATACCGGGTGAAACTTAGGGAGATGGACTTTACGCGGATCCATGCATTCCTGAATGGCAGGCCGATACCGCAGGCTCTACCCCCTATCAACAGGACGGTCCTTATGGCCTGGAGTACAGCCCTCCGCCATGTACAACGTGACCAGAAACTCACTAGACAGACGCCTCTGTGGTGTGGAGACTAGCTGAGGGAAGTCTCGTCCCTACGGGATTTCCGTCGCTGGGATCTCATCGGGATCTCGCAACTCGGAGACGTGTGGGTGGGGGACCACATTAGATCTTTCGCAGATCTGCAACAATGTCACACCCTCCTCCCCTCCCAATTTTACAAATATTTACAACTTAGACATGCCCTCCACACACACATTTCATCCCCCACCTCTTTCCCGGAATTCAACCCCCTGGAGGCCCAGGGGATGATGGGGAACCTGGGTAGGAGGGGGTGTCGAGAATTTACCGATCCCTGGTGAACAACGGCCCCGCGTCCTTGGATCGGCTTCGAGCCCGATGGGAGGGGTGACTGGGTCCCCTGGAAGAGGCGGATTGGAGGGACGCTCTTATAGCCCCCAAAACTTTGACAACATCCTCCAATTTACGCCTCGTCCAACTTTACTACCTCCATACGGCATATCTCACTCCAGCACACCTCTTCAGCGCCCGCATGCGATCCTCCCCGGCCTGCGCGCGCTGCAATCATGCTCCAGCAGATTTCTATCATGTGGTATGGCAGTGTCCGGTTCTAGCGCCGCTTTGGAGAGGGGTGGAGCTCGAACTCACACAGGCCCTTGGATGGGAGGTGCCTCACGACCCGGTGCACCTGATTTTGGGGGTGTTTGATGGCCTTGACGGATCCAGGGCGGATAAGCGCTTCCTGGGGACGGCGATGGCGAAAAGAGATATAGCAGCGCTCTGGTCCCAGGCCAAGTCGCCTACTGTGCAGAAATGAAGAAGAAGGGTGGATTGGTGTGGGCCCAGGAGGAACTCCTCTTTGAGGCCTGGGGATGTCCCGAACTTTTCGGCAAGGTGTGGGGTAAATGGTTCAATTTCCTACCTGTTTGAGGGGCCAAACCAAGTCTTGTACATGCATAGTTGTATGCGAATGTCGCATTCACCCCTTCTGTGTCTTATGTGTTTTTGTCTGCTTTCCCTGAATGTGCTTCATCTTAATAATGTGCTTGATCTGCTACCAATGAATTTTTCTGTTACAAATAAAACCAATAAAGTTGATTATCAAAAAAGTATATATATAACCTCGCCAGTTATGTTGACATAGAGGTTTGTAAAGCTCAGCAATGGAATTGTGGCGCTAGGGGGGTGCCTTTGAAAAATGCACTTTAGTGCATTTTTCAAAGTTTTTGCAAATTACCATCAAGTTTAACTTCATGGTAATCTGCGCCCCCTAATGGCAAAATCGCTATTTTAAAGTGGTTCTTGCATTGCATTTAAGGAATCGCAAATTGTGATTCCTTAAATGCAGTTGCAATTTGAGAAATCGCAATTATTTGCGAATTCCGAAATTGCGAGTGCCTTGAACCATGATTCATCGCAAATGCCCTTTTTGCAGGCGCAAACGGACGATTTTTGTGATTCGCACTGTTTGCCCTCACAAAAATGGTTGATGTATGTGCCTGTATGTCCTTCTTGGGCACATGAAAGTAGCTGGAATAGCAACCACAACCTACTTCTGGTGCTGGCACCCTGTCCAAGGCTCCAGTGGGTAAGAGAGCTGTCACTTCCTGGCGGAGTAAAGATATGGTCGCATGTAGGTGGCATGGGTGGAGGGTTAGTCATGAAAAGGAATGAGTAGCCCTCTTCGGACAATCTGCAGAACCCAGAAGTCAGATGTTTTCGACCTCTAGTAGTGCAGGCGGTGACTTATCCTGCCTCCCACTGGTTGGCCATGATTGTCGGAGGGCAAACTAAAGAGGCCTGGAGGCGGCAGCTTCCGGGGAGTGATGGACTGGCCAGAGCTCTGGGTGCTGACCTACAGGGTCTGTGGGCACAGTGTCTGTGGTCACAAAGGTATTGGGAAGCTTGCATGCTGTGGTAGCTGGGTGTGTAGAGAAGCGGCTGGAAGCCTCTTCTGTGGCCGCGAAAGGTAAACTGGGGTTGGTGAGGGGCCGTGGAAAGGCCCAAGGACCTGGTCATAGCGCTGCAGTTCGCCTTGTCACTGAAGAGATTGGAGCCATCATAAGGCATGTCATAGAGCGAGGCTTGGATATTTTTTGAAAAGCCAGTGGTTTTAAACCAGGCGTTGAGGCCAAGGGCTACCGATGATGAAACCGTTTTGCCTAGTGAATCGCACCTTTCCAGCTCACAGCGTACAGCAAACTTAGCTGCGTCCTTCCAGGCAGCAATAGCTTGGGAGAGTATTGCTTGGGCTTCCACTAAAATCATAGGCAGCGCCTGCACAACCGAGTCCCAGAGTGAATGGGAGTATCGACCCAAAAGGCATGCAGTGTTCACCGACCGCAGTGCCTGAATGGCAGAAGAAAACATCTTCTTTCACAAGGTATCCATCCTCTTGGATTCTGTGTCCGGTGAGTGGTAGAGAATGCGCCAAAATCTAGTTTGGAAGTGGAGGCTTGGATCACCAAGCTCTCCAGGGTGGGTGTTGGGTACAGAAATAGGGGTCCCCTAGCGTGGGGCGATGGCCGCAGGCATTTGTCCTATTTACAGGAGGCCCTGACCAGTATCTGAATAGGACTTTTGTGAGGGCTTCATTAAATGGGAGAAGTGGGTCTGAAGGGGTGATTCCAATCAGAAGCCCCCCGTCACGTTCGTCTTTACAGCCACGGAGGGAAGCTGAAGCTCTAGGACCTTGTCCACCCTCCTCACCACCATTGCGAATGAGGCTCCCTCCTCCATAGCCATGGTAGGAGGAGAGACAAACCAATATCTGAGGAGATGTCCAGTCCACTGGCATCAGCCAAATCCTCTCACCAGTTGTCCTCATTGTGGTCTAGGGTCTGGTATTCATAAAGGTCCAGAGGGCCCTCTCTATATCCCCCAAGTCCTAGCCCATAGGAATAGGGCTCATGCTCCAGTCTGGATGGAGTGCCTTTAGTCAGTGGAACAGATGCCTTAGGTAGTGGAGCTGGCACCGAGGATGGTCAAGTTGACTCATCCGACATTGGTCCGGATCCTTCAAATGGACCTGACTAGTGCTGGTGGGCAAACTTGCAGGTGGAAAACCAGTAGGGGCCCCTCCCGAACCTGCAGGCCAGTAGTCAAAGACCTCTTCGAGTTCTTGTTTTACTTCTTTTTGTGGAACTTAATTGTAAATGTATGTAAATGTATAGGCATTTATATAGCGCACTACTTACCCGTAGGGTCCCAAGGCGCTTCGACCGCTGCGAAACCCTTCCTGGCTTCCCTGAGAGATGGTCCCTTAATGGGTATCTCCAGGGTGAGACCAGGCATCCCCGGCGGTCTGGTGGGGCCGTTAGTGAAGATGAGGCAAGCTAATGCCCAGAGTTGCCGAGTGTGATCGCTGATCAGAGTGGGCACCGAGGCGAGAGAATTATCGAGTCCGCTGACCCTGGTCCAGAAACCTGCCGCGCCGGGATTCGAACCCTGGTCCCGGGCCGTCCTCTGCTCTCGGGTCTGCCGCCTCTAACCAGTGAGCCACACTACTTCACTATTTGAACGCCTGGACAACTTCGACAAAAATTGAAGGCTATGTGACCGATTTCAGGACCTTCCTCTAGACCAGAATCAAGACAGTCACCTCATCGCACATCGAGTGGAAACAAGCTTGAGGGGCAGCTCCGTCAGAGCCTTGGGGTGCATGACGCAACAGTAGAAGCAGATCTTGGCGTCATGGTCACGCTCAAGACACCCGAGGCAGACGAGGTGCAGGTCTGTCATCTACGACATTTTCTGGGTTTAAAACCAGGGTTCCTCTTAGTCATGGCTGCCACACCAGGAGACAATGTCTCACACTTTTTTAGAAAAAGGCTAAAAAGGTCAGTCAAAACTTGACTGGGGTAGTTCTTCTCTGGATCTACGCTGACTGGACTGGAAAGAAAAAAGAACTGACATCAGAGCACTGGGGTGGTGCCTATATAGGCACTGAGCCTGTCATTTCTGGCACAGACAATGCTGTGTGGGGCCATGCAACACCATTTACCAGCGTGCAGGCTTACTTCCCACAAAATAATTTCCAGATTCAGTCTGACGCCTGGGTATAATTTTAAGGTAAGGAATCTCTGGCTAGAAGTCTCTTGCAGACTGTTCACACAGTAATGCTTGATGAACATATGGGTAGATGACGAAGTGAAAGACTTGCATACATCCTTTAAGGTAATGGTACTCAGAAAGGACTAAGTGGCTCCTGACAGGTAGAGCATGCATTCAGTGCAGATAAGAATATGCACTTAGCTTTACTGTGACAAATATTACTGCACTTGAAAAAGCATGTGTCTACACTAGAGCTCAATAGAGGCTTGGCAAGGTGGGGTTATGCACAAGCATTAAAGAGCAGTTTAATTTTCCTACTTGATTTTGTGTATGCAACAATACATAAAATCATGCTTCACATTTAATGTGTGTAAGGCCCTTTGCACAACTAATGTGGGGTATGAAAAGAAAGACAGCAACTCAATTGAAAAAACATGGAAAGGAGAGATGCCTTTCAGCTTAAAACAAGGATGGGATTTAAGGCTTACATGATCCTTGTGTATTTCTATAAAACATCCTTTATTGACAGTGACTGCATTTTAACAACCCATCAAAGGGAAGTAACAGCATCCAAGAAAGCCACTTTCCAGGACAAAATTTACAGTATGCACAAAGGAAGGTGGTCAATTGACTATTGTTATAATGTTACATTTCCTTGAAGGAATAAGTGGTAACCTAGGGGATTGACTATTTTTAGTCCCTCCATAAAAGCTGTAATGACAGGTATTTAACAAGCATTTGCGATGCAATGGGTCTTGCATTAGGAAAGTTTGAGCTATTGGTCTTGTAAATGACAATTTTTTATTTATGTGTTGGTTTTGAAAATAGCTAAAGTAATAGCTTTGTCATTTACAATGCCAAAAGTTATAACTTTCGCAAATGTGACACCTATAACCTAGGGTTGCGCTGAGTGATGCTGTGGTCGTGCTGAGTGGTGCTGTGGTGGTGCTGAGTGATGCTGTGGTGGTGCTGAGTGGTGCTGTGGTGGTGCTGAGTGGTGCTGTGGTGGTGCTGAGTGATGCTGTGGTGGTGCCGAGTGATGCTGTGGTAGTGTTGAGTGATGCTGTGGTGTGCTGAGTGGTGCTGTGGTAGTTCTGAGTTGTGCTGTGGTGGTGCTGAGTGATAATGTGGTGGTGCTGAGTGGTGCTGCTGAGTGGTGCTGCTGAATGATGCTGTGGTGGTGCAGAGTGGTGCTGTGGTAGTGCTGAGTGATAATGTGGTGGTGCTGAGGTGGTGCTGCTGAGTGATGTTGTGGTGGTGCGGAGTGGTGCTGTGGTGGTGAGTGGGGCTGTGGTGGAGCTGAGTGATAATGTGGTGGTGCTGAGTGATAATTTGGTGGTGCTGAGTGGTGCTGTGGTGGTGCAGAGTGATAATGTGATGGTGCTGAGTGATAATGTGGTGGTGCGGAGTGATAATGTGGTGGTACTGAGTGATGCTGGGGTAGCGCTGAGTGATGATGTGGTGATGCAGAGGGCAGAAAGGCACAAAAAACGAGTCTAACAGAGGGCAGAAGGGCAGAAAAACAAGGGAAAAACAAGTCTAACAGAGGGCAGAAGGGCACAAAAAACGAGTCTAACAGAGGGCACAAAGGCACAAAAAACGAGTCTAAGAGAGGGCATAAGGGCAGAAAAAAAAGGGAAGAATAAGTCTGCATACACTTTGCATCTAGGTAGGTTCAATCCCAGCGAACATTATGTCTCAATGCACAGAATATTTGTTCAGACAAAATTATGCCGGAAATTTTACAAAGGCCACAGACACCTACTTTAAGGTACAGTGTCCATTCAGCAAAAGATATTCAGAACTGGGACCAATAATACAAACGTCATAGTTATGAAGGTGTAAGTGCGAGGATACCGGGGTCTCAATATGAAATATTCACCAGCTATCCACAGCTTAACAATTGCCCTACATAAGAAGCATTTGAATCCAAGAATAAAACGATTTTATCGAGAACAGATATCAGAAAAGAATGGTTCCACCTGCAGAAAGTGGAGTATTCCACGTCCAACATGGCCGTCTGGACACGTGCGCAGTCTGTGCCTATGAAGGAAGCCATGCCCGGTCCAGGCAACCAACCAGATACCTGGTGTTTGTTTTCAACAAATATCGGATGGTAGTGTCTTGTGTAATTGCAACCTCCTTGTAAACAAGAACGTCAACGAGAGCGTAGCCAAGTGAACCACGCAGCTATGGGTCACCCACATGTAATTAAGAGGCAGAGGGTTTGGATGTCAGGGTTGAGTTGCGGAAAAAAGGAGGATACAGAAAACTCACAAGTTGCACTTTAACTACAGTAGTCGTTTCCTGTAACTCATGAAGTGAATGAATGAGTTCAGTGCTGATTCACTGAGGTGCTTTGAAGAAGGAATTCCGTTTTACAATGAACAAATTGTATCACAGACATAACTATGTACTGTCAGGACTTAAAAACAACACGTTGTTTTCTGTATAAGTGAATGCAATTTCAACAAGCATTGGCGCTGCGCGGCTGTAAATGTGACGCCGCGCGGCAAAAAAAAAACAAGTCGGATGGGGTGGGGGGCGGGGGAGAAGGGGAGTGAGCGAGTGGGAGGGAAGCGCTGGTTCTCGGCATTGCGTAGGCGGGGGCGCATTCCTTTGAAGTGTGAAGCAGGCAGGCGGCTCGGGAAGCAAATGGAAAGCGCATGCACGGACACACATGCACTCGGCGCAATCCGCCTGATTTAGCTTTCCTGGTTTCAACTCAATAGTCTCGACATCTGCAATGCGCAAGCGCATTGGCAGAGGTCGAGATCTAAAAAGGTTTGTATTTATATAGCGCTTGTTACCACTGCTGGGGTGTTGAAGCATGCTATTCAGGAAGCCCATAAAGGATTAGCAGTGAATTAATATGGTGAAATATGAAAGTAATTTCAGTGGTGGATATTAGTCAGTTATTTGGAGTGAGAAGGGTAGTGGAGGGATAAAAGGGGAAGAAAGGTTTGCATTCATATAGCACTTGTTACCCCGATGGATGTTGAAGCGCTTTTCTGGCAAGTAGCACGCCACTCCGGAACCCATAAAGAATTAGTGATGAAAATTAGTATGGTAAAATATGAAGTAATTTGAGTAGTGGATATGTTATTCAGCTATTTGGGTAGAGAAGGGTAGGTGGCGGGATAGAAGAGGGATAGAGGTTTGCATTTATAAAGCGCTTGCTACCCCTGATGGGGTTTTGAAGCGCAAATAGCACGCTACTCTGGAACCCATAAGGATTATGTTGAATCAGTATGGTGAAACATGAAAGTAATTTTGTGGTGGATATGTTAGTCAGTTATTTGGATTGAGAAGGGTTGGGGAGCAGTAGAAAACGGAAACGGTTTGCATTTATATAGTGCTTGTAACCCTGATGGGGTGTTGAGACGCTTTATTGGCGAGTAGCACGCTACTCTGGAACCCATAAAGGATTAGTGGTGAATTGGCATATTTGAATATGGAATTTCAGAAGTGAACATGTTAGTCTGTTAATTTTGATTGAAAACGATAGTTGAGGGATAAAAGAGTGAAGGGCTGTGCCCTTTTTGCATCATAATATAGATACCTATACCGCATAACTTATATAAATGTGCCGCATAATTCTAGCAGCCAAAACAATGGTAATAATCTGTAGAATTGTTTGGGAGCTTCCATTATGATTGTGAAACCAAACCAGTATTTCGCATGGAACTCAGATATATATATATATATATATATATATATATATATATATATATATATATATATATATATATATATATATATATATCCACACCACCATTTGCGTCTGTCTGGGCAGTATAGCCTAGACAGTATGGCGCTCATCTTGGGGTGCAGGTTAATGCAGGACCAGACGTGTTGTTTTTATTTTTGGACTGAGTCCTTGGTATGTATAAACCAGGACCTAGAGTTACTAAGGCTGGGGTGGGTGATCGCAGGACACAAGTCTCTACGGCACCCATGGGCCTTTTTTTTAAATGGTGATAAATTAACACCATGATTTGCGCCACTTCCAGCAACGTGAGCACCTGCGTAGAACATTACTAAATAGCCCCCTATATTTATAACTGGTGCACGTAAAAGAACAGCACAGCATCGACCATATATATAAAGACGTGTCAAGGGTGATATGCCATTTATCACCATTGTTGGAGGGGGTGGTGAGAGGGGGCAGAATGGCCCTCTCCATGCTTCATCTTATTTGTCATGACGCCTCACCAAACTCATCAATTGTAATAAATAGCATATTACACTCTGCGCATTTGTATGATAGGTAGGCAGATGGATAGATTGACAGACAGACAGACAGACAGGGAAGGGAGGTAGGTAGGTAGGTAGGTAGGTAGGTAGGTAGGTAGGTAGGTAGGTGGGTATAGGTAGATAGATAGATAGATAGATAGATAGATAGATAGATAGATAGATAGATAGATAGATAGATAGATAGATAGATAGATTTCAAAGAAGACCAGTTGCATGTCCTCCATACCTGAGGCCCTGTGGTGGAGAGATGTATGAAATTAATATAAGAGACAAAACTAGTGTTCATTAAATGAAGCACGGTGAGGACAGAGCAGGGCAGGCAGTTGCTTGACATTATTGCCTTCCCTCCTACAGCCACCCAGAGATGTGCTAAGGTGACAGATAAAGAGGCGGGCACTCTGCAGAGAGGGCAGCCGGGGAGGTACAAGTGACAGGTTTTGAAGTGCTGGATGAGTTTTCGAAAATATAACGTCGGCATCTGGGAATGTCGGACAATCCGTTCATTACCACGCTAAGCATATACTTTCACCTTTCTATGCCTGAGTCCCCTTACCTCCCCAAACTGGGGGCGCCTAGAAGCAGTGAAAATCAGGGCATCATGCTACCTTCGCAGAAGGTGGGGTGCTGGTTGTAACGCTTTTGCATATTAAGAGTGTGTTTTACTGCTGGCTGCCTTCCGGCTCACCGGCGCTGTTTGACCCTGGCCACATCACAGCCACCAACATTAAAAGGCTTAGAATCGGGGTGAACCCCTAGCATAAAGCGCTATATTCAACACTTTTGGGTTCAAGTTGCACTTCGATGGATTGTTCCCAGGTACCAAGTCACAGACAATGCCCCCCTCCCCCACCCGTGGGATCCCACATTCACAGGGAGTACCACAGTTTAAATGAGCACTGTCGAAAAGTTAAAAAAACGCTATAAAAACACACAAAGTCGATGAGAAGCTTTCCGTGTGCATTTGCATGAAGCCCCTTGTACACTCATCTCTGCCTTGAATCTACAAAGAAACACTGAATCGTTTGTTTATACAGATTAAAAAAATAACCCTCCAGGTGGGACTGGAAACACAACACCAATCTATTTCTGCATTTCGTGTTGACACGTAAAGGCAAACTTTTCAATTGCTTCCTAACATAAATATTGTTTTTTTAATTATTTATTTTAATCCCGGAGCGCGTGTTTGGGGCTACCCTGTTTATGGTGGTGCTGAAAGGCCTGGCAGACTCCGAGATTAAGCGTGAGCGGAAAATCCGTTCAGTTCGCGGATTTTGTGGATTTTCGGTAAATCCGCAAACTCCCGCAAATTTACCGAAAATCCGCGAATCCGCGAGCGGCAGATCCGGGGGCAAAAGTACAAGCCTTCAAGCTTGAAGTTGTAACTATTTTAGGATGGCGCCGGCAAGCTGCCAGCGCCATCCTAAAATAGTTACTAAGTTAGCTTCAGTTAGCTTCAACAGGAAGCACTAATAGATAAAATAAAGCAGGTGCTCGAGCACCTGCTTTATTTTATCTATTAGTGCTTCCTGGTGAAGCTAATTTAGTAACTATTTTAGGATGGCACTGGCAGCTTGCCGGAGCCATCCTAAAATATTTACATGATGATGGATGGACAGCTCACTCAAGGGACCCCTGCGCACATCGGTGCGATTGCATAGTAACACACACATGGCCGCTGGAACTAGTTGAAGCTCAAATTTAGTGACTCATTAATCAGCCCAAAACAATTGTGAGCGTCGTCGAGGCTGGGCAGGTGTGCCTTCTTCTCAAATCTACTGTCGAAAATCAGCTGTGATGCTGGATAGAGGCCTTTGCATCCTTGACTTTTACGAGCGCAATCCTCGTGCTGTTCCTGTGACCAGGAGCTTCTTTCTCTTGATCTGCTGCTCTGATCGGTCTCTGACCTTGTTTTATACACACAAGAGGCATGTGAACTCGCATGGATGCCCAGCGCGTTTGGCCCCGCTCACACACTCGCGTTGTGCACCGTCTTCCCGCCATTTACCCACTATGATGGACAGCTCACTCAAGGGACCCCTGCGCCCTTAGGGGCGATTGCATAGTAACACACACATGGCCGCTGGAACTTGTTGAAGCTCAAATTCAGCGACTCATTCATCAGCCCAAAAACAATCGTGAGCATGGCAGTGATGAACCAGAAGGTGGCAGCCTTGAACCATTGGGTGGCAGGGATGAACCAGAGGATGGCAGTGGCAAACCAGAGGGTGGCAGGGATGAACCAGAGAGTGGCAGTGATCAACCAGAGGGTGGCAGGGATGAACCAGAGGATGGCAGTGGCAAACCAGAGGGTGGCAGGGATGAACCAGAGGGTGGCAGTGATCAACCAGAGGGTGGCAGTGATGAACCAGAGGGTGCTGTGATAAACCAGAGGGTGGCAGCCTTGAACCAGAGAGTGGCAGGGATGAACCAGAGGATGGCAGTGGCAAACCAGAGGGTGGCAGTGATGAACCAGAGGGTGCTGTGATAAACCAGAGGGGGACAGTGATGAACCGGAGGGTGGCCCCGATGAACCAGAGGGTGATGTGATAAACCAGAGGGTGACAGTGATGATCCAGGGGTGGCATTGGAGAACCAGAGGGTGGCAGTGATGAACCGGAGGGTGGCTGCGATGAACTACAGGGTCGCTAACAGGCTGGACATGTAGAAACAACATGGTCGCGACCACACAAGTAATTTCGCGTTCCCAAACTTGTACAAAACCCTCTGCGAACTGGCAAAAAACAGCGAATTCACAAATTTGCACGAATTTGCGAATTTTGCGAATTGCGAGTTCGCAAATCCGCAAATTCGCAGAACGCGAATTCACAAAATTCGCCCATTCTTATCTGAGATGCAAAGGATGCCGCCACGTCCTCTGCACACGCCGATGACTGTAAACTTACTCCACACCACCACCACAGACACACCTGGCACGGCGCTCGCAGCTCTGGAGGGGGGGGCACACTTAAGAGTCTGTACTGTGCGGGACTGGCAGAGCCCCAGCTCTGATCCCAAACTTACACCAAGACATATTTAGGCTGTCTTTGTGGCTGCCAATTAGACGCTCTGTTGACATTCTTTATTTGAATGTGTCATTTTAACCATCCCTGAAGTATGTTTGAGGATAGCATGTCTTAATCTCGTCTGACAAAGTTTCGGTAAACTTCTGGCCACGCCCCCTCTGCCACCTCCTTTCTAGGAGCGCGCGTCCTACTGTCGCCGCTCGAACGGTATTATCCAGGGGCGGATTGGCAATGCGGGCATTCGGGCATCGGCCGAAGGGCCGGAATCTCCGTGCCCTCTGTGGGCCGGTTTTTTTTCTCCCCTTTCCCAGCCGCACAGTGAAGCTACATTAATTTCTCTATCTCTGTCCCCGTGATCTCTGTGGACTAGGAAAGGGGAGAAAAAAAAACGGCCCACAGAGGGCACAGAGACAGACAGAGAAATGAATGCAGCTTCACTGTGCAGTGATTATCCGCTGTGGGCTCTCCTTCACCCCCTGCCCAGCAAAGCAATCAGGCTGAGGGTGGCTGGGGAGGGGATGATTGGTTGCAAAAATCGGCCTCCCTGGGGGCCAGGTGTTGCTCAGGCCTTTGAGCCATTTTCACCTCGGCCCCCCTGGGGCCCACGCAGCACATAAACAGTGTTAGTTTGCGAAACATAAGGACTTAGGATTACATGCGTTACATAAAAGATACAAGCAGAAAAAACTGCAAATGTGCAAGATGTAAAGTCACACAAGGAAGAGATACAAACAAAGAAAAATTGCAAATGTACAAGTAGTAAAGTCACTCAAGGAAGAGAAACAAATGGATATACTCTAAGAGTCACATAGGAATGGTAGAGAGTACAAAGGTCTACTGCATATACTAGTGATTAGAGTTATCTCTAAATACCTAAGGAAGGTAGGTGCAGCGCTTGTACAAACAGGTCAAACATAGAGAGTCGATCTACATATCATGAGGCTGACAAGCGCGTTTAAATTAAATGAACTCTTTTGGTATGTTGTTTAGGTCCCTCGTACTCTGAGGTGGAACCTAATTGGATTAAGAAAAACGCTCCGTCTTGGGGAGTCCTGCTTAAATTTGGAAGGACTCGAATACTCACTGTACTGAGGCATACGATCGAATTAGTAAGGGAGGGAACCTGACGATCAACACGACTGATGCCCTTGAGGCTAACTCCTACTTATCATCATCTTATGTTGAGTTACCTTGCAGCCAGGTGCCCCTAGAGATTTCGGCAGACATCCCCGACCCGCCCATCATCCTTGCTTCTCCGTCCCCAGTCAAAATACTGGAAAGCAGCAAAGCACGCCATAAGAAAAAGAGCACTAAAGAGCGCTCCCTCAAGAAACTGACTAAAAATTATTTGGCAAATCACAACCTGGTGACCCCCACAGTCAATCCATCGACATCACCTTCAGGTATCCCTTGCTGGGTCACCAATATGGTGGCTGACCTGCAAGCATGCCTTGAGAGGACTATTGTGGTCCAACTTAAACCCCTGGTATCGAAACTGGATAAATTACTGGCGGCTGTAAACGCTAAGGGGGTTGGATTAACACTTGCCAAAGAGAGCAAAAAGGGGAGCATGGCTAGTTCACCATTGTCCAGGAATACCACCTCAAGACTTCCCTACCACCATCTGCAAACAATAAATCTACCACCTGAAGCCCAATCGTATGTGGTGGCACTGGCTGGTGTTCCATCCCTAGGTGAGGGGAAAAGAGAAAGCGGGGCTGAGTTAAAAAACAAGTGCATCCAATGGCTCAGCACGAATAGACCCCTCCCGAGAAACATCTCAGGTACAATCCTGTCAGCTAGGAGAGTGGGCTGGGTTGGGAGGGGCCCCAAGTCAATAGCGGGAGATGTCATAATCCTGAACTTTAGGGACACAAACGCTGTTGAATACATCTGTAACGCCCCCCTCTTTAGTTCTAACATTCAAATTTGCCCACTCCATCTATCCTACTTTTATCCTACCCCCAGCCTGGAACAATTCCATCCAAAACGTGGCTGTAACAACAGGGGTTGCTATCCCCCACCCTGTATTTTGCCCAATCGGCGGTTACCCAGGGAGGGTCCACGTAACTGTAGTCCTTTCTTCCCTCTCTCACCGCACTGGAATAGGTTCAGTGTGCTGGAAGAGGTGGATTGACTCAGTATCAAGGGTAGCCACCCTCAACAATTGGAAAAGGAATCCCCAAATAACGTAGGGCCAAGGGAGGTTAATTCCACACTTCCCTCACCCGGCGATGTGCCAAAAATCCACGCCCCACCAATGGGGACCACCAATAAGGGGATTATTGTAACAGGTGTCTCGGGGAAAAGTCCAGATGGGAGTTTAAAACTTATCTCCTGGAACATAGCTGGCCTAAAAAACAAGTTGCTTAGTCCGGACTGGGAATCCTACATGGCGGAACACGACCTATGCCTGATGCAGTAAACATGGGCACTGGAGGAAAGTAGGAGCCACACCTTTGCAACGTTTGATGTCCCGGCTGTGTCTCAAGGTAGAGGTCGACCCTCGGGCGGGCTTTCTACCTGGATTAAACTTCACTTGGGTATCCAGGCAACCCAAGTTGCAACCAATTCCCGGGACATCCAGTGTGTCCAATTAATAACTCCCACCAACTCCAAAGTAGCCCTAATAAATGTCTACTCTAGGCCCTCCAAGAATGGACAAAAGTCTAAAACAATTATAGCTCTGAATACCTTTATTCATACCCTCAACCCTTCCACCGCAATTATCCTCGGTGGAGACTTCAATTGCCAATATGAGCCGCTGGGCAATCTGGAGTTGGGTGAACAGGATGAAGTGGATGCATTGGGGCATATTCCAGAGCCCAACGCTGCCCAGCCTAGAGTATGGACCCCGCTGGCCATCCAAATTAAATCCCTTACCCTTGCAACGTCCCTGCGGGCGTGCAATGGAAGGCTAGACCCAGATCGCCCTACCTTAGCCCCTTATAATAAGTCCCGGTAAACCTCCATCATTGACTATGTCATGGTGGAGGCAAGCAACTGGGATAAGCTAAAGGAATTCAGGGTTGTGCAGAGGCACCACAGCAACCATAATACCCTTGTACTAACCCTCAAACCCGGTTCCTTTGGCTTCGCCAATCCGGCCGCTAACTTTGGCATAATTCCACCCCAATTGGTACCAACTAATAATAAAAGAAGGGTTAAATGGACCCACCTTGTTGAATCACCTTCCCAGCTTGCGAAATTATATCAGTGTGCACTTCCTCTACTAACGCAGATGGGCGAGCCAACGCTAGCCAGGGACCCAGTCGATATACACACGCAACTTGCAGTGGCCTTGGGGGAAGTTCTCTACCCTGCGTGTAGGAACAAACGACCTGTGCCTAGGACACACCCCTGGTTTGATGCCGCTTGCAAGAAGCAGAAAATTCTGCTTCCGTCGGCTATTAAATATAGTGATATGGCCAAAATGAGGGCAATTAGGACTAGGTACAAAGAAGAATTAAGCAGGGCTAAGAGGGAGTGGGAGGAGGAAAGATGGGAACTATTGAGAGGCGCCCTGCAGGCAAGGAACTCCAAATTATTTTGGGCATTAGTATGCACTGGTTCAAGCAAGGGTGGGGAGATATCTTTTCCAAATATTGCCCCCTCTGTTTGGCAGGCGCACTTTGCGGCCCTCTACTCTAACCCCAAATTTGACATCACAATTTGCCCGACTGGGGCTAGGACACTTGAACCGGTGAGTACACCGCAGCCTTTACTAGATCAAGGTCCTCCGCTTGAGTGCCGGCGGTGGGGGGCCGCCGGTTGGGATAGCTCATGGGAAGGGGAGGGATTTGTGGTAGAGCTAGGCCAGGGAAATACTGAGACCATTACCATCAAAGAGGTAGAATCAGCGATAGCTAGGCTTCTACCGAACAAGGCCCCCGGCCTGGATAGGCTGCCTGGCGATTTAATTCGCTCACAGCCTAAAATCTGGGCCCCGTACCTCACTGTTCTGTTTAATGCAGTCCTTGATGGAGCTAACCCCCCTGACACCTGGGTTGGTGCCGAGATTGTCCCCATTTTTAAAAAGGGTTGCCCCCTAGCCCCAGCTAATTATAGGCCAATTAGCCTTTTGGACACCTCACAGAAACTAATGGGCCGAGTCCTGCTAGATCGGTTGCAAGGGTGGATGGAGGACCTTAAAATCTTAACTACCCTCCAGGCAGGCTTCAGAACCGGAATCTCGACCCTGGACCAAATATTTAGGCTCCAGGTCCTCTTTTGGAAGACTGTCCAGGTGGAGGGTGGCAGCCTCTACCTCGCCTTCGTGGACCTGTGGGCCGCTTTCGACCTTGTGCCCAGGGAGAGTCTGTGGAGGGTTCTGAAATGTCTCGGCCTCCCACCCTACCTCCTAGATGTCTTGACACGCCTGCATGTGGGAATTACGCCCAAGTGAGGTGTGGCAGGAACGGAGATTTATCCCCCCGCTTTCCAGTCAGGAGAGGTGTACGTCAGGGCTGCGTCTTAGCCCCGACGCTCTTCAGCCTGTACATTAACGGCCTGGTGGGGGATTTACTCAAGGTCAGGGATAGTGATGTCCCCCGGTTGTCCACTGGCCGGGTGCCCGCTCTGATGTTCGCTGACAACACTTTGTTGCTTTCGCGAACATCAACGAGCATCCAGCGAGTTCTGGACGGGTTTGTGACATTCTGCGCCTCGCGAGGCCTAGAGATCAACCTGGGTAAGACCAAGTTTATGATCTTTGGACCCCCGAGGCGCACCCGTCCGGTCCCCACTCTAAATGGGACACCGCTTGAACGAGTGAAAACCTTTGTTTATTTGGGCGTCACCCTAAACGAAAACTTCACCTGGGGCCCCCAGGTTGCTAGTTCCACCCTGAGACTTTCGCAGATCACTGGGGGTATTTGCAAGTTCCATAAGTCAACCATCTTCAGACCAGTTTCCCCTGCTCTTGAGATCTATGGGGTCCAGGCAAGACCTGCTGCAACATACGGAGCGGAGCTCTGGGGCCATACGAACACACATAGCCTACTGAAAGTGGAGCAGGCCTTTATGAGGAACTTGGTGGGTCTCCCCAGAGTACTCCATTGATACCCTTGCGATTGGACATGGAAATCGAGCCCATCACTGAACTACTCTCAGCAAGTCCGCTTCTGTACTGGAGAAGGCTCTGGACTGTCCCAGAGCTCGAGGACTACAGAGCGGAATTCTCAATGGTCTGGGCTACCCTGAAAGGCAAGCGTATACCGTGGTTACAGCACATCAAAACTCTTGCCCAACAAATTGGCCTCGCCCAATTGTGGGAGTTCCCTGAGGTGAGCTGTGCGGCGGTCCAGAGGAAAGAACTGGTGGCCATTGTGAGACATTTTAACCTAAGTCTACTGTGTAGTGCGACAGTTATGGGAAGGCTTACGAAAGAGTTCTTACAGGTCAAGCTGGCGCCTCAGAGGAAAGAATTCTTAGACCTAATACAGCTACCGCTAGCGAGGAAACTATACACCCAATTAAGGCACGGCTGCTTACCCATCGGGGCACTGACTCTCTCTTGGTCCGGGAAAGAGAATGGTTCCTGCCCAGCATGCAATTGTACTAAAGAGGACATTGTTCACATTCTGTTCTTTTGCCCGGCGTATAGCAGTATACGTAGATGCTGGTTGGTACCGTTGTGTAAAAACTTGGGATTAAGCCAATGTGCCCAGGCCTGCAGGATCCTAACCTATGACACCTCTCCCGCCATTGTCTTCTCGGTTTACCGCTTTTTACATGGAATGTGGCGAAGAAGGACTTCTTTGCTTAACTAACTGTCTTTTTTTATTCTTTTTTTACTGTGATGGCCATTTCTTGATAACTTCCAATTTAATAATGTCTTATCTTAAAAACTCTATTTATATTTTTATTATCTATGTACATATTTTATCTGTGCTTTTATGGTCTTTGACCGAAATAAAGTTATCAAAATGAAATGAATTAGTAAGTGTTTGGCAAATATTTGATGGTATTTTTATGTAATAAATAGAAAGGGATCTTTGACTAAAACATAATGAATAGAGCTGGAACCAGATGTTTATAGAAAGTAATTGTAGACTCAAGGAGTTTTCATTTTGGGAATGGTGTTTTGTAGGGTGAGAATTAGCCAACAAATGGCAACGTGTAGTGACATTATTCGTTTGCAAAGAGGTCACAGAGAGACAATGTGGTCTATATGAATAGAATTTTTTTTGGGGTTGATGTAGGATATGATTATACAGTTATATACGAAAAATGTTTGTGGTAATATAGGTTGTGCAAGTGGTGATGATCCATTGTTATTCTATAGGTAGTGGTCACAATAGCCACAAATTACAAAATTAGAAGGAATGACAAATGAATTTTGCTGAACGGCAAATAAAGGCAAGATTTCAACGTGGTGGAAATGTAAATGTTACAACGCATTTTGCAATATAGATTCATGCCTCCATAGCTTCTAGGCTAATCGTTATTACACGAATTCATATCATTACAGGGATATATTCAGCTAAAGATACAGAAGGTACAATTTGCTATAATAATATATGGTGAAGTTTGTTTTTTTAGAAGAATTAGTCACGGAATATTTTGTTGGTGGAATGAAGCACTGCGTGATATATAAACACAGAGGGTGCTACTATAACCCTATCTATTTATGTTATTACTTATACTCATGTATGGTGCACATATTCTAGTAATCCCGCACTCAAATTGGTGCATTGTTTGGGCTACAGGATATATTGTTTTGCCTTATTGTATATGTAACACAGAGTTTTATGTATTGCTTCCAGCCCTGAGGACATCGTAAGGGTTATACCCGAATTCGACGAAACGCGTTAGCACAAGGGAGTGGAAGAGAAAGAACAAGAATAAAAGGATTAAAGACAAAAGACAAAAATATATATTTCATGTGTCTTTACATGCTCAATTGAATGTACTCTTGTTGAATATGTTTTAGCCTGTGCAACAGAGAACTGTGAACACTAAAAACAAGCTCTTGGCATTGCTGTGGGGAGGGGGGAGGAGAAATGCGAGACACAGCCTGGGGGCCGTGAAAGTGAAAGTACGGCCGGCCGGCCGTTGGAGGAGAAATGCCTGAGGCCGAGCGCACACTGTGGGCAAAGCCTTTGAAGTGAAGCCCTTTGAAGTGAAGCAGCGCACCCTGTGGGCGGAGCCTTTTAAGTGAAGCCCTTTGAAGTGAAGCTCTAGGATGCAGGTGGCTCGGGGAGAAGCGCATTCACGAGCGCATGCACTGTTTGAAATCCGCCGTTGGTTTGAGAACTTATTTTGCCTCCTATAATTCTCCCCTATCCATTCCCTGCAGAATGGGATAGGCGAGACCTAAAAATGTACTGCCATTGACTATTTTGGAGGTAAGCAGTGACTGCTGCAAGATGCACTCATGTTAGAGTGTAGGCTAACTCTGCTTTTTGAAGGTGTAACAGGTAACATACAACCAATTCATTAAGGGGTTGTATGTGAATACAATCAAAGTAATGCACAAACAAATTCCATTTAGCATAGTAATAGACTCCCGTAGCAGGTTTTTGAGCTTATATTAAGATTCGAGTAACTCATTTTTAATCTGCAATTGTCAAACTCTAAGACTTCAGCTGCCAAATCACAATATTGAATGACCTGGCATCTGGGCACAGCAACAGTCCATTGTGTTGCCTAAGAAGGTTGGGGCACAGCCTGAGCTTCTGATGAGAGTCAAGGGACATTTCAAGAAGCAGGGAGAATCAGGACTGACTTATCCAGGGGAAAGCTATATGTGTTTCTAAACACTTTCTGCATTTTTCCTATTACATATGAAATCCAAGGAATCTATCCATGAACAGTGTGCTGCGACAGTGGTTGAGGGCACCTGGAGGCAAATTTTTGGCATTTTGCGTTCTTGTGAATAGCAAACACGTAGATTATTGGTGTGCCTCAAAAATGAAATGGTCCATTGAGCACTTGTGCTTGTAATACCCATTCCTGCATTTTTGATAACTCAGTGTAGTGGCTGTCCACTCTTAGAAGATGGTCTCCCAAGAGGAACTCCCAATGGCACACAGCCCACTGCCAAATCAGGTGTGCAAGCTGTGACATTTGCAGCTAGTGATGCCTCATTGTTTTTGTATGTAATACATTGCAATCTATGCCAATGAGAACTACTGTATCGAAAGTGTGGGGAAAAAAGTGGTGTGGCCAAGAACATGGCAGAGTGAGACGCTGATTCCCAGAGCTCCCGACCGGAAACCCAATCCTCAATCCTCCTGCCAGTTATAAACCCTTAATTTTGATCCTGGCTATCCTGCGACACACCCGTGGCACTGAGCGGAAGACCTGAGCCCCAGAGACTGGCGAGATTGATGTGTTCTCCAGCCGGAGCCGAAAATGGGGGACGGGCGCCTATGAGGCCCTGAAGTGCTGGGCAGATGCGAAACACCCGCGAAAGACCCTGCCTACCTCCTGGTGAGCTGCAGGTCTGTGACAGGGGCCAAGGGCCCGTGTATCTGTGGCTCGTCACCTGTCCGACCCTCGGTGTTGGGGCCTTGTCGGTGTGTCGGACCTCGCTGGGTCCTAGATGAGGGAAAGGGCCTCCAAGGAGGCGAGATCCTGCCGTGCCTCGCTGGCACTGAGACACGGGCCTGTGCGTCGCCTCTGCCTGCCGCACCTGCTGGGCGTTCAATTACTCAGGTGAAGACTCCGGCGGAAGCGGGACCCTCGGGGCACCTTGCATGGCGGGGACCAGGGCGTGTGTGCTGTTCCTGCCCCTCACTCCACGGCTGGGCACCCAAATCCGGTAGGGGCTAGATCGGAGCTAGGAGACTGAATACGACCCGCTGGGGTCTTGCGCACCTCGGCACCCGTGCTTTTTGATCTCCTCCACTGGCCTGGAGTACAAAGCGTTTTCAGAGCGGGGCTTGACAGACATTGCGGAGAGTGCCGCCCCCCCTGTGGTGGGATCCAGCGCGGTGTGGAGCAATGAGGTGTGGAGTGCCTCTCGGTCCTCGGAGGACCTGTGTTTTGAGGCGCCTGCTGCCACAAAAGAGGAGGGGACCCTGGACTGCCTGCCGTCTCTCCCCCAGTGCCGCTGGACCACTGTCCTGGTCGGCACTGAACAGAACAGGGAGGAGCCCTGGCCTTGAGCGACCTGGGCTGGACAGACTGGTGGTTCTCTGCAGTAGTGCCCCATGTGAGACTGGTGAGGGGTGTGTTAGGCTTAGACTACGCCATGAGGTGCGGACACCCCATAGCCAGGATCCGAGTTTAATAGGAGCCCCCTGGGACACAGCGTGACTGCTGCTTCTCCTCTCCTCACCCCCTCAAGCATGGATGCGTGGTCTGAGGTATGGGGGCGGAACACACTTTTGGGTTTGGCGAGATTCTCCTACACCACTGAAAAGTACTTGGGAGGGGTCTGGAGCAGGGTTGCCTTCCTCCCCTATGACGACCAAAGACAAGGATCCGAGTCCCCTAGACAGGGGAAAATGGACACATATACTAAAGTTGTCACGCCGCACGAGGCTACGCAGCCCATATCGGAGGCGGACACCATACTCCACGTCATTCAGTCTTTTGGGGAGGCACTAGAAAATAAAATTGGAGAGGTGCGCTCAAAGGTTACGCTGCTGAGGCAGGATCTCCAGAACGTATCAGAAAGAGTTACAGAGGCGGAGTCACGGGTCTCGGAGGTCGAAGAAGCAGTTAAGGATCTACAATCACCAGTGGTGGAGCTCCAAAGCACCAATGGTGACCTGCAGTGGTGTGTGGATGCCCAAAAAACATAGCTTGTAGAAATAATCTCCGCTTCGTGGGATTCCCGGAAGGTGTGGAGGGAACGGATCTGCCTGCATTCTTGTCCAAATGGCTGAAAAACATTCTCCTATCTGAACACTTTTCTACATGTTTTGTCCTTGAGCTGGAAGACAGGGAACTGAATGCTAGGCCTTCCCCAGGCCTCCCCCAAAGCCTATCATTGCAAAAATCCTCAATTTCATGGACCAAGACATGAACCTATGAGAGGCACGCAGGACGGGGAAAATTAGCTATGAAAATTCTAAGATCATGATCTTCCGCTATTATAGCAGAGATGTGTAGAAGAAGAGAAAGACTTTTGATTCTGCTAAAGCTAAACTAAGACAAACAAATTCAATACATGATGCTATTCCCTGCAAAGCTGAAGGTCATACACAACAGCAGTATTTCGTTTTTTCAGACTCCGGAGGAAGTATGGGCTTGGATTGAGGAGAGGAAGATCCTTTACCCCCCGGAGCGACAGCCCAGGGGTGAGGGCAGAACATGGAATGCTAGAACAACGGATCGTCAACAGAGATCCAGGAAAAGTTGGAAGGGAACAAAGAGGATGGGTCCAGTGACCCCCTATGCACTCAAGAATCCCAGCCAAAAACCTGGCGCGCAGGTAGACGAGATGACACGCATTGAGGTTGCGGATGGCGATGAAACAGACAGATCTAGCCAGGTGGATTTGGAGGACTCGACAGAATCCTCTGGGGACAAGAGTACACGCTGTTTGGTCGCCGACATCACAGCTATAGAGGGCTGAGCGGAGGGTGGTCAGAAAGGCACTGTTTATGTTGTTTGCACTGGACCTAGCATCGACACTTATATACCCTGGGGCAACACAATAGGAGGAATAGGTACATGGTTGGGGAACCCCCTTCGTTCCCACACACAGAGGACCAAGCTGTATCTGTCCTAACCAGGAATGTTAAGGGACTGATAGATAGAATCAAACATGGGTTGGTCACCCAGTATATCAGGCGCCTGCGACCAGAAGTAGTCTTGTTACAAGAAACACATCTACTGGGTACACAATGTTGTTCCGTGGGAGGGCACCATACATGGCTTGGCACATGCTGGCTTCACATCGGGGTCGAGGGGAGTGGCTATATTGATCAGAAAATCTCCCCCCTTCGAAATCACACGTACATGGACCGACCCAGATGGTAGATTCGTTGGGGTAACGGGGACCTGGGGCAGACGCAACATAACTATCATCTGTGCATACTCACCGCCTCGATTGTAAACCCCTGTACTCAAAATCGCTGATATCCTTCTCCAGACCCCAATGTCCTTCCACCTCATAGGGGGGGATTTCAATGGTGTCACCAATACGGGGATGGATCTGTCCACTCGATCAGAGGGAAACACAGACACAACACCCATTTACAATTTACCATTACAGACTCTATAGGGCTTATTGACCTATGGATATTCCAACACCCAAATGCCTGACAATATTCTTACTTTTCCGGGGCCCACGGAGTATATTCCAGGCTGGAGTACGAGTTTGTCCCCAGGAGCCAGATGGGGGTGGTTCACAAGGCTGAATGCCAGGCTAGGGGTCTGTCGGACCATTTACCCTGGCTGGTTTCGTTGGGGCAACAGGTCCGAACACCCGGGCCTACGTGGAGGCTTAATGCATGGGACCTTCAAAAGGAAGTGATTATAAGGGGCTTCGGACTGATACCAAAATCTTTTTCCAAGAAAACCTGGGCACAGCGGACTCAGGGGTCACACTTTGGGAAGTGCTGCTGGTCAGGGCACAAAACTGGATAGCTTGGGAGGAAAAGAAAGACCTGGAACACATAGAACAAATAGAGGGACAATTATTAACCCTAGAAAAGAAAGTCCTTGATAGGCCTGATCCACTGATTGCCCAGGAATTAGAAGCCCAAAGGACCGATTATTGTGACCTGACTCAGGGAGAGGCTAAGTAACTAAGGCTAGCGATGATGCATCGTCTGTATGAGGTTGGTGACAAGGCCAAGAAGCAAAAAAAAATAGTAAGCCAGATGGGTCGACTCTGTTATAGATGATAGAGGGACGATGTACAACACAGAAGAACAGATACTGTCAGCATTTGCCCAATATTACGCAGATTTCTACAATCAGAAAACATTCACCACTTCTGAAGAGATTAATAATTACCTCATAGATACCACAACCCCAGGGCTGCTACTAGAGGAAGATATAACACTGACAGAGGTCGGGACGTAGTCAATAGTTTACAATCTGGTAAAAACCCTGGACCGAATGTGCTCCCTGACGAATTTAAAAAAAAAGTAACAACCTCATTGGCCCCCATCTTCTAGCTATATATCGGAATGCATAAGCAGAGGGGTTTCTCCCAATTGATCTTCGCACTGCCACTATTGTGTTCATCCATAAAACAGGAAAACCCAGGGACAAATGTGACACCTACCACTCAATCTACCTCCTGAATAGGGAGGCCAAAAATCCTTGCAACAATAATAGCCATGCGGCTACTGAAAGTCATTACATCCCTTATCCACTGCGACCAATCCGGATTTATGCCGGGCAGGGCTACCAGATGGAACCTCCAAAGAGCCCATAACTGGATTATGGCGGTCAAGACCCGGACTGTCCCGCTTGCCTTTCTAACGCTGGATGCAAGAAGGCTTTCGATGCTGTACACTGGCCATTCTTCGATGCCGTCCTCGCCAAATGCGGCCTTAGCCCGAAGTTTAGGAAATGGGTGGCATTACTATACATGGAACCAAATGCAAAAGTAATGGTTAACAGTAGGCTTTCATCTGAGTTCCAAATCTCCAGCAGGACCAGACAGTGATGTCCCTTATCCCCACTATTATTCGCACTGGTAATAGCACCTCTAGCTTGCTTGATCAGACAACACCCGCAAGTCACAGGCTTCCGGATCACATGAAACGATCAGGAGGAAGAAAGAATATCACTGTTTGCAGATGATATTCTTTTGTTCATCACAAACATAACTATCACAATCCCCATTGTGTTCTCCATCCTTGAGGGATATGGGAGGGTTCGGGTTATAAACTATCACAAGTCTACAATATATAGTCCAATGCAAGATGTGGAATGGCCTCCAATACACAAGCTCTATGTATAGGAACAGAAGGCTTTAAGTATCTTGGGATTTTCCCCACCTCCAACCCCATAATCTGTTGTATGCGCAATATATGCCGGGTCCTCTCTAGCTTTGAGCAGGATGCAGATAGATAGAGAGAATTGCCACTTACAATAATGGGCCTTGCAGAAATTTACAAGATGATCTCACTACCTCAATTCTTTTATGTGCTGCAGAACACATACCCCTCCTTACCACCTCTTACCTCAATCAACATTAACCTCATCGCTGCTAATGGAATTCCCCTCCTGTGCTGCCCCTCATTGAAATGGGTGTGGGTGTGGTTGTGGCGGAACCATTCCGTCTCAGCACAGCCCAACTGTGACTGATGACGGAATGGTTCCGTCACAAGCATCGAAGGGGTTAAGGGAAGTCAACTCCAAACTCCGTGCACTCCTTTGGTTGAAGGGCCATCTCAGAATTGCATTAACGACTCAACAGAGCAACCCGTACAATGGAACAGAACTAATACTACGTTAGGCTGCGCATACAAAATATCTAGGTCTACCTCCGTGTGGAAAGGAAATTGGTTCAAAGAACTGAATAAACTCCAGGGAATCGAGGTCTGGATTCTGCTTGGGATCCCAATGGTGGGAGATATCATGGCCAAGGGCAACCTTAAAACCTTCCGAGCCATCCAGGCGGAATTTCTACTTCATGCCTCCCAAATTTTTAAATACGCCCAGTTGCGCCATGCATGGAAAGCAGAGGGAATAGAGGCTTCTGAGCTCCCAGAGTTTGCACCACTGGACGACAGACTACTCCAGGAAGAATTAAAACAAGCATTTGCAATGCAATAGGTCTCGCATTAGGAAAGTTTGAGCTATTGGCATTGTAAATGACAATATTTTTTTATGTGTTGGTTTTGAAAATGGATAAATTAATAGCATTGTTATTTACAATGCCAATAGCTTATACTTTCGCAAATGTGACACCTATTGCATTTGTAATGCAATAGTGTGTATTGTTGAGAGTGGGAGAGCGGGACAGTGGGAGAGTCAGTGAGTGGGTGGGTGGGAGAGTGGGTGGGAGAGTCAGTGAGTGGGTGGGTGGGAGCGTCAGTGAGTGGGTGGGAGAGTTAGTGAGTGGGTGGGAGAGTTAGTGAGTGGGTGGGAGAGTCATTGAGTGGGTGGGAGAGTCAGTGAGTGGGTGGGAGAGTCAGTGAGTGGGTGGGAGAGTCAGTGGGTGGGTGGGAGAGTGAGTGGGTGGGAGGGATAGTGAGTGGGAGGGAGAGTGAGTGTGAGGTAGAGTGAGTGGGAGGGAGAGTCAGTGAATGGGAGGGAGGGTCAGTGAGTGGGTGGGAGAGTCAGTGCGTGGGTGGGAGAGTCAGTGCGTGGGTGGGAGAGTCAGTGCGTGGGTGGGAGAGTCAGTGCGTGGGTGGGAGAGTCAGTGAGCTGGTGAGAGAGTCAGTGAGCCGGTGCGAGAGTCAGTGAGTGGGTGGGAGAGTCAGTGAGTGGGTGGGAGAGTCAGTGAGTGGGTGGGAGAGTTAGTGAGTGGGTGGGAGAGTCAGTGAGTGGGTGGGAGAGTCAGTGAGTGGGTGGGAGAGTCAGTGAGTGTGTGGGAGGGAGAGTCAGTGAGTGGGAGGGAGAGTCAGTGAGTTGTAGGGCTGCATTACATTCCATGGCTTCCAATTAAAATTACCATCGGACAATGAATCCAGCAAATAAGGACTTTGGCTGAACAGCTCCCCCATTACCTGTTAAGAAATTTTTCATCAAGTATCACTTGGACGCTCATGGACTGTGTGCTTGTGGCAGCTGTATGGGGCATTTGTTATTAGCATGCATAAGCTACTGCTGAAGGTCTTCGAGCAGTTTCCGGTTTTGCTTTATTATGCCTGAACATAAGTATGCAAACTACTAAAGACATTTAAATGTGATTCTCTCGAAGCTCGTTTGTCCCTTATCACATCCCCAAATTCTCCTACAGACTTTACAGACTTTAACCTAGAGATTACTCTCCAGGTTAAGAGGGGAAAAAAAACTAAACATACACGGCGTTCCTGGCGATCAGAATCACAGCAGTAATGGTAACTGCTTTTGCTACTCGAAATGCGAGCCTTAGCGATTTTATTTAGGAGTGGCTATAATTAAACATAATGAATGTTATTTTTCTTGACTGCTTTATTGACCTTTGAACAAAAGAAACTAATTCTGACTGCCAGAAGAGAGCATCATAGTTGCATCCCAGAATCATGCAAGGTCAATAGCCACTGCACAGTATGCTTTTTACAGTAAAATAACAAGCAAACTCACCGCCGCAGCCCGGCTTCAACAGGAAGCCAGGCAACCTTTGTTGGGACGGGGGCGGGGCTGGACACGCGACCGGAGCTTCCCAGGAGGCAGGCTGCAGTGGCTGGCGCATGGCTCCGGTGCAGAGAGAGGAGAGCCCTGCGTGCAGCCGGCGTCCTCCCGGGAAGCCAAGGAGCAGAGTGCCGGTATCCCTGTGCCCGTTGACGTCTGAGTGAGCAGCCCCGGAGCGGGACCTGGCTGGGCACGTTGTCTCCCCGGAAGAGTCCTGCGGAGTAGAAGTCCCGGTGAGTGGGGCTCCGTGCTTGCGTGTCTGTGTGTATGCAGGGGGGTGGGGGGTGGGGGGCGGCAGCGTGTGTATGTGTGTGTGTGCGCGCGCGCCTGTGTGTGTGTGCGTGCATGCAGAGGGGTGGGGGCTGGCTGTGTCTGTGTGTGAGCAAGGGCTGTGAGTTACTCTGCACAAGCGCAGCTCAGACGCGCGCTCCCGCGGTCAAAACTGAGACCGCAAAAGCGCGCGTCTGAGTCGTGTCCACTTTCCTAAATACGGGCCACATTTGGTCTGTAGCAGACACTCTCAATGCTCACGCATTGAGAGTACGTCTGCTCGACCTAAAAAGGAAGGCAGTCTCTGTCATTTACAAAACTATAAACAATATGCTCGACACCCTGGTAAACTAAGGGGGGTGTGGGAGGGAGAAATGGAGGATATTGATTGGGAGGCGGCCCTGATGCACCCAAGGGAGGTCACAATCGAAGCCAGATTTCACCTAGTTCAGTTCAAAATCCTTCACCTGGCCTATTTCAACAGAGACAAACCACAAATTTGGGACGCAGAGAATCTGTGTCTGCACTGTCAGACTGACACCGCCAATTTCCTTCATACGCTTTAAGAGTGTCCACAAATAGGGATTAATTGGCAGACAATCACTGAATTGAACGCAATACATGGAATCTCCCTACCAGTGGACCCTAGATTTATCCTGTTAGGGATCCCAGGTGAGATAGATGTCCCTAGACCCCCAACTTCTTTTCAGCGCACTGGGTTTAGTGGTGGCCAAGCAGTATATTGCTCGTCCCTAGGGCGCACAAGAGACCGCAACATTACAAGAATGGAAAGGGGGTATGGATTTATACATGGCTTCTGAAAGGGTCATAAACAAAAGTAGAGGCTGCCCCAAAAGGTTTAAGAAAATATGGGGGTGCTGGATGAGATGCTATGGAATGAGCCCGAGCAAAGAGGATACCCAATCTACTGTAATTCGGGTGTTGGACTAATGATACCTTGCTGGTCCTGGGAGAGGGGGTGTAGAGACGGGTTGTGGAGGATGGCCTTGCCGTGACGTGAAACCAATGTCATATTTGTAATTTTGTCTATATCATGATTTGTATCCGTCAGATGCCAACCGGATGTGGGAAGGACCACGTAGTTAACTGTGGTCGAAGTGCAATGTTGTTGTTACAGTAATGTCAATATTTACAATTGTTGCAAAGGAAAATAAAAATATATTTAAAAATAAAAAGAAAGAAAATGTGGGGAAAAGCCTAAACAGCTAACTGGAAGCCCATGAAAGCCAACACACTGATGTACAAAATACACTGTGTGGACACCATTTTCCCTTAATTGAAGTTGAGCATGTATGCCCCCAGACCCATCAGTGAGGTGTTCCTGTGGATGGTCGCCTCTGGCTGTGTTTCCAGAAACAATCTGCCCAGAAATAAGTTATTTAGCTTCCATCATGGAGTTCCCAATAATTTGTGATCACTGAGGGGACAGACACTCCTTAAGTGAATGCATATGTAACCATGCATTTGGTACCTGATCAGTGTAAAAGGCATTCAACCATAAAATGTCATGATCACTCTCACTATCAGATGATGTGGTGTCTGAAACACTCTATCTGGAATTTGGTAAGCTTTGTCCACCACTGCACTCAGTGTAGCTCCCAGAAACAGTTGCATCTGCTGTGGAGAGGGACTGGACTTTATCCTATTGATAGTGAAACTTAACTGATTTAGAAAGGAAATCATTTGCAAATGTGAGCGATGCATTGTGCCTGACTGTTCCCTTTATCTGTAAAGAATCAAACGGATGAGATAGAAGTAGTGTTAGTGAATCCACTTGTCTTTCAAATACAAACGGAAAAAAAATAGGGAGTGAAGCCACTATTACATGTCTGATCAGATTCACCAAGGAATCCGGTGAGACATGAGCACAGTTTTTAGCATGGGAACTCTTGAAAACTGTTTCTATGAGAGAAGTCATCTTCCTTCTCAAACACCAAAACATGGGGACCTTATGATATTCTGCTGCTCTACATATGATTGGAGTTGTGTCACCTTGTGGTGTAAAGTATCAAAGAGGGTAATCCTGAGGATCTGTTCTGTAGTCATGCCAAGCATTCTCCTGTTCATTACTGAGCACTGGGTCGTGGTACAGAGGGCAATGAATCAGGCGAGTGCTTTGAACAGATAGGAAAAGATATCATCCAATGTGATCTGTAGGTGACATGGAGACACAGCTGGGCCATCATTCTCTTTTTTTAGGGATTGGATAAGGCCTCCACTCCTCTTAAATGGCTTCCTCAAAATGCACCTTTCATTTCTTATGGGCAAAATGTTCTGAGGAAGAGGATCACACAAGAATGTGACCACTGTCTGGGTCAATGTAGATGGTGGCCGTCAAGTGTCATGCTGTCCACTCTCTTCTTGAGAAGAAGTATTTGTTGACAAAGAAAGTGTTCATGACTTCAAACCAGATATCAGCAATGAGGGTAGGCTGGCAAGCTCTAAGACTGGAGACTTGGCCTAGAGGGAGTTCTAGCATTGCACCTTCTCTCAGAGATGAACAGACTGATACAATAGAACTCCGGCGCTGCATCTTGGAATTAAGTACCCATCTCAAATCATGTTGGTGCCAAATAGTTGCTTTTGACTGAAAGGTGTTGCAAGCTGGGAACGCGCTTTGGTTATGGACCCTCTAGCATTGCACCTTCTCTCAGAGATGAACAGACTGATCCAATAGAACTCCGGCGCTGCATCTTGGAATTAAGTACCCATCTCAAATCATGTTGGTGCCAAATAGTTGCTTTTGACTGAAAGGTGTTGCAAGCTGGGAACGCGCTTTGGTTATGGACCCTCAGAAGACAATGGTTACAGACCCAATGTTAGTCCGATCACAGGAATTTACTTTTGCAGGCCCCATCCCCAAATGAGTCGCTCCTGTGTGACTTGCCTCCAGGGTCTTTGATGCTTCAGTTGTGAAGCAGTCAACTGTGGAATTATTAACTTTCTGTTCTCACCAACTATGCAGCTGTTCTCCGGCATCCAAAGGTAAAACTTTGGTGTGAAGTAGAACAGCTGAGAGCATTTGAAAACAGGTCTAAGCCTGATGGTGGGAAAAATACCAAACAAGGTTGGTGCCCTGGTGCATTGTGGGTTCCAGGGAGAACTATCACAAGTCGCCTCAAAACCAAAAACAAGGTGTAATGGGTTTGTACTTAAAACGTGTACATGTACAAAGCATGCATTGTTTATAACTGATGTTTTCATATCAAATACCTGGAGTATTGTATACTGAGTTGCTGTTGTGTGGTTTGTGAGACTTCACTCTAGTAAAATGACAGTCCTTAAGGCTCTATTTGAACATGGCTACATAGATTTTCTGTTCTCCAAAAGAGCCTTTAATTCCATTACTTATAGTGGCATAAATAACAACCGTATTAACGTATGCGAGGATTCACAAGTTAAACAACAATCAATGTGCATATGTATAATATCTGCATAATCAATGTTGAAAATATCACATATTCATAAAAAGAAATCAAAATGATAACTATATCAAAATTCATTGCCCCTCATATTCTCACACGTTATTTATTTTAGAAATGTTTGCAGCACACTATGTTGCAAAAGTCTACAGGCATTAAGGTACAGTAAGGACGCATAACACACAAGGTCAAAATTGGATCAATAATTTAACCCAATAGAGTGACTGAGCTGTAAAGCCCGTTCCTTTTCAAATATTTTTGCTTTATGAGGCATAACCATTGCGTATGGAAAAATAAAAAGACATTGTGTGCTCTATACAAGATGCCTTGACCCAGAGGACCAACACTAGGGAGAGTCTACCACTGAAAAAACTATTACATATATCAAAAAACCTAAGCACTGTCAGTAAGCATAGATCACACACTTTGATTGTCTTACCTTTATTATTGTAGACATCTAAGTAATTAGGAGCTGAAAAAATTGTTATAAGTGATGGGAACCCGGTCGTCTGACTTTTCCTGTACATTCTATAGCTGTAAAGAAATAAGTAAATAGGAGTTTAAAAAACAAATCTCAGACGCAGTTTAAAACGTGCGTACCGAAATACCTGAAAATTATTTTGCATTTGCTTACCCTGCATCCTGGGCTTCATGAGCTCTAATGATTGACAGTAAATTATTCTGTTGCAAAAAATCACAAACAGCAGGATAGCTGTGTATATATAAAAAAAGAAATCAGAGTTGTAAGGGATTCACTTTTTAGACATATCTAATTACTGTACTTAAAAACACTAAAAAGAAATGTATGACATCACAACACAAATATTAAACTAAGCATCAGACCGTATCAAACTGTCAGGCATAGAACCATTACACCATGTGTTTTTAATTCTAAAAAAAATCTATAAACATCTTACAATTTATTACTAGCATGCCTCAGTGAGACATATCACATCATACGCTATTTGCACTTAACTCATTAATAAATAATAATGCAAAGTTAAACTTAGGAATGTGTCAAGAGAAGCACCATAGTACTAAATGATTACAAGGATGTTACATCTGTTTACCTCATTTAATGTGAGAGCTAGGAAGCAATACGTATGCCCTTCCCCGCCCTAACGTGGCTAATCTATTTAGGTTTCAACTGGAGGAGTCACACCCTTGCTTTATGGGAACATACTTTCCTAAATAAGTTGTCGCACTAATATAGGATTACAGGCAAGGTCCAAGAACTTGTCCTAGTCACCCACCAAACCATAAGCTTTGCTAGCAAATTCTTACACTAGCATCACCTGTTAACTCCTAATCTAATTCCTCATTTTCTTGTCTTGGCCTCCGAATCCTCTTTAATATATCTAGTGTCCAAATAAGATATCCAAGTCATTACTACACAGAAAAGAGGCAATTACAGTTTGGCATTAGAGGCACTGTTCAATTCAATAGGTGAATCAATAATTGTGACCAAGACCAGGGACCCTTCAAGTGAAAGTTCAAATCATATTCTCATTTCCCCAAAAAGACATCGCAGTTGCCACCATTCCAGTCTAACATTTTTTGGGGTGTATTTAGGGGTAGATAATGTATCTTAGATAAAGTCCAAACATGTCTTCTCTTGTGAATACAGTTTACACTTTGAATGTTGAACAAACAGGTGCCATTGAACAAAATAATTTGTTGTATCCTCAATATTACTGTTAAGAACTTATTTTTCAAGGCATCTAATTTTGTGGATACTGCAATGTCACTCAATTCCGCAGAATATGTGGCAAATGCCACTAGTTTGAGTTTAGGGACTAAAGAGTCACATTGATACAGCAGTGGTTATAATGCCATCTTGGAAGGCCACCAGGGGTCGCATTTAATGAGCGAAACAATATACTGGCTATCATGTTTACTTCCATAAGACTATAGACTTTTGTGCATTTCTGCATAGCTCTCTGGAGGCAACTTAAAGTTAAAAAACATAAATAAAGACTGTCTCTGAATGGTATTTCAAAAGAACACACATTTAGTCTCAGTAATTACCTATAAAAATAGGAACATCCACGCACAGTGTTATGACTAAAATGTTCTTGCGACTTTTCATTTCCAAAATCTTCTGAGGGATCAGACCACAGCAAGTCACACATTGGCCCAAATGCTGGGGGCTCTTTGAACCGATCTAACTGTTACAAAAAAGATGTTAAAATACAGAATGAAAGATGCCCCACAAAAATTGTTACTTCATTTTATTATATTTAGTCTACTCAAAATTGAAACGGTCAAGTTAACTGCTTTCATGACATAACAAGACAAAATTCAATAAACTCTGTTAGACTGGTCAGCCTTAGGGTGGTCTTTTTGTTTCACCCCTCCTATTTGTGGTAGATTCACTTTTGTTGGCCTTAGGACTCTGTGTACTTTACCCATGATAACCAGTGCTAAAGTGCTTGTGCTCGCTCAGTGCTTGTGCTCCCTCCTCTTAACATCGTGACATTGGTTATACCAATTGGCACCTTCAATTTACTTTTAAGTCCCTAGTAAATTTGTACTCCCCGAAAACAGGTTCAGTAAATTAAATGGTACTAGTGGGCCTGCCACATCAATTGTGCCACCTACTAAAGTAGCCCCTTAAAACACGTCTCAGGCCTGTCACTGCAGCCTGTGTGTGCAGCTTTAAACTGCCATTTCGACCTGGCAAAATTAACATTTTGCCAGACCTGAAACTTCCCTTTTTAGTGGAGTGGTGTGGCTCACTGGTTAGAGGCGGCAGACCCAGAAGCAGAGAACGGCCCGGGACCAGGGTTCAATTCCCGACGCGGCAGGGTTGTGGACCAGGGTCAGCGGACTCGATAATTCTCGCCTCGGTGCCTACTCTAACCAGGGATCACACTCGGCAACTCTGGGTATTAGTTTGCCTCATCTCTACAACGGCCCCCCACATTCGCCAGGGATGCCTGGTTTCACTTTGGAGATACCCAGTAGGGACCATCTCACAGGGATAGCCAGGACGGGTTCCCCAGCAGTCTTCAGCCCCACGACGCCTCAGGGCAGCAGTGCGCTTTACAAGACCACATACATACAGATAAGTCACCCCCAGGGCAGGCCCTAAACAGCCCAGAGGGCTGGCTGCGGCGTATTTAAAAAGTTAGACAAGCACTTTTACGTTTTATGTGTCCTGGCAGTAAAAAACTCTTAATTTATTTTTTCACTACTGCAAGGCCTAACTCTCCCAAAGGATAACATTGGGTTCCCGTATCACAGTTAATAAGTGCTAACTTTCAATTGGGAGCAGGTACAACTATCGAGTTTGTTGTCTAAAAAATTGAAATTCAAAACCCTCTTTAATGGTAAAGTCGGATTGTAAGTCGCAATTCTGAAAATAGCACTTTTAGAAAGTTATTATTTCTTGTCCTAAACATTGGTGCCCGCAACCTGTACCCTGAACCACATGACTAAGTGTAGCTGGCAGTTGGTCTTTCTGTATTCCTCCCAGTGATACAAAGGGTGCACAGATGTTGGCAGGATGGGCTATCTCTGTCAGGATGAGGAGGAGGAGCTGTCACCTACCACCTTTTCACATCACAAAGGGTTTTGCCCAGCACACTCACAAAGGATTTGACACTAGACCTTTGGGTCCCCCGACAAGCAGGGGCCAAAGCAGAGAGTAAGGAACCTTCAAACACATCTGGTAGTTGGAATCTCTAGAAACTTCTATTTAAAAAATGTCATCAGATATAAATATTGGACCCTTACACCCACTCTTCAGTGCACATCTGGACCTGTGGAAAACTCAGAAGGACTGCTGAGCTGCTTTGCTGCAAGAAGGACTGCTACTCTGCCTGTGTGAGAAGGACTGGACCTGCATCTTGAACCTGGGACCACTAGAGTGACAGCAAGGACTAGTTGCCTATCCTCCTGATAAGAGCCTCAGGGACAAAAAAAGGCTCCAACCACCTTGAACCTGCACCTGGGCTCTGCCTGCTTTGAGGCATGACCCCTCCCCCCCTCTCAAGTCGAGCCACTCCAGTCCTGGACCATTGAAAGTTGGCCTGAAGGTGCTCAGCCAGCCCAGCTCAAACAATATCACCACAAAGCCTTGCCACACAGCTACAAACTTCATTACAACCGAAGCTGAGTGACATGAAGCCCTACAAAGACTTGCCGCTCAGCTGACAGCTTCAATGGAATCAATGCCGACATACGCAATCCTGCAAAGCCTCGCCAGCCAGCTGCCAGTTTCATCTGAACCAACGCAAAGCCTCAACATACAGGTTCATTATAACCAATGCAGCGTGATGCAACTCGATGCTGGACCTCCCATCACCACCCTCCCAACTCCTCAATAGAACAAAGTGTGACACAACTCAACCCAGGACCTCGTATCACAGCCTTCGCAGCAACCCTGAACCAACAGCAGACAACGTAAGGCTTGCAAAGCAATGCTGTAAAGCTAGTGCTCTAAAGACATAAGGTACTGTCCAGCAGACCAAACTTGGTCCCTGTATCCAGCCTGTGCTCCATTGCGGTTGGCCTGAACTTGTGACTTTGTCCTGGTCCAGTGCAACCAGATAACAACAGTTGGCCCTTTCTGCTTTTAGGCACTATTTTGACCTAAATGTTTAAAATTGCATACCTCTGGTTCTACTAATCAGATTTTCATTGGTTTGGTCTTAAATTATTTATTAAACTTTACTCTGTTTTTCTACATTGGTGTAGGATTTTTCTTGTTGTTTTTCACTTTATTACTGTCTGGCGTGCTGCATGAATACTTTACACACTGCCTCTAAGTTAAACTTGACTGTGTTTGTGCTAAGCTACCAGAAGGTTAAACACAGGTTATAATTTGGCGTTTGCTTGTGAATTCACCCTGATAAGGATTGTAGTTGCTTCTTGAGTAGAGTTTCACCCCCCTCAACCACTAACCCAATTACTTACAGCCTTTAGGAATGTAATTGCCATTTACTGGAATAGAATGTAATTGCCATTTGTTGGGTAATGAATGTGTAGCCTTGCACTGAGTGCCCCAGCTGCAGTGATATTTGGATCCTTGATAGTGATTTTTGGTAATGAGTGAACACAGACCACACGTGTGCACCATGATCTAGGCCTGTCTCATGGATTGCGATCTTGCTTAGGCCAAGATGGGTGCCCAGAGCACTACTCTTGTGTGGTGGGGGGCTAATGCTGAGAACGGGAGTTAAGCAGCTCATTTGCGATGGTGGTAGCATACTGTTTTCAAGTAATTATGATCAATAAAGTGTTCAGGCCTTCTTGTCTGTCACAGGAGTGAGGCCTACAGATACGTTTGTTCCACTCCTGTGCACTTAATTCACCCTTGGCCTACATCAGGATGAATGCAGCACCACACAACGTACCTGTGCTGCATGTGGGCACTGCGATGTATGTGTGGCTGTGAAGCGGTGCAGTACATCCACATGTGTGTTGCATGTGCTCACAGGGATGGATAGGATCATGTGAGGGGCACAATCCATGGAAGCCTCTGGGTTCCATTTCGGAGACCCAGGGCCTGTTGGAGAAGCATTTGGAGAAATAGGAACCCCCAGACAGATTTATGGATTGCTGCATTCCTGAGACATGGGTGGGACACACACTGGACAAATGACAAACGAGGTTCTTCAGCATACTTTAAAAGGGCTCTGATTCTAAAAGAGGTCACTGGCCAAAGAGGCCTGTGCACATCTCAGGAAGGAGATGGGGATGATATGAGAATCATACACAGTTGGGCTAGGGGCCTTTGTAATGTTTTGATGAACATATATAAGTGAGGCTGACAACCAGGTGTGTTTCTCTTGTCACTCTCATTATCTATGCTTCAGGGCTATCAAGTTTGGAGACACTGCTGCTTTGAGAGAATGCTTGCCGGAGGATAAGACAGAAAATGGGCACTTCAAAGTGGGAAACCCCTATGGCATGAACTTCAAAGACTCAGACACTAAATTACACTTATGTCTGGAAATGGATTATAAAAGTGGGAGCCTGGGCCTCCCACCTTTGTCAAGCTGAAGCTGTTCATCAGTGTGGAGAGCCTCAGCACTACTTCTGATGTTGACACCTATACTCGGGACTGAGGTTCTGCCAGTCTTCCCACTGGATGAAGAGACATCACCCACATGACTCAAGAATACTCCCCCTGGAGCCTGATCAAAGACCAATGGACCCTGCAAGGAGACGGAGATTGTCCGGAGGGAGCAAGGTCCAGTAGAAATGGCGCAAGGTCTAGTATACATCTCTCTGTCCATACCGCTGCACGAGTAAGGACCCGAGGCAACTTCGCTTATGAGGACATTTTGGCACCCTTGAGTTTGTGTCAAGGCAGAGTTGACATAGATTACCTAAATAAGCGGGTTATTCACAACCACCAGTGAAACCCAGTCTGGATGAAAACTTACTTCACATCATTGGTGCAGTACTGTACAGTCAGAAACTGAGAATTGTGTTGCGACATGCACATCACTATCGTTCTCCCTTCTGTTTTTTACGTTATTCGCCTATTTTCCTTTTTGGTCCTGATAAAAGTCGCTGCACCTTTACGGAGAGCACTAGGCAGAAATATGTCGACCAACACTTATCTATGACAGGTTGAATTCCTTCCTTTATAGAACTTGTTTTTTATTCCTGGACTATGGAGGCCCTAATAAAATTATCTGGCCTACTATAGAGTTAGTTTCAGCTCACATACCACTTCTTGGTCCTCTCTCACACTCTGCCTACATCATTGGTTTTAGGAAACCTCTAGCAGAAACACTGCAAACATCGCAAGCTCCTCCCTCTCAGAGATGGGGTTGTAGCCCACATTGCAATTAGGCTTGCGATATGAGGAGGTTTCCCTATAATGAAGCATGTTACAGATGAAATACTGCCTTGTGGATACCAGGAAGCAAAGTGTGAGATTCTGGTCGATCAGGAACAGCAGACTGTTCAGATTGGCTAACCGTTTGTCCTAATGTGACTCTGATACGCCAGGTTGGCACCACGGAGAAAACTGGACTACCACACCAATCGACCCGTCCGCCTGTGTGCATATTATGTGACCCCCGTATGTCAGGTGGGGGCGGCTGCAGTGAAGAGTGAGGGTCACAGCCCTGGGGCTCCGCTGTGACGATAAGTGGGCTGCCACCTTAATATGCTGTTGCAGCCCAAGTTGATCAGCTGGGGGTTGCCATGAAAGTTACAGGGCCAGCGCCCTGGTGCATCATTGTAACGAGGAAATGGTCATTGCCTTGTGCTGTACTGTAACCTGAAGGGGCCCCGTATGTCAATTTGTGCTTCTCCCATGTGCTGGGGGCTGTGGTGAAATAAGTGGGCTGTCACCCTAAAGCAGCATGAAGCTGTGAAGAAGCGGGTTGTGATCCGTGTAGGAAGAGAAACAAGGCATTTACCAAGTTCAGAATCACAAAGGATCTGCCAATAGATTGAGAAAGACTTAAAACGTGACAAGAGGAGGCTGTGGATGCCAGCTGCATGGACCTCAGCATTTCAACGTCTGCTCACTGCTGGGCCGGATTTGTGCTCTGAACCGCCACTCCAGTGAGAGCCGGTAAGACTGAATAGTAGCGGGGCCTTAGAGGGAAGGATAAGTTACTTACCTGTAATCCTAGTTCTCTTCCAGGGGTATACTCATTAAAGTCATAAGCACTGAATTATCTCCGCCCATGAGCGGGAACCCGGAACACATAAACAATATACATATATATGTGTAAATATAACCAAAAGTACATAGTACTAACCAATTATACACATATACATGTATAATAACCCTAATATACAGCCTAACATTAATACATAGGCTAATCAAACCAAACCTTACACACGTTCTGAAGCATGAAAATATGCTATATATCAATGCAATAAACAGGCATGAGCCTAAAATGCATTTCATAACCATGAAAAACCTTTTATTTTCATCAAAGAACCTGTTGTAAACAGTTATTAGCCTAAAAGGCTGCATATGAAAAAATGTCTGTGTATAGAAAATCAGACTGGCACCTTGCCTTTAAGGCCCCAGAGAATCTGCACACTTTGCCTTTAAGGCCTCCAGGAGAACTCTGTTCCCATCATGCCCCACAGGTGACAGTTAGGTCAGTTCTTTTTTCCGGCTTGTTCTGTGAGGAACCTGGAACTTGAGCTCTGCTCATTTGTAGTATTTTCTGTCAGAAGTTGGTTTTTTTCTTGTCATTTTTTGGCAAAATATAGCTTTGGTGGTGGTTTATTATCCCTTTCTGACTAAACTGTTGGTGTTTTTTAGTCAGAATGCCACCTTTATTTTACAAATGCCCTTCCTGTGGAAAGAAGATGTCGAAAACTGACCCACACTCTGTTTGTGTGGTGTGTCTTCCAGCTTCTCATAAGGTGGAAGAGTGTTATCACTGCCTCAACCTTTCAAATAGGACTTTAAGAGAAAGGGAGAAAATGAGGTTGCTGGGACTTCTGGAGAGAGAAAACCGTGGTGAGAAGAGTTCCAAAGGCTTGTTACCATCTGCTAAGCCATCTTCTCAACCTAAACGTCGAAGATCAGCGTCTCCAGAAGGTAGAACTAAGAAACATCGACTCCAGGGAGCGTCGCCGTCAAAAAAGGTGCGCTCGACGCCAAGAACCAGATCGCCGTCAGCAAAGTCGGCGTCGAAGAGGGCTCCGTTGACGTCGAGGTCTTCACCGGTGAGGCAAGGTTCAGCGTCTCGGCAGTCGCCGTCGAAATCCTTTTCGACGTCGAGACAATTGGTGTCGATTGCAGTAAGGACGACGTCGGGAGTGCAACGTTCGACGTCGAAGGATCGTGAGAGGTCGACGTCGAGGGAAGAGAGACGTCCGACGTCGATGGATCGTGTGTCGACGTCGAAGGGTAAAGTGTTGACGTCGAAAGGGAGTCATCGATTGACGTGGAAGGATAGACCGAGGTCGAGAGAGAGACGTACATTGTCGTCGAGGAAAAGGTCGACGTCGAGAGGAACGTAGGTCGACGTCGAAGCTTGCTTCGGGCTCGAAGCATAGAGTGTCTAGGTCTCCCCCACCTGAACACAGGTCGGCGTCGAGACTATCAAGACCAGCCTCTCGGACCTCAATTAGGTCTTTGTCGAGGTCAGAAATAAGTCCCGAACCTATAGTGGAGACTTCCCCGCATGATCAGCAAGAGGACAGATCTGCAGTGGGGCAGGAGATAGTGCACCAGGACTCTTCTGTGGTGGCTCATTCGGGCTCAACCTCAGGGCAAGTGTCAGATGACAGACAATTGGTGCCCAGACAACGGACTCCTT